>NC_082728.1:36953108-37271470 GCF_030144855.1 Hypanus sabinus | reverse complement strand
AGGAAGGCTAGGGACACAATCTTCAAATTACCTTTTGTCATCTTCACGTGATTTTTTTTTCATTCTTCTGTCACACTCCTTTCAATGCTGTTTAAAATATCCTGATGCTTCCTGATAATATAGGCCAAAGAAAAACAAGAGAAAATGGATTATGAAGGATAAAGCTACACCCAAAGATAATATCATTAGACGACACCTTACAAACCACACTACATTTATCAGAAAAAAGTAGGCCAATAGAAGCCAGTGACTAGGAATATTGGTAGTGACTGAGAATTGGGCTACAATGGGGTATAAGCCACCATTGGTTGTTGGCTTTCTAGTAAAAATGCCCATAACCGAAGATGGGCTTAAGCCTTTCAGTGTGTCTGATTGGCGATTGGGAGTGAGATGCTCATAAATCGGGATTGTATTATAATGGGAATTCCACCTTCATCGCATCCTGGTTATGAAGGTGACTAGGCACGGGGGTGGGGAAGACAAGACCAACAGCACAGATTGGCGGATTGGCAATTGAAAAGTGAGAGGGCCTTCGGTGGCACTGAGGGGTAGGTATTAGGACGATGGGCATCATACTGCCTTTTAAAGGACTTTATAGATAATAATGTCATAACACTGCACCTGCTGCTTCCTTCTGAAATATATTGCCACTTGTTGACAGCCACATCAGGTAGTCTGATTGAGATGCTTTTCTCTTCAATCAGTGAACTTTACTGTTCAAACAAGTCACTTGAAATTTCCAGCGTTACTATCGCTAACCTGTATACCACGTCTCCACCTACCTTCAAACAATCCTTTTTCACATGTAGAATGCCTTTATGCTGCAGGAAAGAATGTAATATTCTTATCAGAAAACCCATTCCATCTGGTCTATCTTTTACGTTCTTGCAATAAATATACCACACCTCGTTCATTATCTTCATGGATAATCTAGTACAGACTCCCAGCTGTTTGCCCTCCCTTTCTAATTTGCTACATTTCATTCTGCATTGTAGGCTATACCTCTTTACCTTCTTTCCTCAACCCTTGCTCATTTTTTCCCCAAGTGTAAGTTTCCGATACTCTGTTTAACAGATATTTACTACCAAGTCTTTTCCACAGTTCACTTTCCGATAACACTTAGTCAATCACTGTCATAATGCAAGTAAGACATACCTCCCACAGTTCGTTATAGCCTTTCTTTTTCTCACCGAATCCAAACCTTTGCAGCTTTACCCAGTTTCTGGGCCTCTCAATACGATAAGCATCCATAGTGACAATTTTCTGACCACATCTGCATATTTAAGCAAGTAGAATTCCAACCCTGACTTAATTCCAGTATATTTTAAGGAATTTAAGACCTACACACAATGGAGCTGCAATACAATATTGATCTGCTAAATATAGTCTGGGCAGATGAGAACTCCCATCTGTATCTCTTGAGGTACTTCCAGCTTCTCCCCATTCCTACCCAATGCCCAACAAGTTAGTAAAGTTCAGAGAAAACCATCTGGTATGGACCCAGCTGGAGAAATTTACTTTACATTTGGCCATGCCTTTTGAAACAAGCTTTATTTGTAATCTCAGAATAAATGGTTTTTTGAGAATGAGCGATCTATTTGTCACATTTAGTGTTGCCATGTGTCCCGTGCCAATTTACTAATACCAATGTCTTTGGAGTATGGGCGGAAACCAGATAATAATCTACAACTTATTATAGGCTGCAAAGGTAATTGAACCCCGATAGCTGATTGCTGGCACTGCAAAGCATTATGCTAACCACTATGTCTCCGTGCTGCTTTTCATTTGAAAATAGCAAACTTAAATCTGACTAGAATCTTAAGCTTAAGTCAAGACCATCACATGTGCAATAGGATGAGTAGTACAAACAAAGATTAGGATACTTAAATAAAATATATCATGTGAGATAAGCAGCATGAGAAGGTTAAAGGAGTATTTCAGATTCCACAGATATGCATTAGGTTGAGGAAAAAAGACTCAAAGGGAGTGTCAACAGATTTATATTTTGATGAAATCAGGTAATTGTGAGCTGAGTGATAATTATTCATAACTAACTAAAGAGGTTAAGTGAAAAACTGCAGATACTGGAAATCCAAGCAACACACACAAAATGCTATAGGAACTCAGCAGGCCAGGCAGCATCTCAGTTCCACCAGCATTTTGTGTGTGTTGCTTTAAGAGGTTAAGAATTGTATTAGACTGAAAATAAAGATTTATAAAGTTGCAAATGAAAGTGTTAGGGCTGAGGACTAGGTAAATATTGGGAATCAATAAAGGACGACAAAAATATCAGTAAGGAGAGGGAGAATAGAATACGACTAAATTCAATAAAAGTGTAAAGCAGACATTGTAGGAGCTTACACGAGCATGGAAAGACTTCATTAGCTAGAGACTGAGAGCAGAGAGTTAAAGGGGAGCAAAGAAAAGGCAGGAAACAAATTCTTTCATCAACCTGTACAGCAGAGGTCATTAAAGCAGAAGGTAACAAAGGCTATTTACAGGAAAAAATATAAGACAAACCAAAGGTACCTAAGGCCTTTAAATTTCCTGTACCTGATGTTCAACATCCTTCGTTTTTAAAAGAACAGGAAAAAAAACATTGGGTGGGATCTTCCAAAATTCCCTAGTTTCTGGAAATTCCCTATACTATTTAAAAAATATATAATACCACAGTTCAAAAAAAATAAGGCATAGAATAAACAACCAACTGCAGACCACTTAACCTAACATCAGCTGCCAAGAAAACATAGGAACCTATAATTAAAGACATCATAGCAGAGCACTTAGAAGAGCACAGCGTGATTGTTCAGTATCAAGATTGTTTTATGAAAATAAAATCAAGTCCAAAAATATATTAGAGTTCACTGTGGATATAACCAGGAGGCTAAGTATAGAAGAGTTGATTGATGCAGTGTGATTAGATTTTTAAAAAGGTAGTTGATTATGTGAATCAAATTTGATGGTTTTTTTGGTGGTTTGGTAGTCTTTTCCACATGAGGAGGGGGATTTTAATGTTTTTCTTTGAACAGGTTCCATGTTTTTCTTTGTTTTGTGGATGGCTTTGGGAATCTTATGCTTGTATGCTGCATACATAGATTGATAATAAATGCACTTTGAGTGTTTGAACAAAAGGTTACCGCACAAGATAAGGGCTTTTAGGATTGATGGCAACATATCAGCATGCATAGAGACTGGTAAAAAGAGACCAAGAACAAATGGGCATTTCCAGGTTGGCAATTTGTAACTAGTAGAATATCTCTCAGTACAATCCTGGGGCCTTATCCATTTATAATCTGTATTAATAAGGAATATTGATATAATATAATACAAAAGATGATTAGAAAAATCAGTTGACAGATTAATGCAATGAGGGGAAATGTGAGGTTTTACAGTGTTAGTAAATAGTATGAAGCCATTTGGTGTTTGTATCATAAGACCATAAGAGTTAGGAGCAGCAACTAGACTTTCAGAAGGCAGAAGGAAGTAAATACCATGAAGATGTTTATCCTGGTGGAAAGACTAGAATATGTGAGCAATATTTTGGAATAAACAGTCTGTGAATCACTGAAACTCTCGACTCCATAGAGGTATGTAGGCTGATTCAACAAATATATTCATGGACCAGACAAATGGATGTTTGAACTAGAGAGGATCCAAGGTTTGTGGATATTGGACAGGAAATTGGAAATGAGGCCAGAAATTACATCAACCTTGGTTTTTGAAGCAGGAGTACATCAAATTGTTCTATCATTCAAAAAAATCTGTCCTGCATTCAGATGTTCTCTTCCATGATATTGACTAAGTTTGGTTAGAGACTTGGACTACCTGCAGAAGGCTCCAGTATGCTCCTCTAACCTGATAATTCTACCAGCATTGCCAGAGTAAGGAAATGCATCTACTCCACTGTCAGGAAAGAAGATGATACATATTCTATTAATAACCCAATATCAATAACACTATCACTTCTATCAATAACGCTTCTTTGGAGCGTAGAAGGTTGAGGGGGAACTTGATAGAGGTATTTAAAATTATGGGGATATGGAGTTCAAATGGATAGGCTTTTTCCATTGAGATTCAAACAAGAGGACATGAGTTGAGAGTTAAGGGACAAAATTTTAGAGGTTACACAAGGGGGAACTTTTTTACTCAGAGAGTGGTAGCTGTGTGGAACGAGCTTCCAGTAGAAGTGGTCGAAGTAGGCTCAATGTTGTCATTTTAAAAAAATTGGATAGGTATATGGACATGAAAGGAATGGAGGTTTATGGGCTGAGTGCAGGTAGGTGGGATTAGGTGAGAGTAAGCTTTTGGCATGGGCTAGAAGGGCTGAGATGGCCTGCTTCCGTGCTGCAATTGTTATATGGTTATATGGTTAAACCAACAAATACAATATTAATTCAATACATATCCACTTATACCTGTAGATATTGATATAATTGGGAGTTAGAAATTGTTATGATAGCTTAGATCACGAGCTCAGTTTTGTCCCAATCTGAACTTTCTTCTGCCTTTTGGGTAAAATGAGTTTGAACAATATCATACTGAGATCAAGGATTGTGCTCTGCAGAATAAATGATCTGCTGGAAGAACTAATTGAGTCAAGCAGCATCTGTGAGAGGAAATGAACTGTTGATATTTCATCTAGAAACCTCACATTGTGGTGGTAACAGGACGCTGCATTGAGACTCAGAAACACACAGACAAAATTTTATTCTCCACCTGAATGTGATAAACATGATTTGAGAATGTTTATTGGTGAAATCAGAAAGTAGTTCATTCTCCCATTTCCAACATGCCACATCATTCTTTGTGAGCCCAACAATTAACTATAGATTTTGCAATGTGGAGCATAGATATTTGTATCAAGCTCACAATAATGCTAAATTACATTGTTGCAAACACACAGATGAGCAATTTTCTCATTTGGTTGGGATTGCTTCTTTTTTGTCCTTCTGATGCAATCTAAATTTAAAGGAGAAGAATTTGTTCTTGCTCGCTTTCACTAAATGTATGTAGGAGTACTAACTACCAGTTGAGTTCAACACATATTTAACTTTATTGACTACAGAAAATAGATATAATAGTTACCCTACTCTCTCTGTAAATTTAGAACTGGTGAGGAACTTCTTTAAGTTGAAATGAACAACATTAATAAAAAGAGTCAGTGCAGAGGTTCAAGTTTTTCAAGACTTGGGAAGCATGTGTTAACAATTGTCTTTTGTAAGGGCTTTAGGTATAAAGACAGTTTAAGTTATTTATTTTATATCCTTCACGCTACAAAATAAAACCTCCCTTTGCTTTCGTTAGCCAGAGAGTGGTGAATCTGTGGAATTCTTTGCCACAGCCAGCTGTAGAGGCCAAGCCTTTATGTATATTTAAGGCAGAAGTCGATGGATTCTTGATTGTTCAAGGCAGCAAGGGGTATGGGGAGAAGACAGGAGATAGGGCCTGAGAGGAAAATTGGATCAGCTATGATGAAATAACAGAGCAGATTCGATGGGCCAAATTGCCTTCTGGTCGGAAGGTCTTTCAGAACTTAATTTTCACTTTGGAGTACATTATTTAATACCTCAAAATATGGAGATATTCATTGCACATTGATAATTATAGTTACTTGAATGCCAGTTTAAACTGTGTTGCTTTTTAAAGATTTGACCTATTGGTCATCCAATGGAACAAGGTCCATTATACCTAAAATTCAAGAGATTGTGCAGATGCTGAAAATCTAGAACAAAAACAGATAAAATGTTGAGGAACTCAGCAGGTCAGGCAACATCTATGGAGAGGAATAAACGGTCAATGTTTTGGGCCAAGCCTATCACTGCATCTTATAGCAGCATTCAACATCCCTCTGAATGCCACAGACCTTTCATGGTTATTTCCAAACTTACATTCCAGCACAAAAGTAGCTTAAAATGCATGCAGTCTAATATAAAATAACCACAACTAATCTAACTTTACAGAGCATAGTTCTGGAGCTCACATCAATAGGATAGGATTAATAAACATTTTAGTTTTAATCAACCAAAATAAATAATGAGACAGATTAATCTTAACATGAAGTTTTTCTTCAATGTTCATGATATGTACAGTGAACTATTAAATGTCATTTTGTTCATAATTTTCCTAATTTCTTTGATATATTTGAAATGATCACATTATAACATGAATGAAATAGCAAATAATGCTCATGTAGACTATACCTATTGCAGAAGATGGGTTATTTTGAAAATCATCCAACACCTTATGGATGATTAAAATAGGCAAGCTGCTTACTGAATGTTGCACATGCAGGCAGATCTTTGGCATTAGCTAACTCAGTAACTGAGTACTGAGAATTAATGTTCATGTCAAATTCTGCCTACTGAGTGCTCTGCATGTTGCAAAGTACAGTATACGATTATGAGTATGCGCATACCCATTTGCAATTAATACTGTATGTAGAGACTTAACTATAGTGTTACCATTCATCTGTTGAGCAGAGTAGAATAGAGATCAAATAAGTTCTAGATAGATAGATAGATACTTTATTCATCCCCAAGGGGAAATTCAACATTTTTCCAGTGTCCCATACACTTATTGTAGCAAAACTAATTACATAAGTATTTAACTCAATATAAATATGATATGCATCTAAAATCACCCTCCCAAAAAGCTTTAATAAATAGCTTTTAAAACGTTCTTAAATAGTTACTAAATTGCATTGAGTGGTAACTTAAGCTCAGTCCTAACCCCGGGACTTTAAAATGCCCCTGGTGGTTGAATTGTAGAGCCGAATGGCGTTGGTGAGTAATGATCTCTTCATCCTGTCTGAGGAGCATTGCATTGACAGCAACCTGCCGCTGAAGCTGCTTCTCTGTCTCTGGATGGTGCTGTGCAGAGGATGTGTTCAGAGGATGTTCTATATATCAATTGCAATATAACATTATTTTCCTGTAATCATGAGGGCTTAGTCAAACTTAAAATGCTCATAACGTTGTGACCTTGATGCAAGGAAGGTGTCAACTGACCATAACAGTATATGAAATAGGAGCAGGATTAGATCGTTCAGCTCATCGAGTCTGCCCTTCCATTCCAACGTGGCTGATTTATTATCCCTCTCAACCATATTCTCCTACCTTCTCTTTGTGTACACTGACTGATCAAGAACCTTTCAACCTCCACTTTAAATATACCAAAGGACTTTCCCTCCACAGCCATCTGTGGCAATGAATTCCACAGGTTTATTACCCACTGGCTAAAGAAATGGATGCCCCTCTATTCTGAGTCTGTGCACTCTGGTCCTAGACTCCTTCTCTATAGGAAGCATCATCTGCACATTCACTCATCTAAGCCTTTCCATTTTCAACAGATTTCAATTAGATCCCTAATTGATCTATTAAACTCCAGGCAGTACAGACCCGGAGTCATCAAATGCTCCTCGTACATTAACTCTTCCATTCCTGGAATCATTCTCATGAACATTCCTCAAATGCTAGTATATCTTTTCTGAGCTAAGTGCCCAAAACTGCTCACAATACTCCAGATGTGATCCGATCAGTGCCTGTAAAGAAAAATCATTAAAAAAAAATTGGATAGGTATATGGACAGGAAAGGAATGGAGAGTTATGGGCTGAGTGCAGGTCAGTGGGACTAGGTGAGAGTAAGCATTCGGCATGGACTAGAAGGGCTGAGATGGCCTGTTTCCATGCTGCAATTGTTATATGGTTATATAAAGCCTCAGCATTACATCTTTGCTTTTATGTTCAAACCCCTCAAAATAAATGCTAAGATTGGATTTGCCTTCCATGTCACTGACTGAACTTGAAGCTAACCTTTGGTGAATCGTACACGAGGACTCCCCAGTCCCTTTGCACTTCTGATTTTGAATTTTCTTCCCATTTAGAAAATAGTCTACACCTGCATTCTTTCTAGGAAGTACATGGCCACACACTTCCCTACACTAATTTCCATCTGCTACTTCTTTGCCCGTTCTCCCAATCTGTCTCAATCCTTCTGCAGTCTCTTTGCTTTCCCAACACTACCTACCCCTCCATGTATCTTCATATTGTCGGCAAGCTTGGCCACAAAGCCACCGATTCATCATCCAAATCATTGACATATAACATGGAAAGAAACAGTCCCAATCCTTCAGAACATCACTAATCACCAGCAGCCAACCAGAAACGGCTCTCTTTATTCGCACTCTTTGCCTCCTACAAGTCAGCTAATCTTCTACGCATGCGAGCAACTTTCCGATATTACCATAAGCTGCAATTTTGTTAAGCAGACTCATGTGTGGCACCTTGTCAAAAACTTTCTGAAAATCCAAGGAAACAACTTCCACTGACTCTCCTTTGTTTATCCTGCCTGTTGTTTCCTCAAAGGATTCCAACAGACTGTTTGGCAAGATTTCCCCTTAAGAAAATCATACTGACTCTGGCCTGCTTTATCATGCAACCTCATCCTTATTAATGCTTGCCAGCATCTTGGCAACCACTGAAGTTGGACAAACTGACCTATAATTTCCTTTCCTCTGCCTGCCTCCCTTCTTAAAGAGTGGAGTGACATTTGCAATTTTCCAATCCTCAGGAACCATTCCAGAATCTAGTGATTCTTGAAAGGTCATTACTAATGCCTCCACAATCTCTTCAGTGACCTCCTTCAGAATCGAGGGGTGTCGTCCATTCGGTCCAAGTGACTATCTACCTTCTGACCTTTCAGCTTCCCAAGCACCTTTTCCTTACTAATAGCAACTACTTTTATTTCAGCCCCATTACACTTTTGAATTTCTAGCATACTGCTACTGTCTTCCACAGTGGAAACCGACACAAAATTCTTCTTAAGTTCATCCACCATTTCATGGTTCTCCACTTCTACCTCCCCAGTGTCAATTTCCAGTGCTCCAATATCTGCTCCTGGCTCCCTTTTAATCTTGATATATCAGAAAAAGCTTTCTGTATCCTCTTTTATATTATTGACCAGTTTACCTTCATATTTCACCTTTTCTTTCCTAATGGCTTTCTTAGTTGCTTTCTGTTGGTTTTTAAAAGTTTCCCAATCCTCAAATTTTCCATTAAATTTTGCTGCATTATATGCTAGTACTATTGCTTTTATGCTACCTTTGCCTTCTCTTGTCAGCCACAGTTGTATCATCCTCCCTTTAGAATACTCCTTCATCTTTGGGATGTGCTCTATCCTGCGCCTTCTGAATTGCTTCCAGAAACTACAACCATTGCTGTTCTGCCATCATCCCTGCTGGAGTCTCCTTTCAATCAAGTTTGGCTAGCTTCTCTCCCATGCCTCTGTAATTCCCTTTAACCCACTTTAATACTGATACATCTGACTTTACTTCTCCTCTAAAACAGTAGGGCAAATTTTATGTTCATTGTCTCCTAAAGGTTCCTTTATCCTAAGCTCCCTAATCAAGCCTGGTTCATTACACAAAACTGAATACAGAATTGCCTTTTTCCCTCATTGGCTCAACAACAAGCTGCTCAAAGGAATTCTACAAATTACATCTCCTGGGATCCAGCACCAACCTGATTTTCCCAATCTACCAGCATATTGAATTCCTCATGACTATCATAACATTTGCCCTTTTTACATGCCTTTTCTATCTTCCATTGTAATTTGCACCCCATAACTTGGCTACTGTTTGGTGGCCTGTATATAACTCTCATCAGGGTCTTTTTACCCTTGCAATTTTTAACTCCACCCACAAAAATTATATAAGTACTTTCTGATCCTATGTCACCTCTTTCTGAGGATTTAATTTTATTTTTTTTTATCAATACCTACCTGTCATTCTGATACAAGGTTTATCCCTGGATGTTAAGCTTCCATTTTTAATGTTCTTTCAGCTATGACTTAATGATGCCCACGATGTCATACCTGCCAGTTTCTATCTGTGCTACAAGATCATCTTCCTTATTCCATTTATTGCGAGCATTCAGAATTAATACCTTTAGTCCTTTCTATCACCTTTTTCAGTTTTGCTCCCATGTTACACTTCGTTTCATCTCTCTGACTGCAATTTTGCCTTATCATCTGCTTGTCTTCCTCACAGTGTCACTGCACACTGCACAACAGCCCCATCCTCAGACCTATCACTCCGATTCGCATCCTCTTGCCAGATTAGTTTAAATCCGCCCAAACAGCTCTAGCAAACCTGCTCACAAGGATATTGGTCCCTCTTGGATTCAGATACAACCCGTCCCTTTTGGACAGATCATACTGTACCTTCCCCAGAAGAGATTCCAATGATGCAAAAATCTGAACCCTGAGCCCTGCATCAATTCCTCAGCCATGCATTCATCTGACAAATCATCCCATTCTTACCCTCACTTTCAAGTGGCACAGGCAGCAATCCAGAGATTACAACTATGGAGGTCCTGCTTTTTGGGTTTCTACCTACCTCCCTGTATCCTCCCTTCAGGACATATTTCCTTTACCTACCTATTTCATTAGTAACAATGCATACCGAAACTCCTGGCTCTTCATTCTTACACTCTAGAGTGCTATGGTCCTGATTGAAGGCATCCCTGACCCTGACACCTGGGAGGGCAACATACCAGCTGGGTGTCTCTTTTACATCCACAAAATCTCCTTTCAGATCCCCAAACTATGGAATCCTTATCACTGTTGCACTTCTCTTCTCTCCCTTTCCCCTCTGAGCCATAGAGTCAGACTTAGTGCTAGAGACCTGACTGCTGTGGTATTCCTCTGCTGTGTCATCCCTTCAACAGGAGCCAAGATGGTATACCTGTAGTTGAGGGGAATGACCATAGGCGTTCTCTTTACTGGCTGCCTATTCCCTTTCCACTCCTGATAGTCACACAGTTACCAATGCCCTGCACCCTGGGTGTAACTACTTCCCTGAGTGTCCTGTCTATCAACTCCTCAGCCATCCAAATGATCTGGTTTTCATCCATTTTCAGCTCCAATTCCTTATCACAGGATGAAAGGAATTGCAGCTGGATGCACGTCTTGCAGGTGTAGTCGTCAGCAATACTGGAGCTTTCTCTGCCTTCCCACATCCCACAACAGAAGCATTCCTCTATCCTGCCTGGCATCCCCATGGCTCTAACTAATAGATGGAAAGAATAAACAATTAAATTAAATAATCTAGCTACTGCCTTTGCGTTTCCTCACCAAAGCCCCTATGAGCCAATCCTGAACTCCCCACTCTAACACTGGCCCACTCATGTAATGGTCACTCCTAGAATGGCCACTCCACTTAAACCCAACTTCTTTGAAATGGCCTTTACTAAATGTCAAATTTTACACAATCCAACATCTCCTTGGGAACTGGATCCTGGATGATGGAGGCATATTTAATTATGGGCAGGATTATGAGTATTTGGAGAAAGTTTGATAAATAATTCCTGGTAAATTTGTTAGTAACAGTTTGATATTGTGATCTTTGAGTAAGCAATATTTATGAAAATATAGCATTTCTGACACCTCTGCACTCATTACAAGACATTAACAGAATTATTTTCCATATTAATTTCAAGATTTCCTCTCTGCTCTAATTGATTTAGGCTTTCTAAGATTTATTATAGAAATGGAAATCATAGATCTTAGAATGCTTTAAACAAATGTAACATATACCACACTGTGATGTCTATATTCTAATAATGAATTTCATAGCAAAATCTTGGTAGATATTCCGATAAGAAATTTAGCTGACCAGATACAACCATCAAATACAACATTTTTTTTAGTAAAACTGCCTTCAGCCAGCTTGAAGTCTTCTTATCTCCATGAGGAAAACATTAAACAAACTGAGTTTTTTTTTTCCCTTAGAACCTTCAAGGCTTCCTTTGTGACCCACTTTTCTTCTCAGAATCTGAAGATGTATTTATGAAAAATTCATGACGTTCAGTTCTACAACATTTTCATAAACCCACAGACACCGTGTGGGAGTTCTCAGCACAATATGTCTATGCAGATCAAGCTCAATGAGCCTAATCTTCACCATAAATGACAGATCAATCCCAGCATTCCCAAGGGCTAAAAGCAGCCTGAGGAGGATAATGAATGTGCCATTCCACCAAGTGACCTCAGAAACTTCCTGCTTACACTTGACTTCAGAGGGAAGCTGTTCCATGTTTTTTTGTTGTTTTTGATGGATTTTTGTCATTGAACTATTTTGATCTGTAGTACGCATTTTTGTCTGTAAGACATGATCAATCTGAACACCAAGGGAATTACAATCTAACAGCAAACTCTATTGTAACAGAGATTAAAGTACACTAATATAGAAATACAACCATAGCTACACACAATAATTGGGCAACATATGTGCTATCCTCTACTGCTAAACTTTTTGCTCCAATATCCCAGAAATTCAGAGATGAAACTTCATACCAAATTGGACATGTTTTAATATATACAGCAGGGAAAACATTTCTACCCCAAAGCGCCTCCAGTCTATCAGTGGTGTGGTGAAACTGAGGTCAGCATTATTAAAGCACTTGCTTTTGTGTGAATGTGTGCTTTATTTCAAGATATCCTTTACAGCAAAGAAGTTACTTCTGATATGCAAGTAACATTATATTCCAGAGAAAAAGGACACAATAATGATCAGCTGTTCCTAGAAGATAGTTGAAGACTCTGCAGTACAATGTAAGAGCTAGTTTAAACTGACCACGCAGGAGTAGAAGTATTCAAGAATAGGCATCTTCCACACTTCATAAGTGGAGCAGAAGAAAATTATTCCCAATTTTGAGAGATTTCCTAAAATGATTGGGCAGAACTCTAAGAAAACTTCCATGTTCTTTGAATGTTTTTGTGGAAATTTTATACGAGATCCAGTGTCAGGTGGCAGAGAAAATTCATGGTTGAGTGACTCATCCATAGAATAGCACCTTTGATGAGTATCAGTGAAGCTTCTTTAAGAAATTTTGTGTGTGAAACTGAGGAGGGACATGAACCTATGAACTTCTATGAGACATGAGAGTTCTGCCATTGAGTTAACATTGTCAAGTATTTTTATTGAGTTAAGTTCCCCATAGTAATGAATTACTTGAGACTTTATGTAAATAATCCTGTTATGTTTCATAATTCCAAACCATGATATTAATTCACAGAAAAAGATGGATCTGGGAATAACATGCTCAAGTTTTGTTCTTTATTAAGACAAGTGCATATGGCATGGTGGGGTAAAGATGTATATCGTTCATGTACTTTTCCATATAATCTGTAATGTAGCATTTCAATGAACAAGAATGCTTAATTAAACAATATATTTACAATATTGCTCAAATATTACTGAAATGTTAAGTACACAACACTCCACCCTGCTTAGCTGTAAACTCCAAATCAATATAGAATGCATCTCAGGCCTAAAGATTCAATTGCTGTAGTAGATTTCTTACTCTTGTGGGATAATGTCTTTCCTGATGGGGTTGGGGTTGGGTGTGGTGTTACTCTGCATGGCAGGTCAGACTTGTGGTGTGAATCAATATCAGGTTCTGGGATCTTCTCCTAAATCCTGCTGAAATCCTGATCAGTGCATGGCAAGTCATTCAATCTGCTGATATATCCCAGGCCACTAGACAAAGCTTTGAGCAGATGCTCTCATTTTGACCACACCTTGATGACTGGCATCTAGCTCTTCCAACACTTTAGCTCTCAACTTGGATGGTACAACTCTTAATCCCCACATAAGGCAACCCCTATCAAGGGCAAGTTCATCTTGGTGTTGGTAACAATGGGGGAACGAGGATTTCTGCTTGACGTTCCATTCATTTTGGATTGCCATGTAGACCTGAGACAGTGAGGGGTCTTTCCTGGTTTCCCCTTGGATCATCTCTACCATAATACAAAGGCTTTTGATTCGCATTACGAAGAATATGTCAAGATGTATGTCCTCTTTTGTAAATGTTTTAGGTACTTGCTGTATCAAGATGGGACAATCAATCTGCATTTCCATGATTAGTTGTCCTCTTGAATCTGATCTTGTGTCCTCCAAGAAACAGAGCCCAGTGAGTGCCCGGGCAGCCTTGTAGCACCCATTCCATTGCTTTTTATCAGAGTGCAGAAAATAAACTCCAAAAATGAACATTATAGAAATAAGGCCTTCTCTGTGTGCTTAGAGTGAGAAACACCTTGGACTTCTCTTCCATCTCCATCTGTAGGTAGGCCTCGGCTAAGTTGACTTTGCTGAAGTGTTTCCCTCCAGAAAGGTTTGCAAAGGTATCCTCTATCCCGGGCAGAGGGTATTCTTCGACTTTCATTACTGAGTTGATTGTGATCTCAAAATCACCACAGATCCTGACAGACTCATTTATCTTGGCTGTTGGGTCCAACCATGATCTCCACTCTATCTTGGAAAGGATTACTTCAGCCTGCATCTGACCTAGCTCACTGGCTACTTTTTCATGGATGGTTTTAAGAACAGAATGGGCTTTGTAAAACTTGGTGTGGCATTTCCATGTAAGACTATTTTAACCTTAGTATGTTTGAGTTTTCCATTGAAATCCCTAGGAGCTGCTGTGGTATCATTGAATAACTTTCTTTATTCACTCTCAGTTGACTCTGTTGCAGGGGATGTGGCATGCAAATAGTTGGTAGATCTCCAGTCAAGTTGTAATTGTCTCAATCAATCACAGACCCAGAACGCCTTGACCACGCCTTGACCACGTAAAGTATAAAACCATTGTTACAAATGTCATTCCCACAGGAGTTGTCTTTTCTCCAGTATAAGTTGGATATCCGCAAGCTTCAGTTCAATATCATTGAAATGCTGTTGAAACTCAATTTGTGGAATGACTGAAACAGCTGAGCTTGTACCCAATTCCATTTTAATTAATTTACTGTTTACTTCTGGTGTAAACCATATTACTTGTCTCTGGTTAGTTTTCACATTGTAAATCTCAAGGCTATATAGCTCTGTGTCACTCTCATCATATCAAATTGTTCATTAACAATATGCAGATTAGTGATCTTTTAGAAACAGAAACTTGACTTTTTAGCATTGACTCTTCCCTGTGCAAGTGTTGTGCTTTTTTTAAAAAAAAAGATTGTTTCTTGCTGTGCTTTTTCTAAAAACTCGAACATCTCACTATGATTCAACAGGTATGTAGTCATCCCAGGTTTGTTTAAAATTTTCTCCTCGCCACTGTTACATTTTGTAACTCCAAAACAAGAAACAATTTGAAAGAAAAAGACAGAGTCAAGAATAACGTGACTTAGTTTTGTTCTTTACTTTAGCAAGACATGTGCATATGATGTGGTGGTGTGATGACATATGCCATTCATGTACTTTTACATGTAACTTGTAATTAATTAAACAAACAAGAATGCTTAATCAAATAATATATTTATATTATTCAAAAATTACTGAAATACTAAGTACACAACAAATCTATGTGATTGTAATAATATACCTACTAAAAGGACATAATGCTCAGCAAGTTGCTTGTATGTTTCTGTGCTACAGCAGAGGCATGCAACGACAAAGTGCAATGAAGAAAATACTGGCAGCCAAATAGTAAATGCAATAGTGACAGATCTTGCAGTTAAAATAAACAATGCTCTAGGCAGTTCAATTTATTAGAAATCATTGAAGACAAAAATAAATTAGCAGACAGCATATTTAGCCCTCTTTTTAGAGGTAGGTTCATTAAAGATCTGATCCAATGTCACAAATGTGCTCACTTCACATAATATTATAATATAATTGTTGATTCTTTGTTTATAGTCAGAAGTTA
This sequence comes from Hypanus sabinus, assembly GCF_030144855.1. Taxonomy (NCBI): domain Eukaryota; kingdom Metazoa; phylum Chordata; class Chondrichthyes; order Myliobatiformes; family Dasyatidae; genus Hypanus; species Hypanus sabinus. The sequence continues at coordinate 37,255,772 of NC_082728.1, read as the reverse complement.
TGGTTAAAAATGTTGGTTTAATCGTTTTTACTGAGGCCCAAAAATGCTGCATGTGCAGCCTCATTTACTCTAACAACAAAAGTAATTAGTGGTGCAGTTTCATGTCTGCTCCTGCAGAAGCATTTAGAATTTGAACATAATATAATTCAACATGGGAATAGGCCACTTGTTCCATGCTGACTGTGTTGACCATGATGCCAAACCAAACTAATCCCATCTGCCTATCATCTATACATTGAGCACATTGTCTAGATACCTCAATTCCTTGCTTGTTAAGATGTAGATTTTTAAAGTTTATGAAGACACCTAAGATGCCCCACTTGCATGACTCTGGAGCATATAATAATAGACAGGAATCTAACAAATCATATCCATCATTTGACACAGTTACTTTCTCCACAGTGTACCTTCATTTCAAACTGCAGAAGCTCACTAAAGCTTCTTTGAGAATATCTCCCAAAACTGTAATTGCTATTCACCAACTTGATGGAAATTTTACTACTGATCCTTCATTAAGTCTTTATATCGTGACTCTCTGCCTCATAGCACTATAGCAGCACCTTCCACCATGAGGACAACATCATCTTCTCTAGGTCAATTTAGGTAAGATCAATAACCATGCTTGAATGTTAAAATGTGTTAATGAATGATACTCAAACCATGAACATATCCACTGTATAAGTATATTTGTGAAGGCTTTTTTTTTGACTATCTAACCTCATTTATTTTATGTCTTTGTACTGATCACTGACTTTGATTTCTTCAGTGACTATATATGATAATATTTCTGAAAGCAGCAATAATTCTGATATACAATAATGTACAATTGCAAATGACAATCATGAGCACTTGTACAGGATGTTTTTTCATTGTTATTTCTTGTGTTTAACAATGTAAGTTTGCCTTTAACATCTACTTTATTCTGTATATTGAAATTCAAATTGGTCAGCATGAATGAGTTTACTAAAGGGCATGTGATGTGGAACTCTATAAATGACTCTCTAGTTTCATTATGCTAATAGAATCACAAAACATTGTGTAATGCCCTGGTTAAGAACTTGTTTTATGGTATTCCTACTGCTATACTGTTAGGTATTTTATTTCAGCAGCTTTTCTGCAAAACCCAATGTGTTCTGTTAATTAAGCTTCATAGTCTAGTATTTTAGTTTCTGCTAAAATAAGGACTTGTTTGCTCATCTTAGGAATGTTGTGTCAGCCAATCAGGTTTGTCTTGGTGACATTCCGTCCAGTGGGATACCATGGACTGAACATTCAAGAGGGCTGGGTAAGATCGGAATCTGAGGGACAGTGGTTTGATTTTGGATCTTTGTTGGTAGGTGTTGAGAAAGGAGGAAGTTGCAGAGAAAAGCACAAGGGAAGTTGTTCATGGAATCCCACCAACTGGGAGACCCTGTTGTAAGAAGGTCTTTGTGCAGATGAATGGCTCCAAGGAGGAAGGGCCAATACATTTGAGTTAGCCAGTTTGTTCGCAACATTCCTCAAGGGAAGTTCAAACTGTGGCTCGTGACAAAGGTTCGGTGCCGAGAGTCATTAACGCAATACACCCAACTACTCCAGAAATGAGCTCCAACGTTTATGTGCACATGTAGACTGGTTTAACTGCAATGGGCCCTTTCTCAGTTTTGTTCTATTAGTTGTTAAAGTTGCAATATCTGTAAATACACTTTCACTTTAAGTTTCTGCTGGTGTAAGATCGGTTACTTCCTGATTACCGATAACTTTGCATGTGGCAGTATTTACACTGCATTTACACGTTTTCTGTCCTCGCGGTGGAACGTTCCACTTTCCTATTTGATTGAACCTGAAACAGACTGACCCTAGACGTGTGTTGCTTATTGGTGACCTTCTCACCATTACCCACGCAATGCTGAGTCAGGTGGCTGTTAGCCAGAGTTAGCTAATGAGCATAGTTTATTATGAGTGTCAGTGAGAGGGTTACAGTTGGAAACACTGAAATCCAAACAGCATGTGCAAAGAAATGGCAAGTGAGTATTTCAGAGAAATAGCATTTCATTAGACAATTTTATTTAAAATGTCCTCCAGTCGCGGTATTTTGCTTTTGAAGGTGTTAAATTGCTTCCTTAAGTATTATGTTACTATTATCTTCCCCTTCCCAATTCTAACTGTTAAAATTACCATTAAACTAAATTATGGGCTCCCTTATCATGTGATTTTGTGATTCTATGTCTGCCTATGGTAAACCTGATGGGTTGGCTTCGCTTTTGTATAATGAGATTTGTTACTGAGCTTCCGTCGTTGTTTGTGAAGCAGTGTCCTCTGCATTTAATATTTTGTCTTGTACTTCTAAAATGGTTGTCTCCCTACACTGAGACAATGCCACCTCATTCTACATTCTCAGCATCTCAATTCCCAATCCTTTTAAGAATCTTATGTTTCAGTGAGATCATCTCTCACTCTTTGAAACTGAGAAAATGTAGATTGCTTTGAATCTATGAAGGAAAAATATTATTTTTGGGATGATTATCTCCTCAGACTGCCAGATGTTTTAAATCACTAGTGTTTCTTGCTTATATTTCAACATATGCACTTTTTTTTTCTGACTACAAGTTTTGCTGAAGCAATAGGCCAAATTAATAAATCCAATTTCTTTGCTAAAATCTAGACTTGACTCAGGGCTGTTTTTATTAAAATAAGAGGTAAGTATTCTGGCCTGTGGTCCTAAGTGTTGTTAATTATTAGGAGCACATGGTACCTTGCCTCTAAGGGGCTTGGATTAGGAGTGGGAGGAGAACAAGATCCATTCGCTGACAAAATGCAGGACTTGAGACCCAGAAGGAAGTAGCGAAGGCAAAGGGAGAAGATATGGAAAGTTACATTTCCATTTAAGCTTTTGGCTAATTATAACACATGACTTGAAAGTGAAGCATCGAAAAAGCAAAATGAGTCAAGTCATGGAAAGATCCAACATAGAAGTTTGTGCTCTGAGAAAAAGAAAAAGGAAAAGAAAGCAAGTTAAAGGAACTCAGCTGGTTAAGTAGCATCTGTGGAGGCACAAGAGTAAGTCAATAATCTGGGTTGAGACCCTGCTTGAGAACTGAGAGGGAAAAGGAGAGTTTGCTAGTATGTAGCAGTACAAGGAGGGGTGGAACAGAGGCTGCTAATGACAGGTGGAACAAGAAGGGGAATGATAGGCAGAATGTGGATGGGGTGTGGGACGAAGGTTGTTACTGCCACTGCAGCTTGGCAGCAGTAACTAATACTAAATTAATATTGCACTTTACAGGTGCAGTATTGTAACCTTCTTTCCTGAAATGTGGACCGAGGGAGTGTTGCCATTGCTGCGCTTTGGTCAAGACTTGACAAGAGTGAAGTGAAAAGAAGGGAGTGAAGTACAAGCACCAAGAAACTCTGTTTGGCTGGAATCTGCATTTTTATGAGCATCATCACTGACACCTTTCAGCTGCCTGACTTGACTGCAAGGGTGCCCAGGCTCCACAGCAGAGTTTGTGGTTGTGACAGGACCCTCTTCCCTAGGCACAGCTCCTGAGGCACCTGAGACCTGTGCTTTCTGGAAGTCCCAGAGAGAGACATATCCAGGATGTCACAAGCCTGAAACTAAGAGCATTCCTCTGGCCCATATCCTTCTCAAACCATAAGGTATTGGACCCTGCCCCCACCAAGACCTATCCAACAAACAGGGAGGAAGAGTGGGGGTGACTGCAGCAAGAGACCTGGACTCTGACTTGAGTTGGGAAACATAGAACACTGGCTGAATCTTCATAGATGATAGGAGGTACAGTCTATAGGAGACTCTGTTGATTGCCTTCTCCATTATGATGGCCCTACGTAATGTGAGGCCAACACTCAAAGGAAGATTTCCAGATGCCAGCCAGATCTTTTGCTCTGGCTTGAGAGGCCTCGCCTAATGGTGGAGTTGTTCAGTCTGCCAGGTACATTGTTTCCGAGTGCACAGCAGCAAATCCCTGGCCGGCTCCACGTGCTCTTGTAGCATTGGACCAGCAGCAGGAACTACCACGTCAATCTATAGATCGTTGAAGACCATTATCTGGAATGCATGCTAGTGGAGGACAGCTGGAGGTCATTGTGGGCAATCTAAGCCCAAACCAGTTGAGGGCTCCAGGTCATGGAGTTGGCAGAGACAAGGTACGCAGGGTTGTCTCCAGCTCCTGATTCACTCTCTGAGTCAGACTGTTAGATTGGGGGGGTGGGGGGGATCTAATCAGTAGATGGTTGTGGCTCCCAAAAGAGAACAGAATGCTTTCCAAAAACGAGATTTGAACCTCGGTCTTCATTCAGACACTGTATCCTGAGGGAAGCCATGCAGCCTGAACAGTTGTTGAATCGCGAGGTTGGCAGTTCAACGAGCTGACGGAAGCTTGGGGGAGCAATGGCATGGGCTGCTTTGGAGGACTGGTCAACAAGTTCTAGAATGATGAGGCAGACCAGTGAGAAATCCACCGAGAGGTGTGAGCGGGGTAGTGAGGCACAGGCAACGGGCAGAGCAATGACACGCCATCTTGTTTTGGACACAATTGGGACAGGCAGAATCAAAGTCATGGATATCTAGGGACATGGAGGGTCACCAAAATCACTTCTTCATAATTTCCAGAATACATTGCATGGCTAGCCAGATCAGAAGAATGACCCCACTCCAACACCCTGCGGCATATAGTGATGGCTTTCTATCATTAGGCTGGAGACTCCAATGATTAAAAACAAATGGTTGGGATGGGAAACAGTTTCTTCCTTTAGGCCATAAGGATTCTGAACTCCCTGCCTTGTCACATTCAAAGTGTCACTGCTTAATCTATTCCGTACCTTACAATATTTAATTTATGCACTTTATTTAAGTGTAATCCATCTGTAGATTTCATCCTTACTTTCATAATGTTATGTGTGTTATATATACTACAGTGCTTTACACTCTGGTTCACTCTGGTTGTCTTGATTGACAGTATATATGCATATTGTTAAATAATAATAAAATTGACTGGACTTAACAGTGGCAGGGACAAACAGGCAGTTCAGAGGACCCTATTTAGACCTGGATCTGACTGTTGGGCAGCCCCACCTCTGTAGTTATTCCCCACAGTGAGGAAGGATGGGCTTTGGATTGGTGTTGTCCTCAGAGATGTCGAATTGGTGGGAGAGAGCATCAGGCTTGGTTTTCCTGTTGCCAGGGCAGAATATGTTGTTCTTTCAGTCTGTGTTTGGCATTTCCAGTGGAGAAAGTGAAGGGCAGACAGATCAGTGTGGGAACGGTAAGATAAGTTTAAAGGACATGCGCCCAAAAGCTTCAGATGATCGCTGCGGACAGAGAGCAGGTGATTCCACAGATGAGTTGCCTGGACTGAGGACGTCACATCGCAAGCAGTTAATGCCATTGACCGGTTTTGAAGAGGTGCAGGTGCACTTTGTCTCACCTGGATGATGTTGAAGGGCAAGGTTAAAGGGACACATAGCTCATCACCATCTGAACTGCAACTGTGCTTGGCCTTCCCTGGGTACTTCAGCACAACCCATGGATTGATTGGTCTCTAAAGGCGATCAAAGAGTAGAGCATGCTTGCTACCTGTTTGGGTCCAGCTCAAGCTCCTGCCAAAGTATCCCCTCCTGTGCCAACTGCTAGTACAGAGCCGTCTGGTGTTCCATCTCAATATGCTTTCTTTCTTGAGGTCATTAGTAAGAACAAACAACCTCCCTGCCGTCATACCAATCAGACAACTGCACCATCAACATCTTAACTTGTACTAGTCCTCCCTACGGGTGCTAGAGGACAGGGCAGGGTGAGTGAGGACAGATGTCAGTTTACCCCTCCACCTCCTCGTGCTCTGCTCACACTCTCACTCACCTATTCACCTACTTTTCTTCTCTGGTGTTTCATCCTTCCAACTCCTCTAGGTCTCTCAGCACCCCACTGAGATACCCCACTCATATGGTTTAATTTGCCTCGTATCCCCTCCCGATCTGGCTCCATCAATCACCTGTCAACCTCTGTCTCAACCCATTCGTAATGCAATACTCTGGCCATCTTTTCTGTTCCTTCTCACTCCTGACGTAGGGTTTTGACCCAAAACACATTTTGCCTGTAAAGGTGCTTCCTTACACTCTGAGTTGTTTCAGCCTTATATTTCTATTTTCAGTTCTGACACCCGCAGTTCCTTTATCGTCAGATGTTCTGGTTCATTGCATCTTTGCAGGCATTTTAAGCAAACTATATTGTTTTGTAAATTGAGCAATCAAAAGTAAAAGCATCAAAACATAAGTCCGAGTAGACTGTCTAAATACTGTTTGAGTACCATTGGACAAGAGAACAAGGCTTGATTCCACAATTTGAACAATAATTTCTTTCACATCTAATTACAAATTCTAAAAGGCGGCTGTTCCTGCATAATTCAAAAAAAATTCCTTTGGGGCAACACTTTGCAAAATGAATTGAATGTTAGAACTGGGTAGCCCAAGAAACAACAAAAATCCTATCCCAAAGCCAGCCATTTCTTTCTTAAGCTAAAATTGTTTGTTATGTTGTAAAAGGAGTGAAATTAGTGCAAAAAATACAGAATGAAATTAATATTTTGGGGGAAAAATCACTATCTGATGAACTCCGAAGATAATCTGCATTGTATGCAGCAATGTGAGCTGCTTTTATAAGACTCATAAATATTGAAAAGCCTGCACGTACTCTTTCTTCTTCAGTGAGGATGGTGACTGTTAATTACACAGACAGGATTATGGGTCGCTCTGTGGCTGCCTTTGTATGGAGGACAAATCTGAAAGACCATTTGATCTGTTTGTTACAAATTCCTGATTCAAAACTCCTTTATCATGCAAAGAGAGATGCACCTGTAGCTTTAGTCAGGTGGCCGCACTAGTACAGACTGGTAATAGAATTTTCAAAGAGTAATGCAAAGAGCTCTTTCAAAAGTTCGATTTCCAAAATAATCTCGCCACCTAGAAAGTTTCATCTAATATAACATGTAGCTTTAATTTCCATTTGGAAGCATCTAAATTCCCTTCGTTTGATCTTGATCTGTTTAGACAAGGTTATCCCCTCTGGCGTGTGAGGGAACATGAACTACCGTAGCAGAGAAATGCCAGGCAGTGGATAATCCATCTGAAAGGATTGTAGGAAAGTTATCTGCACTTCATGTCCGATGACCTTCGAGTCTCCCTCCAAGGTTAAATGAATCGTCTGCTGGTTGTTCCTCCCTCTCCTGAACAACAATATGTAGCCCATGCTGAATCTCTGCAAGCTCTCAGTTTCGTGCACTTTTTGGATCCTTATTTCTGTGACTTTAATCTAAATGATGCATAGAATTGAAAAACATGCTAAAATGGTTAAAGAGAAAAAAAATATGTATCAAATCTTTCATTTAGAACTGACAAATGCTGCCTTTTGTATATTCTGTCCTTCAAACATTCTTTCCTCTTTGATAAAAGGTTTTATCTCTTCCTGGGTGTATGGTCCCACGGGTACTAAGTAGGAATCAGTTGGAAGAGTGGGCCACTCTGCCCATCAGTCCTGTTCTGTTATTGAATAAGGTAATGGCTGATCTCACTGTCAAATCAGCATTCCCATCTATCATTCACCCCACTGTAACCACAGCTCAACTCAGCATCAACCCTTCATCCGCTCCCAAGCTCCCCTCACCTTTAGTACATTTTGCCAATTCTCATGAAAGTTAATCATGATTTCTACAGTGTAATTGATGGTGGCTATTACAATCCAGCCTAGTATGTTGTGCTTTATTCGTTTTGAGTTATGTGTGACGAATTCTAACTCAAGATGCGAGTCTATTTAAATATATGATAAATATTGAACATGCTGCTATTATTGAACATATGACTTTAACAGTCATTCACACAACATTAGCATGTGTATGTAAATCTTTGGGTGTTTGCATGTCAAAGAGAAAGAGAGAAACTGAATTAAACTGGACTACTGAAAGGTGATAATTGCAAATAAAAAAAATCATGAAGTATTTTGTGATCATTGTAAGGCAGTTTCCATAAACCTAAACACTCATTTTGAAATCTCTCCTGGAGAATCTACATCCCAGATTAACTCCAGGACAATCAGGGAGATTTCTTAATCATTTTCTTGAAAAAAGGCTCAACAATTATTCCTTAATTTAGGTACAAGTGGTAACTAATAATGGTTAATTAACGCAATTTTATGTTTTTGTGCCACCACCCAGCATTTTTTGAAAATCTGAAAGTTCTTCCATAAATTGTGCACAGCCGCATTCTAGTTAGTTTGAAGTTTTACTCTGCAACTTTCAGTCAAAATCTTTCAGAACAAATCCATTAATTAACATGCCTCCAAAGCTCTAGTTAATTTTTGGAGCTATTTTGAAGGAACACAAATGAGTGAAATTCATGAAAACACATGCTTGGTGCATGAATGTTTTGTGAAAGAGGAATGCACCAAGTAGCACAAAAGTTATTGAAATTCAAATTTCATCAGCTATTAGGAATCATACAGCCCACTTGTTTACTCTCTTACCCGATGAGATGTCTTGATAATAGATCAAATCGACTTTATGCTTAAAAAGTTTTGGATCTACAATCCAACATAATGATGGAAGGCTACTATGTATCAAGGACTAGAGAAAGGAAACCATTGGTTTTTGCATTGCACTAAGGATGAAAGAAAACAGTCACCAGTAGCCGACAGGCAGGAGTAAAATGAAGGAATGAACACTAAATGAGACACAAGTGGCAAGATTTCCTGCCAATGTCAAGGAAGTAGACAGACAACATTGTCAGGATGAAAGAAACATCCTGATGAAGGGTTTCGGCCCGAAATGTTGATTATTTACTCTTTCCCGTAGATGCTGCCTGGTCTGTTGAGTTCCTCCAGCAACTGGTGTCTATTACTCAGGATCAAAGAGGTATAGGAGAAAAACAAAAATGTGAGGGTGGGAAAAGTGGCTGTTTTGGTTGGCAGATGGGGGAAGGGAGTTCAATATTGAAGGAAATTCAGATTACTTGGCAGATTCTGAAATTTTTAGCAGAGGAATTTCCACAATGTGTTCAACAGAAAACATAAATTCACATTTGTTTACCTACAAAATAATTCGTATTATGTGTGCATCTTATTTCACTGTTTTTTCTTCATTTCATTAAGTTTATGCTAACGCTTTTCCTTCGATGAGTTCTTATGCATCTGAGTATAAAAATACAGTATAGTCAGTGAAATTCTCACACAAGTAATAGGTCTCCTATCTGAAAGTCACAACATTGATCCTGGGATCAATAAAGTTTGAAACATAGCAAAAATGGAAGTAATTATTTTAATTTACTTAAAGCAATGTCTTTCAAGTTACAACTTTCGAAACAGTTTCAATGATGAGATGAAGGAGACAACTGGATTTTGTGCTGTTCCTCCCCCGAGAAAGGTTCGATGACATTAAGTGCAAATGACAGTCAAATTTGCTGTGAATTTACGATTTGTATAAGAGTTGCTCCCAACAGTTTGTTCTTTTGTAATCCTTTATTTGTTTTGTTTGATACAGTATAAAGCATAGCCTAGAACCAAGTATGTAAAGGATAACTTTGATCATTTCCCAGGACATTGCATATATTTACAAGCAATTAATTACATTTTAAAGTACAGCTTTGTTATGTAAGTAAGTATAACAGACAACTGTGTACTTAAGGGCCCCAGAAATAACACACAAGAGGTGATCGATTTCCAGTGGTGTTGGTTGGGAGGAGAATCTTGATTAGACGTCAGGAAAAATTCTACTCTTAGTCATTTGGTATCTTTTATGCCAACCAGAATGGGTAGGGCCTCCTTTTAACATCTGTTCTAATAACCTTGTATATTCTCAGCACTGCATTGACGTGAGGTCTAGGTTGCATGATCAAATGCTGCAATAGAGATTTGAGTAAATTAAATAAATTAGAATAATGCCTTGAAATGAGGATAAATTATATGATTTCAGGCTCAAAATGGCTTAGGCTCCTGGAATGAAAATATTCTTGCTACAAAAGAAGATAAGCATTCTATATAATAGAACGCTGATGAAGGGACTCAGCCTGCAACATTGACTGCCTGACCAGCTGAGTTTCTCCTGTTGAGTGCATTACTCTAGAATACCTGCATCTGCACAATCACTTGTGTTTATGAATAAAGTATTATGCCACATACTGTATCTTAAGCATGGGTGCTTTCTACCGCTTGGAGTTTTGGCATTCAATTTGAATATCTGATCCAGGGATTCCGAACCTTTTTTATAGCATGGACCTCTACCATTAATTGAGAAGTTCATGGACCCAAGCTGGAAGCCCTTGAACTGGTCCAATAGTCTCAAATTCAAACCACAAAAATTAACTCAATCAAATACATCAAAAAGATGGAAACATTCAACATGGCAAATATCATCTGTAGAGAGAAAACGGATGTGTGAGGGCAGGGTGAGAGGGAGGGAGAGGGGAGGGAGGGACGAAGAGGGGGAAGAGGGGGAAGAAGATGGGGAGAAGAAGAGGGGAAAGGAAAAGGGGGAGGGAGAGGGGAGGGAGAGGGGAGGGAGAGGGGAGGGAGAGGGGAGGGAGAGGGGAGGGAGAGGGGAGGGAGAGGGGAGGGAGAGGGGAGGGAGAGGGGAGGGAGAGGGGAGGGAGAGGGGAGGGAGAGGGGAGGGAGAGGGGAGGGAGAGGGGAGGGAGAGGGGAGGGAGAGGGGAGGGAGAGGGGAGGGAGAGGGGAGGGAGAGGGGGGGAGAGGAGAGGGGGGGAGAGGAGAGGGGGGGAGAGGAGAGGGGGGGAGAGGAGAGGGGGGGAGAGGAGAGGGGGGGAGAGGAGAGGGGGGGAGAGGAGAGGGGGGGAGAGGAGAGGGGGGGAGAGGAGAGGGGGGAGAGGAGAGGGGGGAGAGGAGAGGGGGGAGAGGAGAGGGGGGAGAGGAGAGGGGGGAGAGGAGAGGGGGGAGAGGAGAGGGGGGAGAGGAGAGGGGGAGAGGAGAGGGGGAGAGGAGAGGGGGAGAGGAGAGGGGGAGAGGAGAGGGGGAGAGGAGAGGGGGAGAGGAGAGGGGGGAGAGGAGAGGGGGGAGAGGAGAGGGGGGAGAGGAGAGGGGGAGAGGAGAGGGGGAGAGGAGAGGGGGAGAGGAGAGGGGGGAGAGGAGAGGGGGGAGAGGAGAGGGGGGAGAGGAGAGGGGGGAGAGGAGAAGGGGGGAGAGGAGAAGGGGGGAGAGGAGAAGGGGGAGAGGAGAAGGGGGGAGAGGAGAAGGGGGGAGAGGAGAAGGGGGGAGAGGAGAAGGGGGGAGAGGAGAAGGGGGGAGAGGAGAAGGGGGGAGAGGAGAAGGGGGGAGAGGAGAAGGGGGGAGAGGAGAAGGGGGGAGAGGAGAAGGGGGGAGAGGAGAAGGGGGGAGAGGAGAAGGGGGGAGAGGAGAAGGGGGGAGAGGAGAAGGGGGGAGAGGAGAAGGGGGGAGAGGAGAAGGGGGGAGAGGAGAAGGGGGGAGAGGAGAAGGGGGGAGAGGAGAAGGGGGGAGAGGAGAAGGGGGGAGAGGAGAAGGGGGGAGAGGAGGGGAGAGGAGGTGTATGGGGAGAGGAAGAGGGGTGGGGAGAGGAAGAGGGGTGGGGAGAGGAAGAGGGGTGGGGAGAGGAAGAGGGGTGGGGAGAGGAAGAGGGGTGGGGAGAGGAAGAGGGGTGGGGAGAGGAAGAGGGGTGGGGAGAGGAAGAGGGGTGGGGAGAGGAAGAGGGGTGGGGAGAGGGAAAGAGGGGGAGGAAGAAGAAAAGGGGCTTATTAACATTTCAGGTCATTGGTTCCTCATCTGGATTACATTTTCTGTTCCCGTGTATGAAATGTACCCATGTAGATTTTTTGTTTCAGGCTACACTCCCTTCTTTGTTGTTCCAAAGTAAACTAGTACCTTCTACTCATCACTGTGATCTGTAAACATCGGAACTGTCTAGACAGCTCTTCCTTTAAGAGTGTTTTTCTTTCATGATGCAATGATTCACAATAAAAGACACTGAGCAACCATACCTTGGCCACAACAAGCTATCGTTAGTCATTCTGCCGTATCAGACAGTGACAGAACCCTAACCAAACCATATACTTCAAACAAGTTATTATCCTTTTCATTGAGCAATCAGTGTTTGAAGACTGCAGGAGGATTTGTAGAAAACAAAGACTGACGTACATTGCTGAATGTATAATTAGACAAAATTATCAAAGTATTTAACATTAGGAATTTGTAGCTGTCCATCCATTCTATCATTAAATATTGTAATTGTTTTTGACTCTATATTGTTTATATTTTTGTTTAAGACTTCACTCTTACTTTTAATCTCTGACGCTTTTAATTGCAGAGTAAGTGCATAAAGATGTTTATTTATAAAGGCAAATTTTTCTGTCAAAGCATTGTGAATTACACATTTAAAAATGGGAAGTCTCTAAATCTACATGTATTTTGGTCTGGTGATGGACCCTGGGCAAATATAAGCACAACTTAACTTATGAAAAACATTTTGAAGAGAAGTTCTACATTAATTCATTTCTGCTGAAGACATTTGTATCTTGAAACAGGATTTTAGAGTCACTGAGTGCTACAGCATGAATCAGGCATTTCAGTCCAACCTGTTCAAGCCTTCAAGATGCCCAGTTACGATAATCCTATTTGCCAATGTCATTAGTGCACATGGAACATAGTATGTAGAATTATTATTGATCGTTATGTATGTACATTACTAAGGTACATTAGAACAATCTCTTCAGCCCATGCTGTTGTGCCCAAGTAATTTGTTTATATCTAGTTACTCTAATTCCTTTTGCCCGCACAATGCACATTTTTCTCCATTCTATGCATATTCATGTGCCTATCTAAGATCCCCCTAATCACTTTTACATGTCTATTTTCACCAGGACCCTAGTCTGAGCATTCCAGGCACCGATTGCTTCTTGTGTAAAAATACTTGCCTAGACATCTCCTTTGACCTTTTCCCTCTCACCTTAAAAAAAATGCCATCCAGTATTAGGCATTTTGACCCTGGAAAGACGATGCCAGCTGTCTACTTTATCAATGTCTCTTATAAACTTCCACCTGGTTCTCTGCTGCTCCAAAGAAAATAACCCTGGCATGTCCAACTTCTCCTTATAGACCATCCTAGAACCATCCTTGTAAACCTCTTCTGCACCTTCCACATTGCCTCCAAGTGCTTCCTATAATGGGTGACCAGAAAGTATACAACCCAGATGTGGCCTAACTAGGATTTTATAAAGCTGCAACATAACTTCCTGACTCGTCGATTCAATGGCTCAACTAATAAAGGAAAATATATTATATGCCTTTTCTATCATCCTATCAACCTGCGTCACCACTTCCAGGGACTTATAACTTGGACCCTAAGATCCCTCTGCACATCAACGCTAACAAGGATCATGATTTTATATACTGTTCCTATGTGTTTGATCTCCCAAAGAGCAACATTTCACAGATGCCCAGAAAAAGCTATATATATATATCTATCTAGGGTACCCAAGACATTTGCACAGTACTGTAGTGATTTTATGTACTGCACTGTCCTGTGGACAGAAAAAAAAAATCTAATTTCATGGCATTGTGAGTGATGTTAAAACTAATTCTGATATGGGTCACTATTGTGGGCTGAGAGTGGGAAGGGGGCAGAGAAAGGGTAATCATGGTTGGGAGAGGGAAAGGGGATCAAACAGACATTCTGTACTGATCAATAAACCAGTTGTTTGGAATCAAAAGACATTGCCTGGGGTCTCAGGGCTGGGTATGTCTGCACCGTATCACTCCCCACCCCCGACACTCCTTTCCTGCCCCTCCCACCGTATTCCACCCTTGCTATTCCTGTCATCCTTTGCTCCTGCCAGCTTTATATACAAACGTTTGTATGTATATATATATATATATGTGTGTGTGTGTGTGTGTGTGTGTGTGTGTGTCTAAGACGTTTGCACGTACTGTAGATCTGTTTGCACACATCTATTACACACAAACAGTAGATGAAAGATCTCTAGGCACATTATATCACAGAGGTTTACTGCGTCTGGAAGCTTGCCCAGCAGGCAGGCACAAGCAACTGCACTGGCCTCGGAATGGAAGTTAGTGTCACCCTCACATCAGAAATCTTGTCTGAAGTTCTTTACAAGCAGCGTCTGCTGGGACGTACCACCAATAGCACATGCTACACTTTGCTGCAATGCAGAATTCAAGAAAACTTCCTCTGACAAATTAAAGCACCTTCCACATCTGATAAACTTGACTTCTGTTTTCATGTCTGGGTGAAGTATTTGGCTGCACAAAGTAACTTCAGTAAGTGCAGGCATTCGTAACAGTTTTTATGCCCCTACATACACTTTCTGGACAAAATATAATTAGCAGAAGTAGCCTTGATTTTTGCCCATTACAATCTCAGCAGATAATGCTTTCAACTTTGAAGCACTTGTTGTTAATGGCATGTTAACTTCTGGTATTTTTTAAACCCTTCTCATGATAGAGATGTCAACAGCTGTTTTACATTTATATCATTTTCTGGATTACTAGATGGCATTTCAATGAATGGTGCTATCCACTTGAAGATTGGATGTGTTTAGTAAATTAGCCAGGTTATGCATGCAATCCAGTAACACACAGAAGTTGCGATGTCACAACCGATTTTCAGAATGGTTATATAATCACCAATTGCCTCTGTGGATCTCTGATTGTGGGTTCCAATTGTCTAACTGTCTGCACTTTCTGAAAGTGTGTAACTGAAGTAATTTTCAAGTTTTCCCTTTACTATATTAATAGGACATTGATTATTCTCCAGTGTGCCAACATTGCATTAGCATTTGGCATTTTCTCTCACATTAAAAAGGTTACCTTCCATTTGAAGTACTGATGCGGGGGCTCCAATATTTTATTACACTTAGTTGTAACAGTTACTCTGCCGGTGTAACTGATCACGGACTGAACTTCCATTATATGGTATCTTCTACTTTAACAGTTACTAGACTTTCTTTTCATCTGTTAAAAAAAACAAATGCAATATCCACTTTTTATTCATCTTCATTCTATAGTCTGTAGTATAGACATGCCACAGAAAATCTTGAGATTTTCAAGTTCACTCTATCAATACAGTCATGTAATTACTTGATATTATTAATGATGTCATGTTTGCATCTGTGATGTGATCTCGTCTTCTTCACCAGTGTTAGGTATCTGGTCTGCATTCTTATTAAAATCTTAACCTGTGATTAATTCCATAGCTCTCTATAGCATGTATCCACCAGTTACACTAGGGTACTTATGCATGCATTAATACATAAGGCAACATATGGTATAGATGATGACACACATTTACATAAAGTAATCTGAAGATTGGCAGTTGTCAGACCGAGATGTTGAACCAATCAAGAGAATCGGCTGTAAGTTATCTGTAGGTGGATGGCAGAGAAATCAAAGAGGAGCAATAAGCATGTGAGGGGAAAATAGGTTACAGGGGAATCAGTGGAGGTATAGGGCTGATAGGAGTACAATGAGAGCTAGTATAAACCTGGTGGGTCAAACTGCTTCTTTCTACAGTTTGTTGTAAGAACAATATGAGAAAAAAGATACACAATACTTAAAGGAGGGATGCTTTTTCTCAAAGTCTGTTCAGAAGAATATTGAAAACTGAAACTCTTTGAGTGGTCAAGCATTCCTTCCAAGGCAAAAGCTTTGTTATTAACTTGAAACCTTTTCATCAGCCTTGTCAAACACCAAGGTGTAAATGTTTAATTACTTGAAATCAAACTTGACAATTTGAACCCAAGCCTCTTGTGCTATTTTCAATGATCTAAACAGGATATTGTCCCCAATGATGATTTGTCATCATAGCATCAATTATGCAGGCATTTGCAAAACAATAACAACTTCTTAACAGATTTTTAAGTATTAGAACTGATTACTATTTCATGTCCCAGTTTAAATGATTAATACTGGCAAATTCATTTGAAGGGTCGAGTCTAAACTTCTAAAAAATTGGATTGCATCATTTGCATAATTATTTATGACACCTTAATTTAAGAGGAACTAATTAATGGAGCAGTAGCAGGATTAAAATTCAAGAATCCTCACTGAACTTCAAAGGCCTTCTCAATTTATTAACTCTCCTTGCCAATGCTGATGTTAAGAAACAGTGGAAAAAAAATGAAGGAGCTACAAGAGGAGGATTAAGTCTGTAGACCATTCAACAGACCTGCACTTGTTCCCTATTTAATGAGTGTTGCTATGTTATTGACAGTGCTTCTATCCTTGAGCATAGGGGATAATAGCTGGTATTTTTCAAGTTGTAATTGAGGACATCTGCAGCAGACCCCATGTAGGAAACTTGCTGAGGATGGGCAGAGGGTGGCTCTATAATATATGATAACCTGAAAGGTAGTGATGTTTGAAGCTATGTTTGTGTGATGAAAGGTTGCATGAAATAGAAAGGACAGCTTAACCTGTTGGGTCACTGCAGGTGCACAAAATGAGAGCAATTGTTAATTTCGGGACGTTAGGATGTTGGAGTAAAAGCAAATTTATACAAATGAGAAACACGAGAGATTCTGCAGGTGCTGGAAATTCAGAGAAACATACAGAACGCTGGTCAGGCAGCATCAATGGAAGGGAATAGACAACTGGCGTTTTGGGCCAAGACCCTTCATCGGGACTGGCAAGGAAGGAGGGCAGAGCCAGAGTTTGCTGCTGCATTCGTAACACCCACGGTACATATAAAGAACACAACATGTGACAGAAATAACTCATTTTGCTAACATGGGAGAAGTGAAGATAATTTTTTAAAAAGCGCAAACCTTTTCATTGTTTGCTAACAGCATTGAGAATGGAATTCTACTCCACGTGATTGGGGATGATACAATTGAGGTATATAACCATTTTTACTTTTGAAGACGGAGATCATTTGAATCTAAAAGCGATAACTGACAAGTTTGAGTCCTTTTGCATACCGAAGTACAATGGGATATATGAATGGTATAAATCCTTTACATGCAAGCAGAAAACTGGTCAAACGATTGATTAATTTGTTATGGAGTTGAGACACCACAGTAAAACTTGTGAGGTTGCAGAGCTCACAGACTCTCTCATTAAAGACAGAATTGTTTGTGGCAATTTGGATAATGGTCTGAGAAGAAGACATCGACCTGGAAAAAGCTTTGAGACTGTGTAAAGCTGCAGAAACTGTGATGTCACAGGCAAAAGAGCTTTTTATTGAGAACTGCAATGCACACAGTGTGATTAACCGCGAACTTGTTTGAAAAAATAATGAAGTGGCAATGAAACTGACAGGGAGCAGGACATCATCTGAAAGGAAAAAACTTTGTGATTGCTGTGGGTCACAACATCAGCCAAAAAAGTGTCCAATGTATGGCAAAATGTGCAACAACTGTGGAAAGAGTAATCATTTTTCATGTTTTTGCAGAAGTAGAAAGGAAATAAAACATGTAAATACAGTGCTTGAAAATGAAGGTGAGGAGTTTTATATTGATGGGCTTTGTGAAAATAAACAAAGTAAGAATGACTGGACTATTCCATTGCAAGTGAACCAAAACATTATTCTGTTTAAACTGGATAGTGGAGCACAAGTATATGTTCTTGCAGAATCTGAGTTTAATGCATTAAAGCCAAGACCAAGGTTACATCAGACAAATATAAAAGTGACTGGGTATTCAGGTGCAGACATTCCCGTTAAAGGAACATGTGTGGTAAAAGTATCACACAAAAATAGTGCGCACACACTTTCATTTGTGGTCGTGCCAAAAATGTACAGTCAATACTGGGTTTATTTGCCTGTGAGAGACTGAATTTGGTGAAAAGAGTATTAGTCCTGGACAGTGACACAGAGACAGAATACAGTGGCTTGATGAAAGAGCAAGAGAGAACAGAATTTGATTCTAATGCGGCAAAAGTAAAAGAAGTCATAAAGAAAAATTCCAGACCCATCCCTCTGTTACCAGCATCTGACAAAGCATTGCCACCAAAACCAATCTTGCCAGTACAGTACAATACGGATCTGAAGCCAAAGAGTGACAAGAATCAGGATCCATCTGAAGAACTGAAAGCACAAGTGAAGAATTGAGAGGTTTTATTGAAATGATGAAGTCTCAGCATAAAAAAAGATTACACAGTTAATAAATGAATTGCAATTTCTTCTCAAAGACCTTAAGAAAGAGCCAACTTTGGAGTTTCAGTTAACTGATGCAGACCAGACAAAACATGAAAATAAGAATGAAACACAAGAACTGTGTGAACCACTTAGAATGTCTACTTGTGTTCATAAACCCCCAGAGAGACTGATAGAGACATGTAAAATTATACATTTGTTTTGATTAATGTTGCTAATTGTTTTTCTTTTTAAGAAAAGGAAGATGTGTGTCACATGACAGAGTTCAGAGCATGTACAGAACTGACAGAATGTTCGAGAAGCTTGTATGTTAGATGTGGTTGCTGTTTGTTGTTAAATAAATGTTCTAGTTATGTTCTTTCAGAATATGTGTCTTTAAGAGTAACCCATGGTACGTATAAAGAACACAACTCCACTCATTCTTCTGAATTCCAGCGAGTACTACAGTCCCAGGCGACTCAGTCTGTCCTCATAGTCTAACCCCCTCATCTCTGGAATCAACCTGGTGAATCTCCTGTGCACTGCCTCCAAAGTCAGTATATCATTCCTCAAGTAAGTAGACCAGAACTACACACAGTACTCCAGGTGCTGCCTCAACAGTACCCTATACAGTTGCAGCATAACCTCTCTGCTCTTAAGTTCAATCCTTCTAGCAAATTTAGATACACTACACTCAATCCCCTCTTCCAGATCATTAATGTATATTGTGAACAGTTCCAGGCCCAGCATCGACCTTTGCAGTGCACTGTGCTCTACTGATTGCCAACCAGAGTAACACCCGTGTATCTTAACTCTCTGCTGTCTATTAGTTAACCAATCCTCTATCCATGCTAATACATCACCCCAACTCTACGCATCTTTATCTTATGAATAAGTGTCTTATGTGGCACCTTATCAAGGAATTCAAGAGAATAATGTCCATCTGTTCCCCTCTATCCACCATGCATGTCCTCTTGAATGCTTGATTGTCAAGCTGAGTAAAGACCTTTCACATCTCCAGCTCCAGTTTCCACATGGCTCATTCAAAGTCACAACACGCACCGAAGATTGGCCTTGGCTTTAGAAGTGGTCAGCACTATACACACAAACTTGGTTTCAGTACTGACACATTGTAAAAAGAAACCTCACAAAAATTGAAAGTCTACAAAGATATTGAATGTGGGATGGTTTGGAGAAAGGAACAGCAGTATAGCTCCAAAGATAAGTATATATGCATATACAGGGTACCTTCAAAAACTAGATTGTTTCATTTGATACAACTTGAAATCCATTCTTGTGTCTAATACTACTATTTACGTAAGAGTTATTGCCTACAATAAAATATTATTTATTGTTTTATATCTTTAATTTACTAATTCATGCAGCAACGAAAAGAAACTTACAGCCTATGAAGAGAAATGGCAACAGAGACTGGGTTTTGATGTACTAAGAAGTTTACTCTCGATTTCAAACCATATTGGATTAAAGAAATAGTGTTATATAATTGATTGGCAAATTGTCTGTTGTGTTGAATCCTTCATAGATTTATACAATTACATGTAAGAAGAGATGCTAGTATAAAAATGTGATGTAACCGCGTTGGCATTTGTTTATGCAGCAGTAGGGTCCAGACTCAATGAGGCAGTCAAGCGAACTGATGTGAAGCCATGTTGAGCAAGTCAATTTCACCCATGTAAATGCAGCTGTGAAGAAATCAGGGAAAAACAAACTACTCTGGCGATTCCTAGCCAAGGGTAACAACTCGGGAATGTCATTTTGTTTAAAAGAAATCCAGAAGTTAAACAAAATGAAATGAATCAGAAGATTAACTAGTTCAGCTAAATGGGCTCCTTCAGCTTGATGATGTACTTCATGTTTTAAATGAATAGAAATTGTATGTAATGAGTTATAATTAGTGTCATGTGGTATATAATTTGTATTTCACAGATGTATATGTATTCCTCTCAGACCACACATTAGCTACTTAACTATAATAAAAGATGTGCATTTATTTAGTTAAGCATAAGATGTTGCAGTGGTGTCACTGGGACGTTTTTGACCTTGAAAGGCTGTCTAGGAAGTAGATGTCACCAGAAAACAATGAAAGCAGAGATCGTAGCCCCCAAAACAACAGGATGAGAATATGTTGTGTAATTAATTCATACACTTTGTCAGTGATGTAGACAGCATGCTCACTTCATGCTGTTTGATCATTTTCATGAGTTTTGAGGGCAGTCAATGCTAACCAAGCTATTTGGAGCTTGCTCAGCATGGGGCCGATACTGTGGGAAGCTAATTAAAGCCATCCTTTAGCTCCTGAAGGGGAGATACATTGCAGCAGGCAGGTACTGGCAGAGATTCTGAATCGGGAGTCTGAAAAATGGTCCATTACAGGAATAAAGGGAATTCCGCTTTTGTTTTGGCATTGTGGTTACAATCTTGTGAAGCTAATGGATGAGAGGTGTCCTGTTTCTGAAAGCGGACGGGGGACAGTGGGGGAGGGTGTTGTAGGCAGGAGGCAAAAGGGCCATAAAATATATACTTAGAAACTGGAAGCTTTGCTATTTGAATTCAGAGTTAAGACCTGAAGACTTGGATGCAGTGAAGCAGGAAGATCAAAGACCTTACACAAGTAGACAAAATTAATGGAAGCTTCTTCAGTGTGATATTCAACCACTGCACACTCACCTCAGCCTCACGTTGTGTTTATCCACCTCAAGCCCATTGTTATCTTCTCCATTCTCTATTCTCCTTCAAAGGTCCTGTTCACCACATATTACGACTGTTATACATACCCTGTCAGCTATTGAATCATCGCAGGTGCACCAGCACAGAAATATTGTGCAGTCATACTTTTCACTTCATCACTCTGACACTCAGCCTCCAACCTGAACTTTAGCTTAAAAGTATGTGAGTATTCTGTACTTCAATAAGCATCTGCTCTCTGTATTCCATCCTGCTGCGGTAACAAGCAGTCTTAAAGTCAATCCCAGTGAGAGTGTCCATCACTGGCTTTGGGAATGTGTTGGTAAGCTCCTGCTTGAGGTCCAGCAGTCCTTCTAATGAGGGTTCTTCCTCAACACCATTGATCCAGGGGTTATTTTTTGCACTGGCACTGCCACTCTCACCTGTATTGGATGTGGAATGCCAATTCTGCTGGATCTTCACTTTCTCGTTGGGCAGAGAGAAGCAGTAGGTGGTTTAATGCAAAAGTTTTGCAGTTAAGAACATCTCTGAAAAGCTTAACAGGAGCCAAAACAATTCAGAACTTGAACTGATATGAAGTGTCTTGACATACAGAGTAATCTAAAACCTATCAGAATTGAAGTGTCTACTTGCAAGAAAAATCACTAAAATATTTTCAAACAATAAAGAAACAAATTAAACATATAAAACACTCAAAAATAAATAGAACATTAAAATTAAGTGAAATAAATTACTTGCCTTTCTCTTTGCTTCTGAACCTGTGGGACTTGAATTCCTATTGAAATTTTGTGGTTGCTCTGAATGAAAACTTTTATCCAGGTGATTGTACGCCTTGCATCTGCTGCCCTTGTTCTTGCAAGTTTAAGAGGTATAGCCTGAGAACTTTGGGGAGCAAGTGTGATATAGTTTTCGTTGATTTTGCTCTCTGCAACCACAGAGAATCAATGATGGAGGTATGAGTATGTAGAATTTGGTTGAGCTAGCTAACTTTAAACATGGGTCAAGTTTGTTGAATGGCGTCTGGCATTGCAGTCACAGAATACCTAGTCTCTGACCTAATTTTGCATCCAGGCTGCTTAGTTCAATTAGTTAGTTTTGATTAGCGGTGACTTCTGGATGTTAATGGCAATGCCATTGAAAATCATAAGTATACAATTAAACTTTCTCTAGCTGGAAATTATCTGGCACTTATGCTGAGCAAATATTGGATGCCATGGTAGCACAGCAGTCAATGCAATTCTATTACATCAGAATTTGGATTTCATTTCTGAAACCACCTGTAAGAAGTTTGTTCGTCCTTCCCATGAACACGTGTTTCTCTGGATGTTCCGGTTTCCTCCCATATTCCAAAAACTTACTGGTTAGTGAGTTAATTTGGTCATTGTAAATTGTCCTGTAATGAGGCCGTGGTTAAACAGGTGGGTTGCTGGGTGGTGGGACTCGTGTTGAAAAGGCCAGTTCTGCACTGTATCTCTAAATTTAAAAGGTATTGCTTGCTACATTAGCTGATGCTAGAATCTTGCCCAGATCTTGCTGCATTCAGGAATGCACTACATTTTCTGAGAAGCTGGGAGGAGCATTGAATATTATGTAATTATCACCAGACCTTCCCACCTCTGGTATTATGGTAGAAAGAATGTCTCTTTTTTAGCCCTTGAACTGAGATTCTTGTTGGACGTTGCTTCCCTCAGCAGGGAGCCTGGTATTCCCAGATTGTCTCCAGTCTAAGTACTTGACAAGCTTATTGATCCAATACATCCCAGAGGTCATGGGTGAAGCTATATTCCTGGCACTGATCTACCCCAACTTCATTCAGGGTATATCTGGAGGAAATGCTGCCCTCCTGTGGATACAGGACTTCTGCCCAACTTTGGACCTTTACCAAGCCTCCAATATAAGTTCACTGCTTTCCATTTCAATTTCGCTTGTAGGCTGAATGCAACATTGCTTCACTGTGAAATCATAAAAAGCAGCAGATCAGCTGGATTCTCGCCTGCAGTACATTCAGTGAATGTGCATTAAATGAGCATTTCCATCGCTGTGTCACTTTTCAGTAACTCTTGATGTAGTCTCTAATGTGCAAGCCTGCAAGTTAACAATGTTAATAAATTGGGTGAAAAAGAGAATTACTTGCATCTAGAAGAGGTTACTACATTTTCATCGGAACTTACATCTCATACCTTTTTGATTAGTATGAAATTAATGTAGGCTGAGATATGTTTCGTTGCTTCAGTGGCAGATTATATTTGTAAAGCCTGGTGTTTGAAGAATAAATGCATTATTGTTGTATTCTGGATAGAATCTTGCTGAGTTTTGTCTGATCACTAAAGCATCACTTTGCCTTTATGAAGTTTGGTCAGCTCCCGAGGGTAATAGTGGATAAGAACAGGGTCTCATTATTCTGTCTTTCACCTTGAAGAAAATAAAGGTAGAATCATTGAACTAGTTCTAGAAATTGTGCATCTATTAGTAAACATGTGCACTTGTAGTTAGCAGAAAAGTTTTAGTATATGCCATACTAGGTTTCCAAGCAAGAACTTTGCAAGATCTCCTGAAAGAGTCATTAACTTCAGTTTATTCCTTTAAATTTTGTTCATTAGTTGGCCACACTGAAGACTTGCATCACCTCCTGGGAATATGGGTTCAAGCCCTGCCTTCACCTTTGGCATATATTTTAAGTCAACAGTCCAAAACACTGTTGTCCCACTTTAGCAGAAATTTTTTTTTTGTATGAAACAACAAGATAAGGATCACTTGCTTTTTCAATGGGGCCTAAAGGAGATCTGTTACGTTTTCAAAGGAGCAGCGTGAAACTGACTAACAACATATATTTCCCTTTTTAAGGAATATTAAGAAACTGGTTATTTCCAAGACATTATTCCTCAAAAATCTGCTAATCATCTATCTGGGATTCTTATTGGATTTTTACATAGTACCATTCCTTCAGGAATACAATGTGAACTATTTGGAGAGTATCATGGAGATGTCAGTGATTCCAAATGACTGCAAGTTCAGTATTTCTTTCTGATTGTCATTTGGTTTAATTTCTGTTTCATGTTCTATAAATTCTGTTGCGTTTATGTTTCACTCTGCACATTTTTACTACTGCTTTTAATGATGTTCTATTGTTACATTTTCTGTTCACTGAATTGAAAATAATCAGATTCCTTTTAATTCAAAATGTTGATTAATGTAAGTGAAGCGATCACTGACACAATTCATAATGAGTAGTATCACTAATACAACTATGTGAAAGAGTTCTATAATGAAAATGGTTAAAAAAACAATGTTGCTTTGCTTTGTAATAATTTCAGAGTTAGGAACAAAATTACTGGGAAGTTATGTTGTACATTATTGAAATTTGTAAATATTTTGGTGTTACATAACAATTAGTAGAAATAAATTTTATTTTTATAGCTCAGTTTCCATTCAGTTTTGTTTTCTAAAACTTAAAATTTATCCCAGAGGATACATGTTTCATTTTTAATTCATTCAAAGTTCAACCCTGCTTTATGTACACAGCAGATTTCTCAAAACTCAAATCTTTCTTCATTGTCTCTGAAATCAAACTCAATTCCACATTGAACATTATTGATTAGACATCACTTGTACATATGGCTATAAACAGTCTGGATTCTTACAGCCCTTAAATGACTAAACTTGCCCGCAGTTCTGGGCTCCTATCCTTGAAATTAGCTGCTAGATGCTTTTATCAGCTTAGCCAATACTTTATCACACTCTGAAGAACTTTCATGTGTCCTTAAAGGATTTCTTTCCCTTTGACACTATTCATATATCTAGTCCAGAATGCTTTTGTAATCCATTTATGGGGGAACTCATAAGCCCTCTGCCACCCACTCACATTCCCCCTCACCTGCCTTCACCTATCACCTGTCAGCTTGTGCTCCTCTCCCTCCGCCCACCTTCATATTCTTCATTCTTCCCCTTCTTTTCCAGTCCCAATGAAGGGTCAAGGCATGAAGCGTTAACTACTTTTTGCCCTCCGTAGATGTTGCCTGGGCTGCTGAGTTCCACCAGGATTTTGTGCGCTGCTCTGCCTTTGCAAATGTGCCATTTATCAAAAATGAGCCAGAGTTAATGGATGACATTGTGCTTCTTAGTGAGCCATCACTCATCCATCTTCTGCTTTTCAACATATGCTTGAATTCCATCCACATCAGCCCATTACAATGTGGATACAGAGAAGACTTTGAAGATCCAACCAACTGTTGGGCTTAGTTCAAGATCAAGTCCAGTGGAAGCTCTGAGACATTATAAACTCAGACACCAGATGCTCCTAACCAATGAGTGAACCACAATCATTTGGATTGTTAACCATTAAAAATTCAATGTTAGACCTTTTTTGTCTATTTTTCTTTAAATTGTTGTATATTTATGTTTTTCATTAAGTGACAGAAGCATAATGTGATTCTGACACATTTATTTTCCATTATTTTTGATCTGTTTTTATTAATTCAATCTGCTTCAGAGAGATATAGCAATAGTGAAAGATGCCTTTCAAACAGCAATTGTCAAGGGTTGTCAGGGTGTTGCTGGAGGCAAATCTTTAGGTTCTACTGTGCAAAGCTTAGTCACCATTTCTGGGCCACCTCACTTCATGGAAGGGAGGTGATGTGGAAGCTTGAGTATTTGCCTATGATGCTGGAATTAGCACAAGGATCAAGTGCTAGCAATGGCTTGTCTTGCTGCTGCACTGTGCTCAATCCTAACATAATCAGAACAATTGCCGCTTGTCTGCAACCGTGCAAACTGTTATACTTGACAAGCCCACAGCTCCAACGATTGCTCAAAAAGTCAAATCTTTTCATTGATCCTTTGTTAGTATTATTGAATGTTATCTCAATGGTCAGCAAAAGATGCGATCTCCGCCAGTCTCAAGCTACAAAATACCATGAAATAAGCAAGAATACGCAACTTAGTCTCTTTGCTTTTACTACAGCCACAGTCAGTTACTAGCTACTATAATAAACAACTCAAATAGAAAGCAGAGAGAGAGTTGGCTGGTGTGTGTCCTTTTATATATTGGTGAGACCAGACGCAGACTGGGAGACCGTTTTGCTGAACACCTACGCTCGGTCCACCAGAAAAAGCAGGATCTCCCAGTGGCCACACATTTTAATTCCACGTCCCATTCCCATTCTGATATGTCTATCCATGGCCTCCTCTACTGTCAAAATGAATCCACACTCAGGTTGGAGGAACAACACCTTATATACCGGCTGGGTAGCCTCCAACCTGATGGCATGAATAGTGACTTCTCTAACTTCTGTCAATGCCCCTCCTCCCCTTCTTATCCCATCCCTGACATATTTAGTTGTTTGTTTTCTTTCTCTCTCTCTCTCTGCCCATCATCCTGCCTGTTCTCCATCTCCCTCTGGTGCTCCCGCCTCCCCCTTTCTTTCTCCCGAGGCCTCCCGTCCCATGATCCTTTCCCTTCTCCAGCTCTGTATCACTTTCGCCAATCACCTTTCCAGTTCTTAGCTTCATCCCACCTCCTCCGGTCTTCTCCTATCATTTCACATTTCCCCCTCCCCCCACTACTTTCAAGTCTCTTAGTATCTCTCCTTTCAGTTAGTCCTGACAAAGGGTCTCGGCCCGAAACGTCGACAGTGCTTCTCCCTATAGATGCTGCCTGGCCTGCTGTGTTCCACCAGCATTCTGTGTGTGTTGTTGAGAGAACAGTTACATGGCTCCAACACACAGGATAGTACAATGTTTTTTTAATTGTCAACGTTCTGATATAATGTTAATAATCTTGGGCTGCTAAAATCAGCTTTGTAAATTTCACTCATCTCCCTCTCACTGCCTCTGCTGCACACATTTATTGGTGCGTTGCTGTTGTCTTGCGTTAGTATCAATTTATTATTTAGTCATTTTCCATCATCCCTTCAAACACTTTGCAGTCTGTTTTGATGTGTTTATATATGCACATGTGAGCTTGTCTATTTACCTTGACCCTCATCATCAAAGGTCCTTTGATTAGCAAATGGGTCCTGAGGTGATTCAGTAATCCTTCTCAGAGCCACAAACGTGCAGATGTTACTACATTGTGCATTCTCCCCCTGGCCAGTGTTACATTCCCTTTTCTGACTATGCATTTCCTTTTTGACTCTGGAGATAAAAAGCATGTTTTTGAAGCAGCCATCGTGTTTTCTTTTGGAAGTTTTGATCCTATTGATATCATTCTTCTTATCTCATTAAAGTCTATTTCTATTTTTGTGACCATATGCTACATTATCCCTACTTACTGCTTGGCATTGAGAATTTATTAAACCCTGTCCTTAAATTTCTTCAGTTTTGGCATTAACTTCATTTTGCAGCAAGTGCGGAAGAATGGTTTTGGGTTTACTCTTCTTAGCAATAATTTGGGTCAAGTCAAGTCCAGTTGAATTTATTGTCATGTGTACTAGCATTGTGAGGTAACAGGTGCAGTGAAATCTTTACAGACAACACACAGAACAGAAGTTACACGTAAAATTTTTTAAAATGTGAAGTGAGAAGAAACATCATGCAAAAACAAGGAGTCAGTATAAAACTAGATGCAAACAGAGACAAGTCCACGGTAGGGCAAGAGGTGTCCAAGACAAGTCAAGTCACTTTTTATTGTCATTTCGACCATAACTGCTGGTACAGTACACAGTAAAAACGAGACAACGTTCTTCAGGACCGTGGTGTTACATGAAACAGATCAAAAACTAGACAGAACTACGTAAAACAAAACAACAGAAAAAAAACTACACTAGACTACAGACCTACATAAAGTGCACAAAACAGTGCAGACATTACTACGATTAATAAGCAGGACAATAGGGCAGTAAGGTGTCAGTCCAGGCTCTGGGTATTGACGAGTCTGATGGCTTGGGAGAAGAAACTGTTACATAGTCTGGATGTGAGAACCCGAATGGCAGGAGGGAGAAGAGTTTGTAACAGGGGTGCATAGGGACCTTCATAATGCTGTTTGCTTTGCGGATGCAGCATGTAGTGTAAATGTCCAATGATGGTGGGAAGAGAGACCCCGATGATCTTCTCAGCTGACCTCACTATCCGCTGCAGGGTCTTGCGATCTGTGATGGTGCAATTTCCGAACCAGGCAGTGATGCAGCTGCTCAGGATGCTCTCAATACAACCCCTGTAGAATGCGATGAGGATGGGGGGGGGAGATGGACTTTCCTCAGCCTTCGAAGAAAGTAGAGATGCTGCTGGGATTTCTTTGCTACGGAGCTAGTGTTGAGGGACCTGGAGAGATTATCTGCCGGGTGAACACCAAGAAATTTGGTGCTCTTAACGATCTCTACCGATGAGCTGTTGACATTCAGCAGGGAGAGGTTGCTCCGTGCCCTCCTGAAGTCAACAAACATCTCTTTTGTTTTGTTCACATTAAGAGACCGGTTGTTGGCTCTGCACCAGTCCGTTAGCCGCTGCACCTCCTCTCTAAGCTGTCTTGTCGTTCTTACTGATGAGATCTACCACAGTTGTGTCATTGGCGAACTTGATGATGTGGTTCGAACTGTGTGTTGCAGCACAGTCATGGGTCAGCAGAGTGAACAGCAGTGGACTGAGCACGCAACCCTGGGGAGCCCCCGTGCTCAGTGTGATGGTGTTGGAGATGCTGCTCCCGATCCAGACTGACTGAGGTCTCCCAGTCAGGAAAGCTAGGATCCAGTTGCAGAGGGAGGTGTTCAGGCCCAGTAGGCTCAGCTTTCCAACCAGTTTCTGAGGGATGATTGTGTTGAATGCTGAACTGAAATCTATGAACAGCATCCAAACGTACGTGTCTTTTTTGTCCAGGTGGGTTAGTGTTTAATTCTGAAGTAGAGTTAGGGTTCAATGATCGGATGGTGGCCGGAAGGTAAATGTTCTTGAGTCTGGTGCTGTGGTTGATTATAAGCTATTTCCACTTCTGATTAATGAATTCATCAGACACAGTACTTATGATTGGCATGATCCTGGTCTATTTACATTTTGTTTCACTACTGTATAACTCCAACTCCCAAAGGAAACAAAATCATTTCACCAGTTGAATGAGAACAAAATATATGAATCTCCAATAAGTGGTTCGTGGTGCGAAGATGTCAATGAAATACAAACTAGTGGGGGGGGGGCAGTGCAGAGGTATGTGAGGGTTGGGAATGTAGGAGAAAACAGGAAATGCATAATAAAAGTGTACAGATATTTCATTTGCAAAATTCATTTGCAGCTTAATGCTAAACACTGACCTACTCCTGTTACATGGGAAGATTTATAATGTTCCTATTATCAGGATCAAGGTGCAAACCTGAAATCCTTCAAAATGGATGACCCAGGAAGACCTATACATTTTTTCGTCAGTTGGTAAACTCAACATTTATACTTGGGTGAAATGGGATATTATTACAGAGCAAAAGATACAAAAAAAAACTCTTCTTGGTTACTTTCTACTTGATCTCCGTTCTGGGTCATAAGAGATCGTTAAAAACCATACAAACCACAAGCCTTCGTATGCTCTGGGACTAGCCAGTCCTGCTGTCAATCAATCATGCAGTATTTTAGCAATTGTGTAAACAGGTCCGTACTGGGAGCTGTGATCCAGATCTCTTCAAACAACAGCAATGGGGCTGAAAGCTGATTAAATTTTAATCCTGCCCTCACACAACTGTTCACATAAGTACAGTTAAATTTCACATACATCATTTCTAAATTTAAAATGTATCAAAAGAATGAGTACTTTCAGGTAAACAGTCATATTAAGGGTTATTATGTATTTTCTTCACAGGGGTATCTAGGTAATGAATGGGTTCTGTTTTTACAGACATCCATGAATTGATTTTTTCCGCAAGCCAGAACATAAATCACTCAATATGGTTACCATAGCTCCACAGTTTTGTAATACATGGCATCAAAAGCACACGAAAAAGAGCAATTACTGAAAGCGGAGAGAGAGAAAGAGGAGTCTACTTCTGCCATACGTAGGAACAAACATATATATGTATGTCAGATCATTAAATTCAATAATATTACCAACGCTTGTTTGTATGTTCCGTATGGTGTTCATATGTTAGGTGCTGGTAATCCAAGGACTATCTCTATAGTGGTCATCATCTAATTTGAATATTGTATATTTTTAAGCATTTGGGCTAAGCACATCACTAGGTATTTAGGCACAATGTGAAATGTGATTCCATGACTCAAATGTGAGTTCTTGATGCATGTATTTGTATACATACTAGGCTGATATTTCAGCTTTTTGCTTTTGATAGTTTTTTTTTATATAAAGTTAAATTAAGATCCGGAAAAAGGCTAAGCAGCCCTTTGGGTCCATGCTGGCACCCCACATTTTCACAGCTGTCCCATCCCTCCACTTATTTCTATTACTGTACTTTCCCTCACATGCCCAGATGCCCCTGTTACACCAGGGTTAATTTACTTTGACCAATTAATTTACCAGGATTAAACTGGAAGGTCATGACCACAATATGATAGAATTCCAGGAGCAGATCAAGGGTAAATACTACCGGAACAAAACCGCCGTCTTCAACTTAAAACAATGATTCACAATGTCTGTGAGCTAGAAAATAATCTAAGAGATGGTCAGTACATGAGCTCAAAGTTCTAAATAAAATTTATTATCAAAATGCACACATGTCACCACATACAACCCTGAGATCCCTTTTCCTGTGGGCATACTTGACAAATCTATGGGTCAGTGACTGTAAACAGGACCAATGAACAACAGACCGCAAAAGCAAATATAAATAAATAGCAATAAGTGGCACGAGCATGAAATAACAAGATAAAGAGTCCTTAAACTGAGACTATTGGTGGTGGAAACACCAGGAATAGAATGAGTGTAGTTATCCACTTTTGTTCAAGAGCCTGAAGGTTGAGTAACTGTTCTTGAACACAGTGGTGTGAGTCCTGAGCACTTGTACTTTCAACCTGATGGCAGCAGTGAGAAAAGAGCAAGGCCTGGGTGGTGAGGATCTTTGATGATGGATGCTGCTTTTCTAAGGCAACGTTTCATGTAGATGTGCTCATTGGTTGGGAAGGCTTTACCCGTGATGTACTGGGCCGAATCCACTACCTTTTGTAGGATTTTCCACTGAAAGACACTGATGTTCCCACACCAGGTTGTAATGCAACCAGTCAGCACACTTTCCACCACACATCTATAGACGTTTGCCAAGGTTTTCGATGACATGCTGAATCTCCAGACTCCTGAGAAACTAGAGGCACTGTTGTGCTTTCTTTGCAATTATATTTATACGATGGATCCAAGACAGAGCCACTGAGATAGAGACACCCAGGAAATTAAAGTCATTGACCCCCTCCATCTCTGATCCTCCGATGAGTATTGGCTCATGGGCCTCTGGTTTCCCTCTCCTGAAGTCTACAATTAGTTTCATTGACAGCGAGTGAGGGGTTGTTGCTATTACACCACTCAGCCAAATTTTCAGTCTCCCTCCTGTATGCTGATTCATCACCAGCCTTGACACGGCTGACAACAGTGATGTCATCAGCAAGCTTGTATGTGGTGTAAAGCAAGTAGAGCAGGGGTTAAGTACATATCCCTATGGTGCTGCTGGAGACTGTGGAGATGTACTTTGAACTTCAGGCAAGAGGACGTGGACATACTAAGAATTTAGCAACAAAACAGTCAATAGTTCAGAAAAAGGGTGAAAAAATGATTTTGAAGAAGAATTTGTGTGTGATATCAAAACAAACAGTAAGATAAATAAATAAGGAGGAAGCTAAGGTTATATGGAAACTCTAGAGAACGGGGTGAGTGAATTAATATTAAGAAACCAGGAAGCACAAGGTTGTGAGGGATTTCAACCAAGCCAGCTTGAAGAAGTCCCTGAACAACTACCACTAACATCACCAGTGGAAGCAGCACACTTGATCTCCATATAGAATGCTTACCATGCCATCACATGCCCACATTTTGGAAAGTCCAATCATCTGGCTACATTTCTACTCCCCACATACAGGCAGAGACTAAAGACCGCAGTAATGAGGGACAAGAAGGTATGGTCAAGATAAGCAGAAGAGCACTTACAGAACTGCTTTAAGTCAGTGGACTGGACAATATTCAGGGTTTCATCTTCGAATCTGAATGAGTATGCCACGGTTGTCACCAACATCATCAAGACCTGTTAGGGTGAGAGTGTACCTTTGAGAACAAATGGACATACTCAAACCAAAAGCCATGAAAGAACCAGGAGATTCATAGTCTGCTAGATCCGTGGCATTCAGGACTGATGATCCAGAACTATACAAGAAGTCAGTCCAGGTACAACCTACGGAAGGCTAACTTAAGAGTGATAAAACAATTCCATTTGAAGTTATGGACAGAATCGAATGCACATCTACTCTGGCAGTGTTTTTAGGCTATTACTTCCTCCAAAGCAAAACCTAAGATTCTGAATGCTTGTCAAGAGAAAATCTGTGGATGCTGTAAATCTAAGCAATGCACACAGAATACTGGAGGAGCTCAGCAGGCCAGGCAGCATCTATGAAAAAGGCATTTTGGGCTGAGAGCCTTCATCAGTCCTGATAAATGTTCTCAGCCTAAAATAATAACTGGACTCTTTTCCATAGACGCTCCCTGGCCTGTTGAGTTCCTCCAGCATTTTGTGTGTGTTGATTATGAATGTCTGTGATGCTTCACTCCCAGATGAGCTCAATGCCTTTTATGTGCACTTGGAAGGGAGAATCAGACTGCACTTGGGCAAATCCCTGCAGCATCTGGTAACCCTGTGATCTCTTTCCAGATGCCGATATCCAAAATCTTTCAAGAGGATGACCCCTCAAAAGGCATCGGGCCGTGATGGTATACACGACAGAGCGCCGAAAATCTGTGCCAATCAACTGATGGGAGTGTTCAAGCATATCTTCCATTTCTCACTGCTGCAGTCGGAGGTTCCCTCCTGCTTCAAAAAGGCTGAATAAGAGCAAGGTGAGCTGCCTGAATGATCAACATATGGTGACACACGTCTACTGTGATGAAGTGTTTTGAGAGGTTGGTCATGGCCAGAATCAGTTCTTGCCTCAGCAAGGACCTGCACCCACTGCAATTTGTCTATTACCACAACAGGTCCTTAGTGGATGCAATCTCACTGGCTTTCCAATCGATCTTTGGCTACATGGACATTAGCAATACCCATGTCAAGGTACTGGTTATTGATTACAGTTCAGCTTTCAACACCATCATACCCTCAGTTCTAATCAGCAAGCTGAAAAATCTGGGCCTCTGTACTCTTTCTGCACGGGATGCTTAACTTCCTGATTGGGAGACCACAGTCAATGCAGATCTGTGTTAACATCTCCTCTTCACTGACAATCAACACTGGCATACCCCAAGGATGCAGGCTTAGCCTACAGCTCTACTCTCTCTAAATCCACAGTGTGCAACCAGGTACAGCTCAAAAGCCATCTATAAACTTGCCAATGACACAAATATTGTTGACAGAATTTAAGATGGTGATGAGGAGGTGTTCAGGACTGAGTTAGATCAGCTGGTTGAGTGGTGTCACAGCAACAACCTGCACTCAATGTCAGTAAGACCAAGGAATTGAATGTGGACTTCAGGCAGGGGAAGTCAAGGCAACACACACCAGTCTTCATTGAAGGATCAGCGGTGGAAAGGGTGACAATTTCAAGTTCCTGAGTGTCAACATCTCTGAAGATCAATCCTCGGCCCAACATATTGATGCAATTACAAAGAAGGTACGACAGTGACAATATTTCATTAGGATTTCAAGGAGACTTGAATGTCACCAAAGACTCATGTAAATTTCTACAGATTTATCACAGAGAGCATTCTAACTGGAGTTAGCATCATCATCTTCTGATAGAGGGGCCACCACACAGGAATGGAAAAAGCTGCAGAAAATTGCTGAATTGCTAACTCAGTCATCTTCATCAAGAGCACTAGCCTCCCCAACATTAGGGAGATCTTCAAAAGGCAAAGCCTCAAAAAGACAGCATTGATAATTTAGGATCCCCATCACCCAGGACATGCCCTCTTCTTATTGCTACCATCAAGTACCATCAGGTATAGCAGCCTGAAGATACACTCACCATTTTAGGAACAACTTCTTCTGCTTTGACATTTCTGAATGGACAATGAACCCATGTGCAATACCTCACTATTTTTTTTTCCTTTTTATGAAGTTCAAAGTAAATATATTATCAAAGTACGTATTCAGTATGTCATAGACCATCAGTATGTATTTACTATCCTGACATTCATTTTCTTGCAGGCATTCACAGCAAATGGAAAGTAGCACAAGAGAATCAATGAAAAACCATACCCAGCAGAGGTGGACAAACTAGCAATGTGTAAAAGATAACTGTGCAAATACAAAAATAATATCAACAATAAGTAGGCCATAAATATTGATAGGGAGAATATATGAGGGGAACCTGGAGATTCTGTGTACTTAGACTTCCAAATGGCATTTGAAAAGCTGTCACTTAAGAGGATGGTGTATAAATTAAAAGCCCAAGGTATTCAGTGGTGTGTTACCATGTATTGAAACCTTGATGTTACACAGATTAAAAAAAAAGAATTTCCCATTGTTCCCGAACATATCCTGCAGTCAGGAAAGTTCACCTACACCTTAACTTTCTGAGGAGGCTGAAGAGATCTGGACTTTGCGCATCCATACTCACGTCATTCTTCGGTTGTGCAGGAAGAGCACCTCAACAAGCTGCATCACTATTTGACATGGAAACTGAATTATAGTGGACAGGAAGATTCTACAACAGGTAATGAAAACTGCCCAACATA
This sequence comes from Hypanus sabinus, assembly GCF_030144855.1. Taxonomy (NCBI): domain Eukaryota; kingdom Metazoa; phylum Chordata; class Chondrichthyes; order Myliobatiformes; family Dasyatidae; genus Hypanus; species Hypanus sabinus. Next base: position 37,221,181 of record NC_082728.1, on the reverse strand, counting down.
TCACTGGCTCTAGCCTACCTTCCATTAAGGACACACAGTATATATATAGAAAGGTGCTGGATAAGGGCCAGCAACATCACGATGGATCCCATCAGGGAGGAGGCCATGTAACATCCACACCAGGACCACCAGACTCTAAAGCAGTTGCTTTCGCCAGCAGTAAAGCTGATCAACCCCTCCACCCACCAACTCCACACTGCCTTATTATTTCCCATCAGTCACTTTATGTACAACCTGGCTTCACTTTATGGACATACAATGTATATAAGCTATCTAATGCATTTATATTTATTGTGTTTTTATTATTATTGTGTTCTTTATGCTGCATCAGATTGAAGGTAACAATTATTCTGCTGTCCTTACATTTGTGTGCAAAAAAAAACATTAAGCAATCTTGAATATTGAATCTTGAGTTGTTCAGTGTGGGTGAGGCCACCCCTGGCATGTTGTGCACAGTTTTGAACCCTTACCACAAAAAAAGATTTAGAAGGATTGGAGGCTCCCTAAACAAGGTTTGCCTGGCTAATTCCTGGGATCAGAGAGTTGCCCTGTTGGTTGGCACAACGCTTTGCAACAAGATTGGTGGTCGAGTCCTGCTGCTGTACCTTTTACCCGTGACTCCATCAGATTCCTTCGGGTGCTCCTGTTTCCGCACACGTTCTGAAGATTAGGGTTAGAGAGTTGTGGCCATGCTATGTTGGCATCAGAAGAGTGGAGACACTGGAGAGCTGCTCAGTGCAATCCTTGCTGATTTGATTTGACGCAAATAATGCAAGTGTGTTAATGCGACAAGGAATACTAATCTCCCTGTACAGTTTGGGTCTGTTTTCCTTGAAATTTAGAACAAAGACAGATGACTTTTTCAAATGTACAAGAACCTTAGGGGGATTGAGATGACAGATGCTGAGATGCTTTTAACAGTGGGAGTGTCACAAACAAATAAACACAATTACTAAATAAGGGATCGATCATTTAAAACTGATAGAAGTAGAAAGCTCTTCTCTCAGAGGGAACGAGTCTCTGGAATCCATCTGGCAATATTTATCAATCCCATATAGATAAATATTTGAAGAATCAAGGAATTAAGGCACGTATGAAAATAGAACTGAAGAGTTGAGATGAGAATAGATCAGCAATGAACTTAGTAAATGGCAAGATAGGTTTGTGGGGCCTGGTGCCTTACTCCTGCTCCTGTTTTCTTGGTTTCTTGTTCTAGCATGTCTTTGGAATATGAAAGGAAAACCCAAGGGTCACAGAGAGAGTATACAGACTACGCACAGACTGCACCAGGGTCAGAATTGAACCTGGGTCACTGCAGCCAAGTGGTAGCAGTCTTAAGTACCATATCATTACTGTTGTCAATTTTCTGTGCGCACGCTATCTTTCCACTGCCTTAACAGTGACAAAGTTCCTCTTGTCCTTACCTACTACCACATGAGCCTCCACATCCAGCACATCATTCTTTGCAACTTTGCGCCATCTCCAAAGGGATCCTACCACCAAACACACCTTTACCTCCACCCCCACCCCCAACACTTTCTGCAGGGATCACTTCCTCTGTCCATTCATCCCTCCCCACTAATCTCCCTTTTGGTAGCTATCCTTGCAAACAGCTGAAGTGACACATCTGGCCATTCACCTCATCTCTCACCTCCATTCAGGGCCCCAAACAGCCCTTCCGAGTATGGCACCACTTCACCTGCAAAACTGGCGGGCTTTCAATTGTATCTGATGCTCCTGCTGTGGCTTCCTCTGCATTGGTGAGACCCATTGCAAGATGAGGTACCACTTTGTTGAGCACCTCCACTTCAAAAGGAGAACTTCCCGCTGGCTAATTCCAATTTCCATTCTGATATGTCGGGCCAAGTCCTCCTCTTGTGCCACAATAAGGACCCCATCAGGGTGGAGGAGAAACCTCCAACCTGATAGCATGAATATTGTATTCTCATTCCAGTTTAAAAAAAATTCCCTCCCCCTTCTCTCTTCTTCCATTCCCCACTGTGGCCTCTGACACCTTCTCACCAGCCTATCACCTTCCCTAATGACCCTTCCCCTTCCCTTTCTCCTATGGTCTACACTCATCTCCTATCAGATTCCTTCACCTTTCCCACACACCTGGCTTCACCTATCACCTTCTAGCTATCCTCATTCCCTGCACCCCCACCCCTTTATTCTGGTATTGTTCCCTTTCCTTTCCAGCAACAAATAAGGGTCTCAGCCCAAAACATCAACTGTTTGTTCATTTCCACTGATGATTCCTGACATGCTGAGTTTCTCCAATATATTGTGTGTGTTGTTTTGGATTTCCAGTATCTGCCAAATTTCTTGTATTATTAGTAGTTCTGTGTCAATACGCATGTCCTGCTTCTTTGATTTGTCGTTGCTGATTGCAAAATTTCAGTAACCAATTGAAGCTGTGTACTGGCGTATTTACAAAATAAAATTTAGAAAATTGAAGATCCATACTGTATATTCCATTTGTATTCATATTAACTGAAGTTTACTGGTGGCACGTCAGACCTGAAGATTCCTGAACAGTTTGCCTGTGTGCTGACATTGGTGCATGTGGAGAAGTCCTTTAAAGAGCCCTGTCTGCAATTTATTATTATTCAATGAGAAAGGCCACTGATTCCTAAGTAAATGTAAATTTCCATACAGAAAAATACATGATAGCTTTGTTTCCATTAAATATATTTGATAATATGGATTTTGCACAAAAAAGTGTGCTTGTGTATTTCATTAATAGTTATTGTTTATTATAGACACATCAGCACTTAACTAGAGTTACTGATTTCAAGCTCATGATATGTATGAGGAATATGATACCCTTGATCACTGGGTGGCTATTCACATGTGAGTAATTTTTAAAGAATTAAGTTTTGGTAAATGTATATTTTGTTATGGTTGAGCACCTGACACTTTCAATGATCACACATTTATAATCTGTTCCTATAAATTTTTCTAGCATATGTTCTTTAATTCACTGAACTACGAAAGATTAAATGATCTTCCCTCAAGTTCCATCAGTTTGTCAAAGGATTTATTCTGGTATCTTTGTATAAAGACCTAATCAATAATGGTTAATTGTCCAGAAAGGTATAATCCCACAAACTCCCTGAAGTCCACTTTATCATTACAATGGCTATTTAACTAAATGCTTGAAATTTAAAGTCATCATAGGCCTACACATTGGAATTCCAATAGCTGGGAGAGTCACTATAGATCTCACACTCTGGTTTAGCTACAATTAAAGTGGGGAATGTTATCTTCATGAAGCTTCAAAAATCAAGTGACAAGATTCTTGCTTAAAACTGTGACTGGAAGAATGTAGTTAATGCTTGTTTACTTACTGATATTTTTGACAGGGATAACAGCAGGAAATGCAACATATATTTGCGTAGATGATTAATTTACAAAATGTTTACAGATCTGATATACAAGTGTAATCTACTTGTAGCAAGAGTACCCTCAATGGTCCTTGTACCCATCCCCCCCTCCGCCACAGTCCCCAATCTCCACTATTCCCGGAGGGTCAATCAAGACTTTTTTAAAAAATGAAAGTAAGATCAAGAGCTGCAGCACTGAATACACAAGAGAGAAGATGGCACTGTGTTTTTGCAAAATCTGGCAGGAGTTCAAAAGTGAGATTAAATGGGAAATCCTACAAAGCAAATTTTTAATAGCAAACATACGGTCAGATGTAGTGTTAGATTACAATATACAAAGAGGCACATGCTCTTTTGTTGCATTGCAAAAACTGCATTTCAAAGCAATCAAAAACATCACTGTCTTTATGCGCTACTCTGCGTGTTGATTGTAACTTAAACTTTTATTTACAGCTGTACTAACTGAATCTGGATTGTTATGGATCATGGAGTAAAGAAAAACAATGAATTACGTTCAAACACTCATACTACCAATTCAGCTGAGCAATCCAAGATATTCCCAGATTACTAATAAGAGCCTCAGTTTTAAAATTCATCAGTGCTAATTACTGATTTTATTATGAATTTGCATATAAATATTCCATTGCTCATTTAAACTTAATGAAATATATTAAAAATTATTGCCTGCTTATTCAACTTTGTACCAAATAATCATCAATCTGGGCTTCTCAAGGAGAAAAAATAAATCACCAAGGTTTAAAAATGCAAGAGTGGAAAGGTACACGTAGAAAATAAGTTTCCCCCTATTTTTGCAGCACTAACCTGTCTGTGTTTACTGCTGATGTCTATCTGGATCACCATCGATAAATAGTGAAGCTGGCCAAAGAGACATATTTAACAGCAGATGTATGTGCTAAAACAGGACCCGCTCAGTTTCCAATAGGACCACACTCAATTGAGCTCAGCTGCCTTCAATTTGCTGCAGAACAATTTGAGAAGAGGATTAGCCCTTAAAGGCACACTCCCCATGGCGGTCAAACAACAGTGTCACATATTATGGCTGTCACAGAGGAGAGACAATGACTGCAAGGAAGAGAGATAAAGCCTGTAAGTTCACCATGACGATTTAGAAGCTCTAGTTTGTTAAAGTTTCTGCCAGGAGGGATATCTTCCACACATGGCTGAGAGTTATAGAGGTTGTGTGGAAAACTACTGCTGCCACGATTAACATGTTTGGCAGGAGTTAGCTAAGGCTGGATTCTTCAGGAGTGAGAATCTATGAACAATGAAGAAACTTCATAAGAAGTTTCATGATCACACAAGACATAAGGTTCCGAAACAGGTAGCGCTAGAGATTGCGGTGGTATGAGAAATGATCTTTCAAAAATCATTGACTCAGGCATGGTGCCAGAGGACTGGAAAATTTCAAATGTTACACCACTCTTTAAGAAAGGAGGAAGGCAGCACAAAGGAAATTATAGACCAGTTACCTGACCTCTGTGGTTGGGAAGATGTTTAAGTCAATTGTTAAGAATGAGGTGATGGAGCACTTGCAGACACAGGACAAGGTAGTCGGATGGCTTCCTTCAGGGAAAATCATGCCTGATGAACCTGTTGGAATTCTTTGAGGAGATTACAAGTAAGATAGATAAAGGGGATGTTGTAGATGTTGTATATTTGGACTTTCAGAAGGCATTTGACAAGGTGCCACACATGAGGATGCTTACCAAGTTAAGAGCCCATGGTATTACAGAAAAGTTACTAACATGGTTGAAGCATTGGCTGATTGGTATGAGACTGCGAGTGGGAATAAAAGGATCCTTTTCTTGTTGGCTGCCAGTGACTAGTGGTGTTCTGCAGGGGTCAGTGTTGGGACCACTTATTTTTCTGCTGTGTATAAATGATTTAGATGATGAAATAGATGGCTTTGTTTACAAGTTTGCAGATGATACAAAGATAGGTGGAGGGCCAGGTAGTATTGAGGTAGGATACAGAAGGACTTAGACAGATTAGGAGAATGCGTAAGAAAGTGGCAAATGAAATACAATGTTGGAAAATGCATGGTCATGCACTTTGATAGTAGAAATAAATGTGCATACTATTTTCTAAATGGGGAGAAAATCCAGGAGTCTGCGATGCAGAGGGACTTGGGAGTTCGTGTGCAGAACACTCTGAAGGTTAACTTGCAGAATGAGTTGGTAGTGAGGAAGGCAAACGCAATGTTAGCATTAATTTCAAGAGGACTAGAATGCAAGAGCAAGGATGTGATGCTAAGGCTTTATAAAGCACTTGTGAGGCATCACCTTGAGTATTGTGAACAGTTTTGGGCCCCTAATCTTAGAAAAGATGTACTGGCATTGGCGAGGGTCTAGAGGAGGATTATGTGGACGATTCCAGGAGTGAAAGAGTTATCATACAAGGAATATTTGATGGCTCTGGGTCTGTACTTGCTGGATTTCAGAAGGATGAAGGAGGGAATCTCATTTAAACCTTTTAAATGTTGAAAGGCCTAGACAGATTAGATGTGGAAAGGATGTTTCCCATGGTGGGTGAGTCTAGGTCAAGAGGGCACTGCCTTAGGATAGAGGGGCGCCCTTTCAAAACAGAGATGTGGAGAAATTTCTGTAGCCAAAGGGTGGTGAATTTGTGGAATTTGTTGCCACATGCAGCGGTGAAGGCCATGTCATTGGGTGTATTTAAGGCAGAGATTGGTAGGTTCCTGACTGGACATGGTGTCCAAAGTGACAGGGAGAAGGCCGGGAACTGGAGATAAAAAAAGATCAGCCATAATTGAATGGTGAAGCAGACTCGATGGGCCAGATGGCCTAATTCTGCTCCTATGTCATGGTTTTATGGATATATCGAGGAAGGCTATGCAACTCTGAAAAGGTCAGATTTCTATATGGATAATGCACATGCATACTCCCTCACACTCTCTCTCTCATACTGTAAACTTACATCCTCAAAGTTCAAAGTACACTTCTTATTACTGTATGTATACTATGTACAACCTTGAAATTCATCTTCTTCCAGGCAGCTACAACAATTGAACCCATTAAAAAGGAATATCAATCACCCAATGCACAACTAAAAAACCACATTGTGCAATCAATAAAAAGTAAACAAATAACACTCAGAATTAAAGTTTGTGATCATAAGTCCACAGCCACAAAGGCAGTTAATTGCGGCAGCTGATCCAGGAGCCTGTTAGTTGCAGGCCACAGCCTCAGTTCAGCGCAGAGCTGAGTAAACCTTGCACGCATTACCACAATGCTGCTGCATCTCCTTAATGGTGTTTTGGCTCTAGATGCCAATTGTAACTATCAGCTGGTTTTCCTTTTCAGGCTATTGGGAAAGCCTTCATGTCTGATCTGCATAGTAATATTCTAGAGTCTGACATCAAACATGGCCAACTGGTGTGGGGGCTACTGCAGGAAATGCTGCAAATCTGTACTGCCCCGAGGTCTCGGATGAGGATTTTCTCATAACAAGGCAGTCATGGGCATACCACAAAATTTTTTAATGATCTGCCAGGTTGTCCCAACCAAATAAGGAGATGCAAAGGAGCAAGGAGGAGTATATCCTCACTCTTTCAACAGCAGTTTGTTTGAAGCTGGAAGATCAGATGTTAATTCCACTGTGGTGTTGGTTGCAGTTGAATGTTGGTAATCAGCAACGTGCTGTTGCACAGCTCTTACCCATATTTGTGGAGCTGCACACAAAGGTTGTATTACATCTTACTGCTTCTATGCAGTCAGATCTTGCTTGAGCTAAAGCTCTGTACTTTGAGTTGTATGACATGCCATCAGGGTGCAGCTTGCTGGACTTGAGGAGCAGCAAGGTGCCATTCATGACCAGTTGGTTACAGTTGTAGACCTCTTACAAGGAGCTAGGCCCTTCGGCCCAACTCATCCATGCTGACCAAGCTGTCTACCTAATCCAGCTCCAACTGCCCGTCTTTGGTCCAAATTCCTCTGAACCCTTCTTGTCTGCATACTTATCCAAATGTCTTTTACATGTTGCGATTGTGCCAACTTCCTTTATTTTCTCTGTCAGCTTGTACCATGCACTGGAAGCTCGTTCTAAATGTTTTCAGTGATCCCAGGAATGCCACCCATGAACAACAGACAGTTTCACAGGAGGAAAGGGGCTTTGCATGTAGAGTCATAGAATCATAGAAAAGTACAGCGCCAAAACAAGTCCTGCAACCCATTTGGCCCACGTGGAACCATTTAAGCGACCTGCACTTGGACCGTAGCCCTACCATCCATGTACCTATCCAAACTTCCCTTAAACATTGAAATCAAGCTTGTATGCACCACTTGCACTGGCAGCCCATTCCACACATCCCCGCCCTCTGAGAGAAGTAGTTTCCCCTCATGTTCCCCTTAAACTTTTCACATTTCTTCTTTGACCCACGATCTCTGACTGTAGTCCCACACAACCTCAGTGGAAAAGCCTGCTTGCATTTACCCTATCTATGTCCCTCATAATTTTGTATACCTCTATCAATTCTCTCAATCTTCTACATTCCAAGAAATAAAGTCCTAACCTATTCAATCTTTCCTTATAACTCAGGTCCCCCACACCTGGTAACATCCCTGTAAATTTTCTGTACTCTTTTAAGCTTATTTACTTCTTGTAGGTAGGTGACCAAAACTGCACAAAGTACTCCTAATTAGGCCTTACCAACAGCTTATACAACTTCAACATAACATCCCCTCTCTTGTACTCAATACTTTGATTTATGAAGGAAAACGTATCAAAAGCTTTCTTTACGACCCTATCTACCTGTGATGTCACTTTCAATGAATTATGGACCTGTATTCCCAGATCCCTTTGTTCTACCTCACTCACCAGTGCCTTGCCATTCACTGTCTAAGACCTACCCTGCTTTGTCCCACTGAAGTGCAACACTTCACACTTATCTGCACTAAATTCCACCTGCCACTTTTCAGTCTGTTTTCCCAGCTGGTCTGGATCTGCTGCAACCATAATGCCTTCCTCATTGTCCACTGCACCCCAATCTTGGTGTCATCCACAAACCTGTGACCCACTTGACCACATTATCATCCTGATCGTTTCACTATAAGCCACAAACTGTTCTTCTTGGACGGAAAGTAAGTGCACATCAGCCGATTGCCCCCCTAGGAACATCGCTCTTCTGCAGGAGCTCTGAAATGGCCCCTGCTACCCACTCACACTCCTTCACAGTGTGCAGAGTCTGCTGGTAATACACAGGGCAAATTTTACCTGCAGGAGATGGTTATAAAATGGTCTCCGTCTGTCAGCACGGAGGCAGAAGTAACTTGTGGACAGATCCAAGTGGCAACAGATCATATCACCATTATCTACCCAGCGCACTGTCAGCTCAGTTCATGTGCGGATTCAGCAAGAGCTTGTGTCACAGCCAAGAGTGTGGCCCACAGCCACGTCAGCAGACTGAATCCAGGTTAGAGATTTTCATTGTTGATCAAGGATTGTTTATCAGTCCAAGAGAATGAGAGCTCCCTGCCGGCAGCCAAAGAACACCCACACTAGGAACACTGAGGAATAACAATAGAGCATGGATGTCTATGAGCCAAGTGTCTCAGCCTAAAACATCAACTGTCTATTCCTCTCCAGATAAATTGCTGACCTGCTGAGTTCCTCCAGCAATTTGTGTGTTTTACTCACAATGCTGTCGGATGGGAGAGTCACTAAGTGTGAAAGTTTGGAGTGAAATCACAGAATTTTATATTTCTGAATTATTTAATTGTGTCTTTTTGTAAATGATTCTCAATACCACTGAAATGCAACATCATTTAGAGCAAATTGCATCTGTCTTTGTGCAAAGGTAAATGACACCATTGTGGTAGCTGCTATTTCCATCGACCTTCATGAAGAAAGATTGCTAATGTAATGAATATGCTTGAAAAGAATAGTCTTTTTGTCACTTGCTTTCCACTAGATACTCGGTGATGCCTTCTCCCATAAATTAGAGCCTCACTACAGTAAAACATGTGATTATGAAATGATTAAGCTCAGGTCTCAATTGCTAGGTCATTATGGTAATAAGTGTATACACAGTCCAATCTTAAAAATATCCTACTGTGTGGAAATGCCTTACAGTCAGTGGAAAATCAGGGCATTGTTGTCCTTCTGAGAGCGCCTCTGATTGTCTTTCTCTTACCCCAACTGCTCTGCTGACTTGTCCTCTTGAGCTTTACATTCTGGGTCTGTGTGTTGCATTTCCCTTGTACTGGTTCCTATTTCCAGTAGGCTAGAGTGTACAGCATACAACATATCACTGTGAAGTCTCAGCAACCTGCGATGTATATAATCAGGCAATGGAAGTGAGAACGCAAACCTGAGGAGATCTGCAGATGCTGGAAATTCAAGCAACACATACAAAATGCTGGTGGAACGCTGCAGGCCAGGCAGCATCCATAAGAAGAATCCTATAGACGTTGCCGGGCCTGCTGCGTTCCACCAGCATTTTGTGTGTGTTGAATGGAAGTGAGGTGGTCGGTTAGGTATTTTCAACAACAATACTGACCTAGATCTTTTATCGGGAGACATCAACATTGTTGTAAGAAGCCAAACACCATTGTTGTAAGAATCCTTCCAGTGAAGTGTTGTCAGGAGCCACAACTGAGAAAGCCATGGAATGATGAATATCTCAGAAAATGCAGTCTGCCTGTTCAACTCTGTGGTACTTGAGAGATGTTTGAACAGCCAGCATTTAGTTATGTAGCTGCTGCACCCACATCTCCTGACAGCAAAAGATTGTCCCTTCAAGCAAATAAATTAGAGTATGTGCTTCTCATTCTAATAAGGCTCTTGGAGGATGTGCTTCATGCACATTTCTTCCCAGGAAACTCAACAATGGAAAATGGTGTTAACTTAAATGTAGGTTTTAAAGAGGAAAAATCTTTGATAGTTTGGCATGAAGTAATGCCACTTTCAGAATGATCAGTGACTCAGTCTTCTCAGGTAAAATAAGTCTTCTGTGATAAGACCAGATTAAAAAGAAAGAGTTGCTCAACTATATCAATTAATACATAAATTATTTAGAGTCATAGACTTAGCTTTCAAAATAAGTAGAGCATGAGATTAAGGATGGCATAGAAAAGGAATGTGCTTCACTATTTGAGTGCATTACAAAGAGCATGTTAGGTAACAAGACAGTGTGATTAGCCTTTGATTTCAGAGGAGCCAGGCACTATGGTTGATAGCTGAAATGTTTGAGAATAAACTTAAATCCAAGCCTTTTCATATATGAGTGGATGGGGATTTATGGGTGAGGTTGAAGTGGGGAAACCCAGAGACAGAATATCTCTTGCACACATAAAACTAATCCATGCAGATTATACTGATGTCCATGAGTAGCAATGGCAATGTCCTTGAACCATTTAGTGTGGAAAGTCCAAAGATAAAGATAAACATGAACAAGTTGCTTCTAAGGAAAGTCATTGCTTCCTTTTACATGTCAACATTAAGATCACTGTCTGGAGCAGGCCTCCCACATGTTTAAGTAGATGTGAGCACAAGCCTTAGATACACTGCAACATACCAAGCTGTTTACAAGTGTTGCAGATGTTGCTATATTTTATGCTGTGTCAAACTGTGTCTAACCGAAGCTCAGTGGAAAGAGTCAACATGAAGTGTTTACATTTGGTTAAATGTTATAAAGACACATTGCAGTTATAAAAGTATACGGCAACCTCCCTGCATAAACATTGCCATCACTTTCAGGAAAAAACAAAATACTGCTGGTTATATATAACCTCTAAATGTTCAGCATTGGCATGAAGTGAAAAGCAGTATCTGTGTTTGTATATGAATAAATTTGGAAGTTTTGGTATGAGGTTAGATTTGCAAGTAAGAGTGATGCACTCTCTCCAGGACTTGTGTGCACTCCCTAAATATGCTTTATAGCCAGGTAGTCACCTCATTCTAAAGCGAGAAGCAAATCCAACACTGTCCCTTTGATGTTATAAATGTGAATAGCAATATAAATCCATTCATTTGATCTCTTTCACTGTGCTAAATTAATTCTTCACAACAGTTACATCACACAACTGGACTGGACAAGATTAGCTAAGATTTTGAATTTTGATAATTGACCAGTGATTGACTATTCAAAAAATGATCATGTGTGCAACTTGGATAAGGGAGGTCTGTTTAACAGCCTCAAAACATGACTCAAATGCAAATGAATCAGTGATATTATCAAGTATGATATTATTAAGCCTTTACTCTTCTATTCCTTTGAAAACATAGCAGCAACAAAAAATGAATATCAGTAATCAACTTTGTTTAGGAAACATTCATATATTGGCTTCGACTCTTTTACTGATTTTGTTCTGGCATTATTATTCTTTGTCCTTTTATGATCTATATAAAACAAACTATCTAAATTTGCTTTAGAAGATTGTTTTCTATTGATGATGTCTGATTAGTACTCAGCATGAACTATTTGTATCATCATCCAACTTTCCATTATTCCTACCAATCTAGTTTGTGGCTAATAACACACTGGGACTGGAGGAGTTCATCACTGAGACAACACACCCTGGTGACTTTCCATTCATCACAAGGAACTTCAACCAGACCAGCTGGAAGAACTCTCTGACTAACTACCACCAACATGTCACTTGCAGAGCCACAGAAGCCAATATACTCGATCACTATTATACCACCATCAAGAGCACCTACTGTGCCAACACACAGCCACACTTTGGTAAGCCTGGTCACCTGGCTGTACTTGTACGCCGGGCACATAGGCATCGATGAGGACCACAGTGCAAGTTGTAAGGATTGCAAGTTCAAGGTTGTGGAGGAGCATTTACACAACCGTTTTGAATTGGTGGGCTAAGCAGAGGGCTAGATATGTAGCATTCAAAACTGGTGATCCAGAAGCCTACAAGAAGTTCAGGTACAACAACAAAGGTGAACAGGAAATCCTTGTGAAGATAGAGAAACAATCGTATACACAACAGCTGTGGGGAGGTTTGCATGCCATTACTCACCTACTACCCATTACACCTGCTGGTGTTTAGGGCAGCATGAAGGTCCTCCATCTCTATTTGGCCTAGGCCGCAGGCTTTCCTTCATCATGCCAGTAGCTTCCTCTCAGTTTTCACTGCTGTCAGCCCCGGGAGAAGACTCAGGAATATCATCACACACAGATGTCGAAGGAATCTTCATTGCTGTTTCTATTACAGCTTTGTTTGGCCAGTCACTGTGGTTAGACCTGAGCTGAGCCCCTGAACCTGGAGGACAGGTGGACCACTCTTAGTCTGGCCTCCACCCTTTGACCTGCTTGGCACGGGTGACCCTACCAAAAGCCAAAACATAAGGCCCTGATTCCAGCCAGCATAACTTTCTGGGTCATTGAGGGACACAAGTCTCCAAACCAGAACAAGGTAGTGGCCATTACTTCCTATAAGGCAAAACTTAACAGCATAACTGGCTGTGATATTTTACTCCTAATGAACTTGATGCCTTTCATGCATGCATTGATAGGGAGAATAACACTATACCTGGGCAAATCCCCTGACAACCCTGATCAATGGACAACTCTGTTATCTCTGTCTCAGAGGCTGACAGCAGAGCTTTGTTTGAGAAGGTGGGCACTCTCAAGATCCCAGGCCCCATTGTTCACCAGGCAGGCACTGAAAATTGGTGCCAACCAACTAGCTGCAGTGATCAAAGTTCAAAGTAAATTTATAATCAACCTAGATACATGTCACCCTACACAAACCTGAGATTCATGTTTTTGTAGGCACTCACAGTAAATACAAGAAACAAAATAGAATCAATGAAAGACTGCACCCAACAGGACAGACAACAAGTAATGTGCAAACAAAATCCCGACAAACTGTGCAAATCCAAAATGAAATAATAATAATAAAAATATAGATAGATAGATATAGATACACTATTGATCCCAAAAGAAATTACACTATCCCAGTAGCATTACAAGTTCACAGGCAAACAATATTAGAAGAGAAGTAAGAAAAATAAATAAAAAATAAGTTACCTTAAACAGTCTAACAGGAGGGGGCATCACCTCCCCAAGCTGTTGGTTGACTGCTTATAGAGGCTAATGGCCGAGGGTAAGAATGATCTTGTATAGCATCTTTAGAGCAGCACATTTGTCTTAGTCTATTACTGAAAGTGCTCCTCTGTCCAGCCAAGGTGGCATGCAGAGGGTGAAAAACATTGTCCAGAAATGCCAGGGATTTCTGTACGGTCCTTTGTTCTACCAGTGTGTCCAGTTTGCCTCCTGTAACTGAGCCAGCCTTTCTAATCATTTTATTGAGCTTGTTGGTATCACCCATGTTGATAGCAACAGTAATAATAAATATGCAATAAGTTTCAAGAACGTGAGATGAAGTGTCATTAAAAGTGAGTCAATAGGTTGTGGGAACATTTCATTGATGGGACAAGTGAAGTTATCCTTTTTGGTTGAAGAGCCTGATGGTTGAGGGGTAATAATGTTCCTGAACCTGGTGTCATGGGTCCTGAGGCTCCTGTACCTTCTTCAAAGTTCAAACTTCAAAGAAAATTAATTAGCTAAGTACGTATACTTCATCATATACAACTCTGAGATTATTATCTTGTGGACATACAATAAATCCATGATGGAATAATAACCATAACAGAATCCACGAGAAACCACACTGACAGGGTGTACAACCAGTGAGCAAATGCAAAATGAAAGGAATAATAATAATAATAAATAAATAAACAATAAATGTCGAGAACATGAGATGAAGAGTTATTGAAAGTGAGTCCATAGGTGGTGGGAACATTTCTTTGATGGGGCAAGTGAAGTTGAGTGGTTATCCCCTTTGGTTAAAGACCCTAATGGTTGAGGGGTTATAACTGTTCCCTAACCTGGTGGTGTTAGTCCTGAGGCTCCTGTACCTTCTTTCTGTTGACATAGAGAGAGAAGAGACATGTCCTGGGTGGTGGAGGTCCCTGATAGTGGATGCTGCTTTCCTGTGACAACCCTCCGTGTAGATGCATTAAATGGTGGGGAGGGCTCTACCTGTGATGGACTGGGCTGTATCCTCTACTCTTCGTAATAGTTTTCGTTCAAGGGCATTGGGTTTCCATACGAGGCTGTGATGCGACCAGTCAATATACTTTCCGCCACACATCTATAGAGATTTGTCGAAGTTTTATATGTCATGCCGAATCTTCATAAACTCCTAAGAAGTTTCTTTGCAACTGTATTTATGTCCTGGGCCAAAGACATTTCCTCTGAAATGATAACACCATAGAATTTGACGTTGCTGACCCTCTCCACCTCTGGTTCCCTGATGAGGACCGGATCGTGGACCTCTGGTTTCCCCCTGCTTAAGTCAATAATCAGCTCCTTGATCTTGCTGACTTTGAGAAAGAAGTAGTTGTGGCACCACTCAGCTGGATTTTCAGTCTCCCTCCTACATGCTGAATAGTTATCACCTTTGATTTGACCTAGGACAGTGATGTTGCCAGAAAACCTGAATATGGCGTTGGAGCTGTGCTTAGCCACACAGTCATGTGCAAAGTGCATATACCAGGAGGCTAAGCCCGCAGCCTTGTAGTTCACCTTGAGTTATTACATGTGTACATAATAAAGAACTTCAGTTCCCAGCATGCAATGGAGAATCGAAGGTGATGTTGATGAATGGGGAGTGGGCGCTAAAGTGAAAGTGAAAGCCATTGTTGTTAATGTATGTGCTAACATTTGCAAACCCATGCAAAGTTTCTCTTTTATCAAGAACAAATTTAGCTTGGTGTCAGAAGTCAGTGTGAGGTCTAAGTACGAAGTGTAACTGAATACTGCCAGTGACTAAGAAAGTGGTGCTACGTTCCAATGGAGACAAGCTGCTGGCAAGAGAGCATGCTGTCTCAAAGTTCGCCAAGAAATTGAGGCAAGAGAATAAAAATCCTTTCAAAGAATAAGCTAAGTCCTCCCGCAACAATGCAGTTTACCAGCAATCTAGTTGATAATTGGAAACGCATCCAATAGCGATTCGATATATATTTAGCGGCCAGTAGAGCTGGTAGCGTGTTTTAAAAATTGGAAGCATCTATCTTTCTACAGATAAATGGTGAAGAGGTTTTGGACATCTACAACAGCTTTCAAATTGATAAGATTGACTTTAAGTTGGACACCCTGATGACAAAATTTATGGAGTATTTTGTCCTAAGACAAAATAAACACATTTGAAAAATATAAATTATTTTCCAGTGAACAGAAACAAGCTGTTAGTTTTGACCAATACTTAGTTGAGTTTTGTAAACTGAGTGCATCCAGTGAGTTTGTAGATTTGAGAGACTCACTAGTCCGAGACAAAATAGTTTGTGGGATCCCAGATTCTGTAATGGGCTCAGAAAAAGATTTCTCTGTTAAAGAAATTTGACACTAGAAATAACTGTGAAAGTGTGTGGGACACATAAGCTAAGGAACTGCACAAAGCAGAACAACGAGCATGCTGTGAAAACAGATGGACAGAGCACAAGGCATTTCCCAAAGCAACAGCATAGCAAAGAGCTAAGCTCAAACAGTAAATGCAGCAAATGTGGAGGTAGGCCCATCCCAAAGATGTGTCCTGCTTATGGAAAATTCTGCAATATTTGTGGGAAGAAGAATCATTTTGCAAAGTGCTGCAAAGCAGGGGCTACCAAGTGAAAGGTGCACGAATTTGTTGAGGAAATGAAGGAAATATTTATGGATTCTCTACGGTCTGCGGGTGCTGCTGCTGATTGTTCTAGTGGCAGTGAATGAGACAGTAATCCCATTCAAGATAGACACTGGAGCGCAGGTGAATCTGTTGGATCATTACAAGACTCTCAAAGTAAAGAGCAAGATTTGCTCAGTGTAACTATAAATGACAGGTTATGTTGGCGAGACCATTGCAGAGAAAGAAGGATGTATAGTGACCCTCAAGCACAAGGGGTACAGCTACTGGTTGTAGAAAAGAGAACTCTGACAAAATTAGGTCAGAGTGCTTGTGAAAAGCTCAACCTATTGACAAGAGTTTTCATATTGGCTTCACAGTACAAAGATAACCACACTTCACTCATTGAAGAGCACACTGATGTCTTTGTGGGACTTAGATGCTTACCTGGTGTACACAAAATTCATGTTGATGAGTCAGTAGCTCCTGTTGTCCATGCATGCTGGTAGGTTCCATCTGCGCTTAGAGACAAACTCGACCAAGAACTAGCACGCATGGAACAGATAAAAATCAGAAAATTTAAAAAAAACAACAGATTGGGTGAGCTCACTAGCCATTGTGCAAAAGAAAAATTGGGTCCTGTGGATATATCTACACCCAAAAGATCTCAATAGAAGCAAATCTAAATATATTTATATCTCACATCCATCCGACAACGTGAGGGAGTAAAAATCTTTGCGTTATGATAAACTTACTTTGGGGTGCACAGGTGTGAGTTAGATCAACTGGTTCAGTGGTGTTACAACAACAACCGCATACACAACACCAGAAATATCAAGGGGATGTTGGGAGAACACACACTAGTCCTCACAGAAGGGTTTGCAGTGGAAAGAGTAGGTGGCTTCAAGTTTCTCGGCGTCAGCATCTCAGAAGACTTAACCTGGGCCTACCACATTGATCCCATCATGAAGAAAGCATGACAGTAACTTCATAAGGAGTTTGAGATTTGGTCTGTTACGAAACATCCTTTCAAATTTCTACAGGTGTACAGTGTGTACAAAGGGCATTCTGACTGGTTACACTATTGCCTGGTATGAATCTTCCAAAATGCAGGATTTATAGACGGCTGCAGAGTGATGTAGACTCAGACAGCTCTGTCACAGGCGCATCATAGAGGTAATCTTCAAGAAGCAGTGCTGCAAAAAGACAGGGCATCCATCATTAAGGACCCTCATCGTCTTGGACATGTCTTCGCATTACTATCATTGGGGAGGATGTAGAGAAGCCTGAAGACTCACACTCAACATTCCACAAGCAGCTTTTTCCTCTCCGCAATCAGATTTCTAAAAGGTCCATGAACCCATGAACACTACCTCATTAATCCTCTATCACACTACTTACTTATTTATTTGTAACTTGCTGTAATTGTTATATCTTAAACTATTGCTGCTGAAAAACAACCAAGTTTCAAAATGTATGTCAGTAATTATAGATTTGAGTCTGTTTCTGATGTTCTGCAGGAACATTGTAGCCTTGTCACTGTCATGCATTGATGCATTTAGGAAATCAACAACATCCGACTGAATTCAAAGGGAATATTTCATTACAAAGAATAATTTCTTTTAAGGCAATAACTGTAGGATTATTCATACCAAGTGTCATGAGACCATTTACCCAAAATTAAATATTTTATTTCATGATGTTTATACATGTGGTTCACAAGAGAGCAGAGTTTCAGGCAATGTGGTTTCAACTAATACATTCCTGAATGTGGACAGTATAATCTCATTTTAAAAACTCAAAATAGAAACTGAATAATAAGCAAAAAAAAATCACTTTTGATAATGTGTGGTGCCCCAACAGTAAAATAACATGCAAGTGCAGTGTGCATTTAGAAAGCCGAATGGTTTGTTAGCAAGTTTGCACAAAATTTAAAAAAATATTATTTTATTTATTATGTTTATATGCATGGTTCATAAAAGGGATGAGTTGCAGTCATAAAGTTGAACAGCAAAGAAACAGGTCCTGTAGTACAAGGGTAAAGGAGGTATTGCAAATATATTGATTCCAGGTGAAGCTACACCTGATGGATTCTGTGTTTGCCTCTAGCACTTATTAGATAATGAAGGTTCACTGTCTTGTGAACCTTCAGAAGATCATACCTGGAATTAGAATGAGGGGCTATCTCTTTGAAATATGCATAAGTCTTATTGGGGCAACATTAGGAGAAAGTAGGCCTGGCTTAACAAGGTTGAAAGATAATTAACATCTTACAACCAAGCTGAGGGGAATTGTCTCTTTCTAAGTGTTGTTCATCCCTGTAGGCTCTGCTGCAGATGGAACCATTGTCATTCAGTTTGGTGACTGATATAGCTTTTTTTTGTAATACAAACTGATTTCAAGGGATTTGGGGATTGTGCGGATGGAGGGCTAAGCTGGATCTGTCATGTTCTAATTGAATGTTAATATAGACTCAAAGATTTACCAGAAATACTTCTGCACCTTATGCTCTTCATGGGTTCTGATGTGCAGATCAATCATACAATAAACTACATAATGGGATATCATAGTAACTTTAAAAATGCCAATGTTTAAGTTAATACAAATAATGCAACTTACATATTGTGCTCCCTGGTTTCCTAATACAATTGTGATCTTTAATAGAAAATTAGGATGGAAATGGAAAGCACTTGTTTGAGCAACTATCAATTGATTGTACTAAGCAAACACATGAAATGGTTTCAGCAAGGAATTCCAGTCAATAAAATAAAACTATAGTCTTACATGAATGCAAACGTGTTTGTGAGCGGCCACAGTAAAGGTCACTTGTTATCCATTGTCATCAGAGATGGAGAGAGTCATCAGTCAAGATTGTGTAAGTGGAGGTCCTTTGAGCTTCAAAGTATAAAAGAATAGAGGAACTGTTTAAACTGAATCAACAAATCTTCATTTGCTGTGGTACTTTAAATAAAATAATCCTATTGGCAAGTACAAACAAATGAAGAGTAAAGCTAAGAAAACAATTAAATTGACCGGCACTTTCAATACTCCTTCGGTCAACATCTTCCGGATGGATTATGAAACCATATATTTCAGTTCTTTTATGTCTTTTATGTTTGCTTTTCATCTTGAAGGTGACTCTGGGACTGTTGGAGCCCATGATTTGCAGTTTGGAGATTGTTTGGGTGCTTCAGTGCTCTGGAGTCTCTGAGAGGATTCCGGGATTCAGAGGTGGCATGTGTGCACCCCATAATGGGCAGGCTGCAGGGCATAGCGCGAGCTGATGATGGACCCCATTTTGTTGATTAAAGCTTCCACTGTGCGCTGATTAAAGCGATGAGGGAGATTGAAGCATCAAGGAGAATGCGGAGGGTGAACGTCAGCTGTCTGCCTTTTGATCGCTCTGTACCAGAAAGAGAGATCCTACTGCTGGCCTGAGGAGAGTTATCTCAGCTTTCTGCATTTTGGATGTGGACTTGGATTATAGACATTTTTTCGGTCTCATAGTTTTTTATATTCTGTGTTTCTTGCCCGATTTTTCTTGCCTTTTTTGTGTGAGGAGGGGGGATTTGGATTTTGATTTTCCTGTTCCATTTTGGGGTTTTTTTGTGTGTATGAGGAGGGATTTAGGGGTTGGTGTGCCTGTTCCATTTTTTGTTCATTTCTTTGTGCAGAAAGGTTGACGATCGCACTGTCGTTCTTTGCTTTCTTGGCTTCATGGCTACCTGGAGAAGAAGAATTTCAAGTTGGGTACTTTGATAATAAGCGGACTTTTGAACAATGACTTTTATACTTAGAAAGACAGAAATACTTTTGATTTGAACTTAGTAAATACCTGATCTGACAATGATTTCCAGAATTGTACATCACACTCTCAGTCATATTAGAATTCAGATTCCAACCCAAATAATCTCCACTTAGTCGTACCCTCAATTTTATCAGGCAGAAATTGCTATTTGATAGCTCATGTCTTGCAATATTCTTTATAAAATGAGTATTGAGAGTTTCCTGAGCAGCTGCATCACTGCCTGGTTCAGAAATTGCACCATCTCAGATCGCAAGACCCTGCAGCGGATAGTGAGGTCAGCTGAGAAGATCATCGGGATCTCTCTTCCCGCCATTACGGACATTTACGCCATTACACACTGCATCCACAAAGCAAACAGCATTATGAAGGACCCCTCATACAAACTCTTCTCCCTCCTGTCGTCTGGGAAAAGGCACCGAAGCATTCGGGCTCTCACAACCAGATTATGTAACAGTTTCTTCCCCCAAGCTATCAGACTCCTCAATACCCAGAGCCTGGACTGACACCTTACTGCCCTGTTGGCTTGTTTATTATTTATTGTAATGCCTGCACTGTTTTGTGCACTTTCTGCAGTCCTGGGTAGGTCTGTAGTCCAGTGTAGTTTTTTTCTGTGTTGTTTTTTACGTAGTTCAGTCTAGTTTTTGTACTGTGTCATGTAACACCATGGTCCTGAAAAAACATTGTCTCATTTTTACTGTGTACTGTACCAGCAGTTATGGTCGAAATGACAATGAAAGTGACTTGACTTGACTTGACTTGAAACGAATCTTATAAGTTCATAAATTTCATCGAGAAATTATTACTTGTCTTCATCAAACAACAGTCAGGTAGTAAACCCACTACTAGATCATTATCCAGAGGAACATACCTTTGTTCTATAGTTTTGAATCTTGAATGCTGGCATCCGTCATCATCACTGCGAAACTAACAAATTGTTCTAAAAATCTGTCCAATTTACCATTCACCTTCAGAGAATTAAACCTGTCCTGTCTGCAGTCTAATCCATAATCCATACACAACACATCACTGCCTCCCGACAGACCGCTAAGGATGGATGATAAGAGTCATAAAATGAACAGTTAATTAGTTCAGTTTATGTAATGCCTTTGAACACATACTGTAAGTATCCAGTGTTTCAGTAGCATTGTCATTTTAAAAAAATGCTCATGACTCATGCTGAAGTAGGCAGCCGTGAAGTGGATCAAACAAGAACACTTTTAAGAGGAGGCAGCAAGGTAAAGAAAAGATTCATAAAAACAATGGCAGATTATATGGACTTGGCAGCTGTGGAGTGATTAACTTTGGGAATGAGCAGGCAGATGGTAATAGAGGGAACACAGATAATACTTAAGTTATAGGAGGAAATTAGAGATTGGGAAATGTCAGATCAAGAAGTAATTTGAAAATAAGGACAACAATTTTAAAAATGAAACATTGCTTATCTGTGAACCAAAGTTGTTCAGCAGGTTAAAAAAGTATGTATCTCAAATATAACTGTGACAAAACCTATGGTGGTATCTAGCTGCTTCTCTTTTTCCAGCAACACACACAATATGCTGGTGGAACGCAGCAGGCCAAGCAACCTCTATAGGGAGAAGCACTGTCAATGTTTCGGGCCGAGACAAGTGAAGTGTTGCTTCACCTGGAAGGACTATTTGAGGCCCTGAATGGTGGCAAGAGAGGAGGTGTAGGGACAGGTGTATCACTTACGCTTGCAGGGATAAGTGCCAGGTGGGAGATCTGTGGGGAGGGATGTGTAGACCAGGGAATCACGGAGGGAACAATCCCTGCAGAAACCAGAGAGGGGTCGAGAGGGAAGGATGTACTTAGTGGTGGGGTCCTGTTGAAGGTGGCGGAAGTTGCGGAGGATAATATGCTCCATCCGGAGGTTGGTGGGGTGATAGGTGAGGACAAGGGGAACTCTGTCCCTGTTGTGGTGATGGGAGGATGGGGTGAGGGCCGATGTGTGGGAATTGGAGGAGATGCGGGTGAGGGCATCATTGATGACGGCAGAAGGGAAACCACGATCCTTAAAGAAAGAGGACATTTGAGATGTCCTTCCAGGTGAGGCAACACTTCACTTGTGAGTCTGTTGGGGTAATCTATTGCATCCGGTGCTCCTGGTGCGGCCTCCTGTACATCGGCAAGACCCAACACAGATCGGGGGACCACTTCTTCGAGCACCTCTGTTCCGTATGCCAAAACAGACAGGATCTCCCGATTGCCACCCACTTCAACTCTGCTTCACATTCCCATTCGGGTATGTCCATACATGGCCTCCTCTACTGCTGTGATGAGGCCAAACTCAGGTTGGAGGAGCAACACCTCATACACCATCTGGGTAGTCTCCAGCCCCTTGGCATGAACAACTTCTGGTAATTCCCTCCCCCTCCCTTCCCCCATCCCATTTTCCCTCTGCCTCCTCCTCCAGCTGCCTATCACCTCCTTCAAGGTTCCACCTCTTTCTACTACCCATAGTGCTTTCTCCTTACATTCCTTCTTCACCTTTCCTGCCTATCCCCTCCCTGTTTCCCCTCCCCCACCCCTTGATCTTTCCTCTGATTGGTTTTTCACCTGGCACCTGTCAGCCTTCTCCTTCCAACCCTCCCCCCACCTTCTTTATAGGGCCCCTGCCCCCTCCCTCTTCAGTCCTGACGAAGGGTCTCGGCCCGAAACGTTGACTGCTCATTTCCACGGATGCTGCCTGACCTGCTGAGTTCCTCCAGCGTGTTGTACATGTTGCTTTGACCCCAGCATCTGCAGAGTATTTTGTATTTATCTTCAAGGAGTGATGCCTCAAAAAACCAGCGTCCATCATTAAGGATGCCCATCACCCAGGTCATGTCTTGTTCTCATTGCTACCATCCTGAAGGCACACACTAAACGATTCAGGAACAGCTGCTTCCCCTCTGCCACCCGATTTCTGAATGGGCATTGAACCCATGAACACTGTCTCCTTGCTTTATTTTTGGCATTACTTATTTAATTTCATTATTATGTTTAAGCATACTTCAGGTCACGTTTTACTCTATTGTTATATATCGCATTGCACTGCTGGCACAAAACTATGCATTTTATGACATACGCTGGTGAAATCAAGCCTGATTCTGATTTTGAATTCTTGTGTATAATAAATTTCTTTTTTAAAGTAAGCTTCTGAAGATGTGTTTTTCTGTGTACCAGTGTCCCTATGTTACACAGTACATCGTAACTTCATCACGTTTGCTTCCTTTACAAAAAGGTAGGAAAGTAGGAGGAGTTGCCAATCTGCTAACTGACTGTGAGAATAGCTGGAGGAAAGGGTCTCATGTAACATCCTGTGTTAAGCACTGTGAGTTTCTATACTTGCTGTGAATAACTTGGTTTGCAAGCCTGAATGTTTCAATTGTGTTTAAATAGGTTTGTTAAAACAAAGGTAAATAGTACCTCTGGTCAGCTTTTAAACACAAATTACACACATTTAGCGATAACTTGAAGAATCTAAATTCTGAGAACGCTGTCAATCTCATACAATTACCCCTCCTTTTACTCTAGTATATATTACCTAAATGTCCTTTGGTCACTTGACTCCTGGATTATTGGTGGGAGTTTTCCACAATGGTTTGAAATCCAGTCATATGCTGTCTCTAGGCAGAGCTCACAAGCAGCTATCCGTGTAACAGATGCCAAACGAGAAAGAAAACCCAGCTTTCTTTTCTCTGACCCACCCCCAAGCACTTAAACCCTCATAATAATTGTTGTGATTGGGAATAAAACAAATTGTTTCTTTTTCCGGGTGACAAAGGCCTCAAAATCCTCAGTGCTGCTTTTCTAAATATGGAAATTAATTATTTCTAGAATGGGAAGGAAGTTGTGAATTTACTCTGTGTGTAAATTGTGGTTTTAAGTTTGCAATTTTTTTAAGTTTGCAGATATATGAATGTGACCAGCTTTACAAAACTGAATAATGAGACACAAAACATTTTAAGAGAGCATCTCTTCTGATTTGGCTCAGGTTAACTATCCCCACATAGGTGTTTTATGACACAGGAAGTTCTGTAAATATAGATGGCCTCATATAAAGACAACACTGGACAATAAGTTCTAGGACATACTAATTTATGAGCAGTGAAATGTTGCAGCTGGTACAATTGCTGCCTCACAGTTCCGATGACCAAGGTTCAATCTTCACCTTTGGTACTGTGCAGAGATTACACACTCTCCCATAGGTTTTGCCCTGGTGCTCTTATTTTTTCCACAGATGTGGGGGTTGGTAAAATGATTGACCATTGTGCATAGCTCCTCGCAGGCACCTTGTAGGATATAGGAGAAGCTGATGGGAAGGGGGTTGAAGAAAAGATTTCGGGGATGTTTATTTGCTTAGCAGAACAGTGGGGAGTAAGCCCTTCCGACTCTATGAGCCACATTGACCCAGAAATCCCACAACTCCGATTAATCCTAACCTAATCACGGGACAATTTACAATAACCAATTAACCTACTCGGTATGTCTTTGGCCTGTGGGAGGAAACCAGAGCACTCTGGGAAATCCCACGTGTTCCACGGGGTGGATGCACAGAGACCCATTACAGAACGGCACTGATATTGAACTCCAAACTCCGGAACACCCTGAGCTGTAACAGCACCACACTAACCCCTACGCTACTGTGGTGCTCAAGTTTAGAAGATTATGGGCCAAATGCTGACAAATGGGACTCGGTTGACTGAGCATCTTGGCTGTCGTGAGCCAATTGGGCAGAAGAGCATCTTTCCATGCTTATGAATTTCAGACTTGATGAGGGCAATGCAATTACAGAGAAACAAGATTTGATCCTGGAGCAGATGTAGACTCAATGATCCCCCTATTTTGCAAGGGTATTTGGAATTATGTTTAAAAATATATGTATTTTTTTCCTCAAATTGTACTGCAAATGATGGTTTAAACTGGCCTGGTAAGGGCAGTTACTCACATTGCAACATGGCCAGATTCCATATTCTATGTAGAAGTGATTGGATCCCATCAGCTTCAATAGCAGAAAATTTTCAGCCATCATTGCTCCCAATGAGTGACTGTCCCATCCTTAGTGCACATAATCAAAGCAGACGGGGCAGTCATTCAAAGACAGAAATTAGCTCCTCCCTGTAAACTGGAACAACTCTCAAAGCTCATCATTACAAACTTCTGTCACCCAAGACATGCCCTCTTCTCTTTGCTACTATCAGGGAGGAAACACAGGAGCCTAAAGGCACACACTCATCAATTCAGAAGGAAGTTCTTCCCTTCATCCATCAGATTTATGAATTGATGTTGAACCCATAATCACTACCTTACTACTTTCTTTTTCACCTTTTGCGGCTGCTTATTTAACTTAACATATATGCACATGCCCTTACCATAATTAATATACAAAAAGTGCTGGAGGAACTCACAGGCCAGACAGCATCTGTGGAAAAAAGTAAACAGTCAGCATTTTGGGCCTGTTCTGCCATGTTTAAATCTAGAGAAGATTTGTTGTTCAATTTCTGATTCTAACCAAGATTTTCAAACGTTATGGGGACCCTTGCTGAACGACTTTAAAATTCTTTGAATTGTTATTAAAATATAGATCTGGGCTATTATTATAAAACACTATGTGGTAAAGTACTCTTTTTTTCTCTTGTTTTTTTTTACCAACCAGCTTTGTCTTGGTAGGGGATGTAGATTTTTAATAATATAATCAACCATAATATTGAATTTCATCATTCAATTTATTTTATTTGATTGATCATCAATATGGGATACTGTGATCGTACCAGTGTGATTTAAATATAGTGCATTTTGTGCTATCTTATTTTGATTTATAATAAGTATCCTTATGAATTCTGTATTTGTGTATATGAAATTTAATAAAAATATTGGAAAAAAGAAAGAACATTTTGGGCCACAACCTTTCATCAAGACAGGAAAAAGAGATGAGACGTCAGACTAAGAAGGTGGGGTGAGGGTAAAGGGCAGTTAGAAGGGAGAATCTGACAAAAGAGGACAGATGCCATGGAAGAAGGAAATGCGAAGAGCAGCAGAGGGTGACGATGGGCTGATAATGTGGGAGGGGGAGAAGGGAATAGGGAATCATGATCTCATTCACCAATCTACTTACCAGTTCTTTACTTCACCTGTCTCCCCTCCAGGTTTCACTATAACCTACCACCTTGTCCTTCTTCCACCCCTCCTTCATCTTGTTACACTGACTTCTCATCGCCTTTATCCAGTCCTGACGAAAGGTCTCAGCCCGAAAAGTTGAACCTTTGCTGTTTTCTATTGATGCTGCCTGGCCTGCTGAGTTCCTCCAGCATTTTGTTTGTATTATTCTGATTTCCAACACCTGAAGATTGTCACTTACTGCAACTGACAGTGCTCTTATTACATATTGCAATGTGCTGCTGAAGCAAAACAACAGATTTCACAACATATATCAATGATATTAAACCTGATTCTGATTCTGAGCTGTTGTGAGCTCCAGCATTTATGCCAGAAAAATCTCAGCAGAATGGAATTCCATTACTGGACAATATGGAGCATCTGGACCTAGGGTCTATTGAAAGGAATGGTGACGACTCTCAGTGAGTAAGCTTAGGACTCATGTTTGACTATGTATGCACAAACTTGTGGGTATTTCAACAATGATAACTCTGTCTAGAGTTGCCAGAACTGACCAACAATGGCTGGTCAATACATTGTAGGAATGTCTGTGGGTCATGGATTAATATGGTACTGGATGCCTATTCAACTTATCTTTACTCTTTCAACCAGGAAACCACAATAACTCTTTAGTTATTTCCAAGTGCTTCTTAAATAATTGAAATTATATCTCATTTACGCAATTCTGGACCATCCAAAATGTTCTTTTTATATTCCCTGTATCTAATTTATTAATCTCTTCCCTCTCAGTTCGACATTTGTGGTTCAGTTAAAATAACGTTTAACCTTTTCCTTTTCAGCCTCTTTATCATTTTCTACTTCCAATGTGGCTTCATTTAAAAGCTGTAAAGCCCACATTTCTCTGGTCTTTTCTCACAGTTGTCAAAGTCTCCTTTGAACTAGTTTGAATGACTGCTTCTGTCTTGCATCATCTTCCTTTACAAGCCAGCTGAGCTGAGAGACAGCCTGAAGCCAAAAAAAAAATCAGGATATTTTACGAGTGAGGTCTATCGCATGCTAGAATGCACCTTGGAAACAAATATAACTTGATCACTGAGAGAGATTATTTTACCCCTTGTATTTCTTCATTAGGACCTTAAAACTTCAATACTTTATGGTTCCAGGCAGGAAATCAGATGGTACTACTTCACCCTTTACACTCCAGCTTTGCAGTATTAAAACATTAAATTATGACTTTTTTGCAGAGTACTTTATATTATCCAATGCATACAATTACATGTTAATAAGAAAATGCAAGATGATCAAAGAAATAAAAAAACAACAGGCAGGATTCAGGCAGGCATTCATAAAATGGGAATTGTTGATATCATGCTCACATGAGTGTCAGTGAAGACACTATCAAGATCAGGGACTCCTAACCTGGGTACCATGGATCCCTTGCTTAATTGTTTTGGTCCATACATAAAAAAGTTTGGGATACCCTAATCTACATGAAGGTTATGGTGCAGAATGGGTAGAAAGTCATATAATCACATCCTGTAATTCAGATATAGACACTCCAGTCCAAACTGATTTCAATTATTGCCCCCGTCAAGCACACCTGAATGAAATTAACTGGAGGTACAAACATTCATTAAGAATGAATGATCATACTAATGTCTGAAATCACTGCCACACCATCCACTGTAGTTCAAGCTGCAATTAATTAAACTATGAAGGATTGTTGTGTAAATTTTAGTTCTCCATTGGTGCAAAGTAATCAGTTTCTAAGTTTTGTAAGGGTAAATTGTATGACTGTTATAACACAGTTCTAAAGATTTGACCTGCTAAATATGCTGAATGTCCTGCAGCAAGGTATAGAAATTATTATAGGAAAGAAATAATGGCCCAGATTTTGCAATAAATATGAAAAACAACCAGAGGGTGAGCACATACTTTTATTGAAGAATAACTGCTAATATTTTCCTGCAACTATACTCCAGCAGTTAACTGGAGTTAAGCTACTGTCGGGTCAGGGAACATTTGTGGGAAGTGAAACGGTCAGCATTTCTAGTTCAGGGACCTTCATGGGAACTGGGAAAGAGAGGAAAATAAGTTAATCTTCAGTAGGCTATAGAGAAATGGTCAGGGAGGGGTTACAAACCTGGGGTCCACAGATCCCTTGGTTAATGGCCGGGGTTCATGGCATAAAAAAGGTTGCCATTGGTAGGGGGAAGGTAATGTCTCTGGCAGAGTGAATCTAAATGGTTAATGATTGCAGATACAAGCTCATTACGCTTCTTTTCCTGTTTGATGTATTGTTAAAGACTAGGCTGTTGAACATGTTCAGGAGGCCTGACTACACAAAAATAAGGAAAATTTGAACAAAATGATGACCAGTAGAAATGGTCAGTTCTGATACAGAGTGAGCTAACTCATGCTGGAGAGCTTGATCTGAAGTCTGGATGACAACAACATTATAACGACTGAGCTTTGTTACAGCAGTGCAGGAGGCCATAGATAGATAGATCAGAGTGGGATTTGGATGGTGAATTAGAGTGCGGTGTGCCAAGAAGCTCAGTATCACTCCTCCAGACTAAATGTAGATAAAGTGCTCCACAAAGTGATTCCCCCCCCCCCCAACCCAGACTGTGCTCAGATTCTTCAAAATAGAAGAAACCACATTTGTGAAACTAAATTATAATTGGTGCAAGTGAATCAGAGCTTAATCTTGAAAGGCCGTTTGGGTCCCTGGACAATGGGAATGGAACAGGTGAAAGGACGCATATTTTACCTAAAGTGCCATAAAATGGTTAGCAGTTAGTGAGGCTGGAAGAAAAGACCAGCAGGCTATGAAGGAAACTATCTTTTCAAAATGCTGAATGGGATGTGGAGGGAATGCTGTGTCTAGTGTTAGAATCTTGTTGGATCTGGCATTAGTTGTAAAGGATGGTCTATCATAAAAGGTAAGGTCCAGAGGAGCTCTGGTATTGTCTTGTTCAAGAAGAAGTAGGAGGCTGAGAAAAGAGGTGCCAGAAATAGATGAGATGCATTTAATGGTTTGGTCAAATGAAAGGAAAAAGGAATACACTGAGATAAAGACAGGGGAATTGGGAGAAAGGGACAACATCCTTGCCAGACACAAGTTGGGAGGAAGTACAGTCAAGAGCAATGTGGGTTTACAATGGATGTTGTGGCGAGCCTATTCCCCATGATTGAGACAGAGAGATCAAGAGAGAGAAGAGAAGAATCAGAAAGTAAGAGCAAGGTAGAAATTGGTGCAAATGTGTTGAAATTTTCACAGTTTGTGCAAGTGCAGGAAGAAGCTCCAACGTAGTCTTCAATGTACTGTCAGGGAGTCCGCTTGAATTTGACTGAAATGCAGACTGTTCTATGTATCCCACAAAAAGACAGGTGTAGCTTGGGCCCATGTGAGTACCCATAGCTACACCTTTATAATTATACATATAGCAAAGTTGACAGGGAATTTTTTAATTTACCCATTCACTCTAGTGAAATTACATTTTTATTTGAATTATACATCTTAATTTCTGATGAACAACATTGTCAGCATAAAAAGTAACATTTACCAGTTTCCAATATCATGTCCTCCTGAATTATTGTTGGAGTTTTTAAAAGATTAAAACATTGTTTTTAACTAATCTCTTTTATCTTTCTTTCTCTCCCTCTCTCTCTCTCTTGCTTAACCTGAACATTCATTACTCTCTTTTGCATTCCACACATGATTTTACATTGGTCATTCTAGTCATAGTTTACATTCTTGCTTCAGCCCCATACACCTTATTAAGGAACCTTCAATCTGATCAATTAAATGGGAACACAGTTATTTGTCTTATATATAGAGAGAGAATATTTCATTTGTCATTATTCACAAAATCTAGGTCAAATTTCCTCTGAACAAAGATGGAAATGAACAGTGCCTTTAATGTTGTTTAAATATTGTTATAATTCAATATTGTTATTATTTTCAAAAAGAAAACAGCTCCCTTAAGTTATTGCAACCCATTTGCTACAAGGAATCACATGGCACCAGGTCTTCCATGAAAACACTTTGTATCAGGATAAGATAAAGACTGTACTTGTTACAGATACTAGAACAGTCACACTTCATCATCCAATCTAGTGATTTTGCAGCTAATTCCCCTGCCTTTCCAGAAACTATGCCCTGATCATAAATATAAACAGACGGTTTGTCAGGGGTTCTGGTGTCTGTGACCATATTTCATTCACAGGTCAATTAGAGCCATCCCCATATAGGCCCTGGGTCAATGCCTCATCAGAACACACACCACTTCAATTATCGACTTTCTCATCAGTGCAGGACTCTAATGCCCACTGATTTGAACCATGGGGCTAACTGCAAAAGGCAAAGCTCCCCTAATTAAAGGACAATGAAGCTGTAACTTCCTGGAACATGTCACAGCAAAGAGTCGACAGCTTTACAACACCACTGAAGGGAGCAGCTGAAAAATTCAACATTTTGATCTAATCAGTGGTGACAGACATGGGTGACAGCATCTTTTATGGCAGAGGAAATGTATTAAATGTGGGAAATTACACATAAAGTTGATAAGGATCTTAGTTTGATGCAAACAATTAGTTGGTGTTTACAGGAATACAAATTGATAGATCAAAGACCCTCAGTTTTTATATTGTGGCAGCTTTTCTAATCACTGACAGTACTTGTAGTCAGTGCCTGTGAAATGGATAGTTCTAGGTAATTGTCCATTGTAGTATCCCATTTGGTATCTTAAGTTCTTCTTCATCAGGAACATAGCTACTAGAGAACTTTATTAATCCATTATTTGTATTTTGAGTTTGTTGGAGAGAAGCGTTGATGTAAGTTCAGCAAAAACAAAATCTGCAAGAGTTGAGAAAGTAGTGACACTCGGGTGCTGTTATGGTACGTGCAATATACTTCAGCAAATCTTTGTAGATCTTTGTAGTGGCAACAGAATCTGGCATTATTATAGCAGTACCATAGTGCAATAGTCATGCTTAAACTGAGCTGTAAATTAGATATCCAACAGGCTGACCAAAGAGATGCCTTGAACTTGGGAATAAAATAGTTATGACCAAGATCTTTACAAAGCAAAGATTTGGAGATTTACAAGAATGATCCTGAGAAAGAAAGGCTTAACTTATGAGAACTGCTTGAATGTTCTGGGCAAATAAACATTTCAGAAGGATGAAGGAGAAAACTATTGAATACTGAAATGCCTGAGGTAGAGTGGACAAGGAGAGGATGTTTCATTAGTAAGAGAGTCTAGGACAGGCATGGGCAAACTAGGACAGGCGGGCCATATGCGGCCCGTTAAGCTTTTTAATCCGGCCCGCAGAACTTGATGAAATTATATTACTAAACCTTGTTAACGTCTTTTCCCCACAATTCTGGCATCTTCCCAATAGATGACGCACTCTATATACATTGACCTTTGTTGAGGTGCAGCGTATTACTCCACATTTGCGCTTTACTTTTGACCTTGTGGCGACCCATTTCCTGGCACATCCCAACCGGCTCACAATTAGCCAGCGTTCTGGCTAAGGGAGATAGCCTGCAGGGATTTGCGAGCACAGAGCTCCGCATATTGGCACGTTCTCACTGTTCTGTCATAGTGCGGGTCGTTGTTGAGTTTTGGCACAGGGGACAATTGAGTAAGAAGGAGCAGGACAAGTAGACCTGCATCTCCTACCGTTTTTGAAATAAAGACAGTCAGGAGGAGAGTGATGATGATAATATCTTGAAGGATAACAGAATTTTCAGTGCTTTAAAATAATAACTGTTACTATTAAAAAAGCTGTATTTTATTCATTTAATTTTCAGTGTTTTAAAAGACATTTCAATAAATAGCTAAATACCATGGGACTTCAAAGACAGATATTTTGTTGTAATGCATTTGTTCATTTTCAATTGAAATTAAAGCACATGTTTTCTACATATCCCATGATATTTTATTTTCTCTTATGAGGTGTATTACCAAAACACTCGTCCATCTGCTCCTGGTCCGGCCCCCCTGTCAAATTTTAGAACCCTTTGTGGCCCTCAAGTCAAAAAGTTTGCCCACCCCTGGTCTAGGATCTGAGAACACAGTCTCAAAATAAAGAATGTTCCTTTAGAACAGAGATGAAGAGCAATTTCTTCAGCCAGAGGGCAGTGAATCTGCGGAATTCATTGCTGCCACCTTGATTGAATGGTGGATCGGTTTCGATTGGCCAACTGGTGTAATTCTGTTCCTATATCTCATCAGAATCAGGTTTAATATCACCGGCATATTTCATGAAATTTGTAATGGTAGTCCTTGTGTCTCTGTGATGGAGCAGATGGAATATGTGATACTAAGATGGAGGAATGGAATTGTCTGGCAACAAAATTATTTATTGATTCAGGTCAGTGTTCAAAACCATCATCCCCTCACAACCAATCAACGAGCTTCAAAAGCTAGGTCTCTGTGCCTCCCTCTGCAGCTAGATCCTCGATTTACCTATCGAGAGACCATCATTAGTGTGCATTTGACTTTTGCTCTTCACTGACAATCAACATAGGCAACCTCAGCGTTATAGGACAGCTTTGAAAACACGGAAAGGATGGAACATGTTCAGGGAGGCGGCCATCACATTAGCATTGATGAATATGTGAGATCTATGGCTGGATATGTAGAGATGTTCACTGAGGATATCACTATTATTAAACACATCTATGTGAGGGAAAATCAGAAGCTACGGCTGAGAGCACAGGTCCAAGCATGGCTGAGAGATTGGGAATTTGCCTTCAAAATGCGAGGTAATACAGCTGTCAGGTGAGCAAGAGCTGTGCATTCCCAGACCGTCAGGAAGGCAAGACGGGTTTATCCAGCATCAAAATACATTTATTATCAAATAATTTATAAATTATACACTTTGACATTTATACATTCTTAGATAATAATGTACTTTATGTTGAGCTTTCACAGAGAATACAGAGAAAGAGAGAGAGAGATACATTATGCTGCTGATGCATTACGTATTGCTATATCCAGTAGAAATCACATCGTCAAGTTTGCTGATGACGAGACAGCATACAGAGAGGCAGTAGAGGCAGTGGTAGAATAGTGCGAGCACAGCAACTTGAGTCTCAACGTGTACAAAGCCAAAGGGATGATTGTGGACTTTGGGAAGGTGCAGGCTGACCGCTCCTCACTACACATACACGGTTCCTCCATGGAGACGGTTAGGAGCACCAAATTTCTGGGAGTGCGCATAACGGATGATCTCACCTGCTCCCTCAATTTCACCTCTTTGGTGAAGAAAGTACAGCAGTGTCTCCATTTCTGGAGAATATTGAGGCGAGTAAAGCTCCATCCCTGTATTTTAACCAATTTTTACAGGCGCACCATCGAGACTGGCCTGACCGGAGACATCATCATCTGGAACAGGGATTGCAGGGCATCTGACCACAAAGGAATGCGAGGACCACTGAGGGGGTCGTCAGGGTCTCTCTTCCACCCATCAGAGGTTTTTATCAGGAGCACCGTGTATGCAGGACCCTTTGCATTGTTAGTGACCTCTCATACCCAACCAAAAATAACCAAAAATAAAAATATTAATAAAACACCCAATGCGCAAGAGAAAGGGGGTAAAAATCACAAACCGTGCCATCAATTGAAGCAAGCAGCAACATTCTGAGCCAGAATGGAGTCCTCAGATCCGAATCCCGGAGCAGCCTGGAGTAGGCCCAAAGCCCTTATTATCAGTTCATCATAATAGCGGGCACAGAGCACAGCAGCCAGGGCAGTCTTTATAGCATTAGCACCACGGAGAGAGGAGTGACCCTTGCGGAGAGCAAGCAAAATCAGCTCTTACCCTGGATCCCAACACCCTGTCGTTTCAGTCTATTAGTTCAAATTGACCAAACAATAGAACAACAAGAGGCTCCATCACCCTGGAGAGAAGAGTGAACATCACGAAGAGCGAGCAAAATCTGCTCTCGCCTCTGATTGGGGCCGGCATTTAAGTTATCTAATCAATGAATTGTACCTCGCACTAGTACCCAGCCACCACTGCAGCAGTAGGCTCTGGGCTAGCCCACATGGCCCAGTGACTCGGTCCAGGCCCAGATTTTGCTACCCAGACTGGTGCTGCTCTCAAGCCCTTCAAAAATCAAGGTACATATGTTACCACAAACAACCCTGTGATTCAATTTCTTGTGGCCATTCACAGTAAATACAAAGAATCACAATAGAATCAATGAAAGATCGCACTCAAGACAGACAAAATACAACAAATTGCAAATACAGAAAGAAAAATACTAAAAACAATAATAATAATAATAATAATAATAATAATAAATAGGCAATAAATATTAAGAACAGTAGATAAGAGTTCCTGATAGTGAGACCTACTTAGATTCAAAGTTTCAAATCGCATTTATTATCAAAAATGTATAAATTACATACGTTGAAATTTGTCTGCTACAGGCAGCCACAAAACCCCAGTAACTCAGTTAAATAAAGACCAAAAGCCAACACACAGAGAAAAAGAGAGCAAAAAAAGATCACACATCATACGAAAAATAGAAGCAAGCCAACAGCATCCTGAAACAGATTGAGTCCCAGATCTTAGAGCAGCTGGATTTGGTGAGTTGTTGAAACATTTGGAGTCTATATTGCATCCCTTTAATTAAGCCTAAGCCTCAGTCCCCAGTTATCATGCTACAGGGGAGAAATGCGCAGCAGCCAGATCAGTTCACAACCTCAACGCTGAGGAGAAGGGAATGACCATTCGCAGGAGAGCGAGCAATATCAGCCCAACCCCTGCCTCCAGCCTCAGGCTTTCAGTCTTTCTGGGGCAACGTTTAGATTGTCCAAGCACCGAGTAGTATCACGTTCTAGGACCTTCATCCCAGTACCCCAATATGTTCAGGCCAGCCAGACTGAAGCTGCTCCACATTGGAGATCAGTGGAGACAATTCTGGCTGACTGGATCACAACCTGTTAAGTAGGCTCCATTACACTGGTTCACAAGAGGATTGTAGACTCAGCCAACTCCATCACGAGCACAGACCTCCATGCCATCGAGGACATCTTCAAGAGGTGCTGACTCAAAAGGGCAGTATCCATCATTAAAGACTCGCCATCTGGGACATCACTTTTTCACGTTACTATAATGAGAAAGTAGATACAGGAGCCTGAACATTCACTCAACATTTTAACATCAGCTCCTTCCCAGCCCATGAGCCCATGAAAACTAGCTCATTATATGTCTTTTGCATGATTATTTATTTTTATAACTTAAATAATTGATATGTTGCACTGTAATGCTACCCCAAAACAACAAACTTCACAGCATACCCTGTCGGTGATAATAAACCCAATTCTGCTTCTGAAAAGTGATATTAAAGTTAAGAGAAAATTTATTATCGAAGTACATATATATCACCATATACAACCCTGAGATTTATTTTAATGAGGGCAATCACAATAAATGCAGGGAACACAATAGAATCAATGAAGGACTGTATCCAACAGAATGGACAACAACCAATGTGCACATAAATAAATAGATAGATAGATAGATAGATAGATAAATAAATAAATAAATACAAGCAAGCAAGTAAAAAATATGGAGAACATGAGATGCAAAGTTCTTGAAGGTGAGTCCATAGGTTGTGGAAACAGTTCAGTGATGGGGCAAGTGAAGTTAAGTGAAATAATCCCCTTTAGTCTGATGGTTAAGGTATAATAAAAATTCCTGAACCTTATGGTGTGGGTCCTGGAACTCCTAAACCTTCTTCCTGATGGTAGAAGCAAGCAGAGAGCCTGGATGGTGGAAGTCCTTTGTGATAGATGCTATGTTCCTGCAACTGTACTCCGTATAAATGTACTTAATGGTCTTATGTGCTTATATCTCATGGTCTTATGGTCTTAATGGTGGGGAGGACTTTACCTGTGATGGACGAGGCTCTGTCTACTACTTCTTGTAGTCTTTTCCATGCAAGGACATTGGTGTTTCCATACCAGGATGTGATGCAACCAATGCCTATACTCTCCACCACACATCTATAGAGATTTCTCAAAGTTTTTTAAGACATGCAAATTCTTTTCAAACTTCTAAGAAAGTAGAGGTGTTGTTGTGCTTTCTTCATAATGGCATTTATATGCAGGAATGAAGATGGATCCTCTGAAATGATAATATTGAGGAATTTAAAGTTGCTGATCTTTATCCACCTTGATCCCCTGATGAGGACTGGCTCATGGACCTCTGGTTTACTCCTCCTAAAGTCAATAACTGTCTCCTTAGTCTTGCTGACACTGAGTGAGAGATTGTTGTTGTGGCTCCAATCAGCCAGATTTTCAAAACACAAAAATACAACTGCAGATGCTGTGGATCAAAGAATACGTGCACAATGCTGGAAGAACTCAGCAGGTCAGGCAGCATCCGTGAAAAAAGAGTAGCCAACGTTTCGGGCCAAGACCCTTCATCAGGAATGAAGGGTCTCCTGATGAAGGGTCTCAGCCCAAAACATTGGCTACTCTTTTCTCACGGATGCAGCCTGACCTGCTGAGTTCTTCCAGAGTTGTGTATGTAGCCAGATTTTCAATCTCCCTCCTGTATCTCATATAAATGAGAATGAAGATTCCAAAATATGAAAGAAATATTTGAAGTTGATCAGACTAGAGAATAATATGAAAGTTGAGCCTGTTCCAGAGTTAGAGACGCACTGAATCAAATCTTTGATTTTTCTGGTGTTCAGATAGGAAAGGGTATTTGCTATCCTTGGCTTGGCTTTAGATAAGGAATCATGGTATCTGTCTTGGAGTTGGGGATACCAATGATATGCTGATGCTCCGATAAATGTCCCATAAATGAAATCTGATGGAATAAAAAATGTATCATAAAATCATAAGACCAAGGAGCAGAATTAGGCCATTCAGCCCAGCAAGTCTGCTCTGCCATTCCATCATGGCTGATTTATTTTCCCTCTCAACCTCAAACTCCTGCCTTCTCTCCTTAATCTTTGATGCCTTTTCTAATCAGGAACCTATCAATCTCTGCTTTAAATATACCCAATCAATTGGCCTCCACAGCCATCTGTAGCAATAAATTCCACAGATTTACCACTCTCTGCCTGAAGAAATTCTTCTTCATCTCTTTTCTAAAAGGGACATCCTTCTATTAAGGCTGTGCCCTCTGGTCCTAGACTTTCCCTCTTTAGGAAAGATTCTCTCCACATAAGAAACACTCCATCCACATCCACTGTATCTTGGCTTTCAATATTCGATAGGTTTCAAAGAGATCCTTGTCATTCTTCTAAACTCCAGTGACTACAGGCCCGGAGCCTCATGCATTAACCCTTTCATTTCTGGGTTCATTCTCATGAACCTCCTCTGGATCCTTTCTGCATGCTGGGTAAAAGACAAATTGAGAGATGGATTATGGAGGCTTTTATGGGTAAGGAATAGAGAAGAGATCTTTGTTACAGATACATTGGTAATGTTAACATTTGCATTAGATTCGCAAGGAATGTAACTGCTGTTTTTGCAACATTATGATTTAGAACCTCAGCTTTCCCACTAATCCTGTATACTATTATCCGATAATTCTCCAGATGCATCATGGTTGGTGGGAGTTAATATTGTAATGCTGGAAAGGTTGACAGAGACTTGTAAATTCAAATTTAATCTGAAGTTTTTAGGTAAGCACAGTCTTATTCCTATCATTGGTGATGAATCCATGTATGGGTTTGTGTTCCTAACTTGCAACAGAAAAGGCTATAAAATTAGCCTTTGTACCACTTATGATAGGAAGATGTCGATGCATCTGATAAATTAAACTAGAGTGAGAAGCCTTTGTCCAACAGCAGCAATGATGTTAAACCTTTGGTAGCATTAAAGAATTTAGGCTTGCAGCTACAAATTCTTGCTGACAGTCCCCTTGAAGTGATGGTCTTGGCTGTTTTTCATTTGAACTCAAAGGCAACAAGAACAATGTCCCCCACCTCCCCCAAAAAGTTCTATAATTACTGTAATTCATAATAAAACTTTCCTCAAAACCTGTCTGGCACATTTCCAATATGGTGTTAAATAGCTTTCTTCTTTCTCATGCTTCAAAGAAAATCCTTAAAGCTTATGGTTGATGAAATTTCACCCAACAAAAATATTTCCCTGTGCTTTTTAAAAGTTAACTTCTTCTCATTTGTTCCTTGAAACCATTCCAGTCCTTAGAACTTCTTGAGAAATGGTCGAGGGAAGTAGCATGAGTTCATTCATCCTCAGTTTAGGGGCTGAACTGTTTCTGGTTGGGACTTCCTTAACTGATACAGTGGAGACTGGGAGAGGTTGAATTAACCTGTTGGCCCAGATATTCACAGTATCTGCATCTACACTTAAAATATTGCTATCTCTTGCCATAGCTAAATGTTCCTTCTTCAAGTCTAAATTTTCCTGAAGAGTTTCATTCAGTATGCTTTTCCACTAATTTGATTCCAGCTAAATTGATGGTTGAAGTTTATCTTCTATAAATGTATTCAAAGTGTTAGATTGTTGGGCATAAATCACAGAATAAAAAATAGGCAAGGATAAACATGAAGATAATTCCACTGTCATAATTCTCTAGTACCAGATTCAGAAACAGAATCAGGTTTAATATCACTGACGTATGTCGTGAAATATATTGATTTGCAGCAGCAGTACAGTGCAATACACAGAATTATTATAAATTACAACTATAGATATATATAATTTTGGCTTTTTCCCCTCCTTTCTCAGTTCCGAAGAAGGGTCTCGGGCTGAAACATCGACTATCAATTCATTTCCATAAATGCTGCCTGACCTGCTGAGTTCCTCCAACATTTTGTGTGTGTTGAAATATAGGTAAATTAAATGAGTAGTACAAAAATAGATTAAAAATAGTAAGATAGTGTTCATGAGTTGGTTCATTGTCCACTCAGAAATCTAATGACAAAGGGGAAGAAGCTGTTCCTAAAACTCTTCAGGCTCCTGTTTAAATTGTTTGAGTTCACACAATTGCCTGCAACCCATCAATCTCCATCATGGATTGGAACCCAATCTATGTTTCTGAACTGTTTTGTGATAAAATGCAATAATAAATTATTTTTCATTTTAAGATATAACTGATAATATCTTAAGATACAAGTCCCTGCACAAAACCAAGACCACTAAACTCTCAGCCATTGACTAAACCAATGTTCACACAGTTGAAAGCAAAAAAAAGTCTAATTGATGAATTACCACAATACTATTTATGACCCTGTAGACTTAGAGCCAGACACACAGCTTGTGAAATAAATCATAGATTTGTGAACTAATTTAAGATTTTTCTGCATTCTTGTGAGGGGTATTAGCTTTAATCCCCTTTATGTAATATGGAGTGCATTGGTTGATTGCAGGCAGTTGTATGAGCACAAATAACTTAAAGAAAATGATAGCTTTGGGTTCAGGTTAGAAACTTCCCATCTCCACCTCAGAACTGAAATGGATTATAATTGCAGTTTATGCTGGAGTTGCTTCTTTGGTGAACAATATTGATTTCAAAATCAAATTATTGGGCCACAACGCAGCTTTAATACATTTCCTTCAAAGGCTAGTAAAAATAACTTAAATAATTTTTGTTTATAAGTATGAAGATCATTCTCTCATTATTAATTCCTATGCATAATGAGAGCAAATCTGTTTTAAAGCCACAAACAACGTAAGTTAGAAAGAACAAAGTGGTGTTGAAAATGGACAGCGGAAAGGTAAGAAGCAGCAAGTGGTCATGGGATAAAAATCCTCAACTTCAAAGCTCACAACTAAAGGGCATTTGGTAGCAATCATGTGAAACACAGTCTGTTGACTGCTATTTATGGCTTGGGTTTCAGTCCTGCTATCCGATACCTTTTTAACAATGCTGGTATTGGTGATAACATACAGCTGTTATAGACTACACTGGCCTGCTACAAGCAGTATCTCAGTGGAACAGGAAATACAGTAGACCAGCTTTAAAAGGCTGCCTTTGGGAGTCATCCATAAAGTGTGTTAAAGAGGGACTGTTTTATATAGGTTCTTATTAGAGGGGGAAGAATATCAGTGTCTGCTATTACAGAACTTTAAAAAGGGAAATACACAAGGTATAAATATACTTTATACCTTCTGTGAGAATATTTGAATAGAAGTTTATATTATTTTCAACAGCAATTATTTCTGTTCAAATTTTCTGCTGTTAATCATTGAAGATAGTGGCCATCAGTTCGTATTCCAGATTGCCCCCCACAAACTGAGGATGATCTTGTCCTTTACCCTTGCATGGAAAACCTTAGGCTATTTGACCAGTGCTTGAAATCTTCATTTTGGATTTTGGTCCATTTCAGGGTTTTTTAAAAATCAATTTTTATTAGCAGTGAATAATTTTGTTTTTCAGTCAAAAGATGATCGATATTTGGTCTCAACAAAGCACAACTAAATCTGAATTGTTTGCAATGACAACACACAAGGATTATGAGGTGGTGATGATTTGTACTCATTTCATTGGTTGAGCCCTGACACTTTTATCTTACAAATATTTCAATGTTTCATACACATAAAAGCTAAATTATAGATATAACAATATAAAAATAATTAACAT
Organism: Hypanus sabinus; assembly: GCF_030144855.1. NCBI lineage: Eukaryota > Metazoa > Chordata > Chondrichthyes > Myliobatiformes > Dasyatidae > Hypanus > Hypanus sabinus. The sequence goes on along the minus strand of NC_082728.1, from coordinate 37,180,610 downwards.
GTATCCATATTTAAAAGCAGCATTAATGTGCAGGTGCCACCATTAGGATTTAAAGGCTACAGTGTAGTAATTTATGGAAGATACAAGAACATAGACCAGGCAGTGTTCTGTCCTGATACTTCATTCAATAAGATCTAATCTTGTCCTCACATCTATTCTCCTGTCTGTAACCTGTTGACATTGGCTTTCTTTAACATTTTAAGACATTGAAATTCTTGTTATGCAAACCCTAGAATTTTTACCAAACTCACTTACTCGTTCAGTCCCTGATTATATCCTGAAGAACGCTACTATAAAACAGGGTTTCCCACCTGGGGGTCCATGGACCCTTTAGGTAATGTTAGGGATCAATAACATAAAACATATTTGGGGACCCCTGTTCTAAAAGGAGAGCCTTGAGATTCATAGAATAGGGGCAATCTAAGAGGAGAGATTGCGCAGTCTAGGCTATAGTCTCTGGAGTTTAAGACTGATAGATGATCTTGTTAAAATACCATAAATTTCTTAGTGTCTCGACACAATAGAGACAGGACTGATACCATAAAACATAGTACAGCACAGAAACAGGTCCATTGGCCCACAATGTTGTGCCAAACCAATACAATTAGTAATCAAGTAGCTAACTAAACATTTCTTAAAAGTCCCAAATGATTCTGCATCTTCCACCACCTCAGACAGTGCATTCCAGGCACCTACTGCTCTCTGTGCAAGAAAACTGGCCCTCACATCTCCTTTGAAATTAACCCCGCTCACCTTAGATGCTTGGTTAAAGATATTGCTTGTCTCATTTGCCTATGCTTCTCATAATGTTATAAACCTCTGTCAGATCTCCCCTCAGCCTCCACTGTTCCAGAGAAAACAACACAAGTTTGTCCAATATCTCGTACAGCACATGTCCTCTAATCTGGGCAGCACCCAAGCCTCGCCATATTTCCTAAAATGTTGCAGCCAGAACTCTATACAATATTTTAGAGTTTTATATATATCTTCTTGACTTCTGAAATCAAAGCCTCAACTAAGAAAGGCAAGCATACTATATGCCTTGTTAACCACCCTATCAACCTGTGTAGCCACTTTCGAGTTATGAACTTCGGCCCCTCGAAATTGGACTCAAGTTTCCTAAGTTTTACATACTTTTCTTTTTCCCCCTTGAATAAATTCATCCCTCTCTGACATCCAAGGTTTGCTTATATTACCATCCTTGTTCTTCCTTCTGACTGGAACATAACTGTCCTGTACTCTGTACAGTTGATCTTTAAACACCCTCCATGTGTCAGATGCAGACTTGCCCAAGAACAGCTGTTCTTAATTAACACTCCATCGTGTCAATTAACATGCCAATGAAGAATGATGCAGGTGCCGAGACCGAACGAGTGTTCAGCGCTGTCTACTAGTCTCTCACTCACTGCTCATGAAGGGAGGTCCTTGCTTTGAGTGTTTCCTCTCTCCCTCGATGCTGTCAGAGGATAGTGCCGGAGCAAGATTTAATCAACGCATTTTGTGGATTGTGGGCTCTCATTCACAATTATGATGTATTCTAGTTTCTGGGGTTTTTTTTGTTGTGTTATTTGAATCAGGGAGCCTGCAGAACTGAAATATACCTTTTGATTTTATTGTTTTATATTCTGTGTTTTCCCTCATTATTTTGTTGCCATTTGTGCAATTTATTTTGCATGGGGAGATGGTGTTTGGTGTTTCTTTCTTTCAACAGGTTCTATGGTTCTTTGTTTTGTGTCTGTGTAGAAGACAAATTTTAGGGTTGTATACTGCATATATCCTTCAATAGTAAATGTACTTTGGATCTTTGAACCTTACCAAACAAAACAATCAGGCACAGTTTTTTGATCATTTAATTTGTGGACTGCTGTGCTGTGATTGTTTTCATTGCAATGCTGTAACCAATTGTTACCATTATAATCTCCATGGATGTATACAGTATTCAAAGCATATCCTGTTGTGATTGCTAAACATACAAAATGCTGGTGGAGCACAGCAGGCCAGGCAGCATCTATAGGGAGAAGCACTGTCGACGTTTCGGGCCGAGACCCTTCGTCAGGACTAACTGAAAGGAAAGATAGCAAGAGATTTGAAAGTAGGAGGGGAAGGGGGAAATGCAAAATGATTGGAGAAGACCAAAAGGGTTGGGGTGAAGCTGAGAGCTGGAAAGGTGATTGGCAAAAGGGATACAGAGCTGGAGAAGGGAAAGGATCATGGGACGGGAGGCCTAGGGAGAAAGAAAGTGGGGGGGGGAGCACCAGAGGGAGATGGAGACCAGGCAGAGTGATGGGCAGAGAGAGAGAGAAAAAAAAGGGGAGGGGGATAAAATTAAATATATCAGGGATGGGGTAAGAAGGGGCGGAGGGGCATTAACGGAAGTTAGAGAAGTCAATGTTCATGCCATCAAGTTGGAGGCTACCCAGACGGTATATAATGGGACATTCCCATTCTGATATGTCTATCCATGGCCTCCCCTACAGTCAAGATGAATCCAAACTCAGGTTGGAGGAACAACACCTTGTAAACCGTCTGGGTAGCCTCCAACCTGATGGCATGAACATTGACTTCTCTAACTTCCGTTAATTCCCCTCCTCCCCTTCTTACCCCATCTCTGATATATTTAGTCTTTTCCCCCCTCCCTCTTTTTTTCTCTTTCTCTCTGCCCATCACTCTGCCTGTTCTCCATCTCCCTCTGGTGCTCCCCTCCCCCTTTCTTTCTCCCTAGGCCTCCCGTCCCATAATCTTTTCCCTTCTCCAGCTCTGTATCCCTTTTGTCAATCACCTTTCCAGCTCTCAGCTTCACCCCTCCCCCTTCAGTCTTCTCCTATCATTTTGCACTTCCCCCTCCCCCCACTACTTTCAAATCTCTTACTATCTTTCCTTTCTGTTAGTCCTGACAAAGGGTCTCGGCCTGAAACGTTGACAGTGCTTCTCCCTACAGATGCTGCCTGGCCTGCTGCGTTCCACCAGCATTTTGTGTGTGTTGCTTGAACTTCCAGCATCTGCAGATTTCCTCGTGTTTCCTATTGTGATAGAACAGGTTGGTAATGCAAATTCTCCTGCTAATCTTGCCCCTTTGCCCAGTTGGTCACCCTTCATCGTTCTGTCCCTGGTCTCGTTTCCCCGGTAGTTCACACACTTTGCCCTCCCATTATGCAATTCTTTCGAGTTTACTGTTTACACACCCCAATAGCAAAACAATCACTAGCTTGGCTAATCAAATCAATTCCTTTACTTAATGTGCTCTACTGGTTTATAACTCAAAAATAAGCATTCCTGTGTCATTTAGTTTCACTCTCACTGTTACATTGGTTTGTAGACATCAGCATGGCCCCAAAAGACCTGAGGGACAGCTTGGGGTGTTCTAAAATAATGCCTGTGTTAGTGGGAGCAGGTTCACTACACCCTACACAGGCAGATTTAAACCCTCAGTTTGGCTTTGCTGGGAGCTGTGGAGATTAGATTTGATGCTTGATGAATAGTTATGTTGGAAAGTTAACAATGAAGTGTGTCGTGGAGAAAGCCTCTGTATATTTGTAAATTTTTGTGCATGTTTGTTTTCAGTTGTCTATTTATAAATACTTTCTTTTTCACCTGACTCTAAATAAAACCCTTTGCACTAACGTGCTGTTGCTGCTTACCATCTGTATTTTTTTAATAGGTGACCCTCATCGGGCACCTAATAGCAAGGTGTGGCAGCTTTGTGGCTGATAGGCCAATTATGGACTGCTACCATATGCATTCATTATGCACTGATAATATACAGTATAATCAAGCTTACAGCAGTTAAAAAGAAAACTACCCTGTACTGATATGATTAAGTTCAATAATTATCACGATGACAAAGGCAAATGACCTACTAAAACCACTATTAGTGTCTTCATACCGCAGGCCCAATGGGAAATACACTGCCATTCTGTTGATTTGCATTGATGGTTGCGCTTGTTGATGTCACTTCCATGTCAATAATGACTTTACATGTCAAGTCAACTAAATTGTCATGGAACATTTCATCATGCAGTTAGTTAGCAGTTTGTGCCAAACATATTGCTTGCAGAGAGCTCTCATAAAGCAGCATACAATGAGACATCAAATAAACTAATAAAGAGCAGGTATCTGACATTATCAGTACTAAAAATATGGGCATTTTATATTCCTGGGTAACTGTGTTCTGTGCACTGTCACTTCATAAGTGGTATCTTTAGCACCATCTGCACCAAGCAAAAGTAGGACATGTCCTGTGTTCATTTGTTTTGGTAGGATACCCAGGTGAACCAGGCCTGCTATTTTCCTCAGGCCGTATTTCACCTTCTGATCTTCTCAGCTTCTGGCCCACCTTTGAGATTTGCTGTAATTTCCTCATGTGACGTTTCGGACACCTCCAAAAATATGGTCATATTGCTTCCCCCCCATTAACTTGCCTTATGCTGCCTGAATTCCACAGGATCCTACAATATGAAGTTTGGATCCTGTTGAAACCCATAGTCTGGTGTACTTTATTCAAGGACACTGGAACTTAAACACAGTGAAACAGTTTATTCAATGTCTCTTTCCCACTGCTATCCACAGATGGTACAGCACATATAACAATAACACCGTCTACAGCTTAATAGATAATATTTGCATACACAGCAGTTTGCCAACATTTTTTATCCAGTTTCCACTTTATTTTTACATTTTAAAGTAGCAATACCACTAATGTGAGAAATAGAATCAGCATTGCGAAAGAGTTTATTACTCCTTTTATTAAAAGGGTGTTAATGTTAATCATAATTTCTAACCACATCCATAAGACCTTCATTGCACTTATCATCTCATGTTATGTGTGACACATTTTTTTTGCATGCAAGAAGAAACATTAAACCAAGTATTCAGCCCCGTGTAAAGTAATGAACTGGATTTAATTGATGCTATTAAAATTGCACATTTGACTCTAATATTAGAGGCAAACAGATTTGACCTATATTTATATGCACATTCACTTGTAGATGAATTAGTATTAATCAAATGAGATGTTTGTGCATTGAAGCATTGTTAGTGCCCCATTAAAAAAAGTCTCCTTAAATATCTGCTTAACCCAAGTGTATTGCAATCTTGAGAACTTAATTGGTGAAGCTTCCCATTTGCTTTGACAGACACAGTTGAAACTTGACCAGTGCTTTCGGGGCATACAATCCTCATGAGACTAATTTCTTAGTGTGATCGATTCATAATACGTTCCAAAATTATTCACCTATGCTCTGTAGCTAGATTGGCGTTTTTAGTCTATAACAATGCTGCTTTCTTTTAAATAGGGAAAACAAATTATTACTGAATCAAGAGAAGACTGAAAAGTTCTCACAATGCCTATGGCTGAGGTGGAGATATTTCACCTTAATTTGCGTCTTCAGGTTCCTGTACCTCCTTCTCAATGGTAGCAATGTGAAGATGGTATGTCCTGGGTGATGGCGGTCCTTATTGATGGATGCTGCCTTTTTGAGGCACTACCCTTTGAAAATGTCCTCGATGCTGGGGAGGCTAGAGCCCATGATATATCAGGCTGAGTTTGGAACTTTATGCAGTTTTTTTTTTACCTGTGGAGTTGCCCCTCCATTCCAGACTGTGATGCAACCAGTTAGAATGCTCTCCCTGATACATCGGTAGAAATTTGCAAGAGTCTTTGATGCTATACCAAGTCACCTCAAACTCAAAATGAAACATACCCACAGTTGACCCTTCTTTGTAATTGCATCAATATGTTGAGCCCAGGATAGATCGTCAGAGATTTGATGCCCAGGAACTTGAATCTTCTCACCCTTTCCACTAATGATTCCTCAATTCGGATTAGTGTGTGTTCCCTCGACATCCTCCTCCTAAAGTCCACAGTCAATCCCTTGGTCTTACTGACGTTGAGTGCAAGGCTGTTGTCATAACACCACTCAACCAGCTGATCTACCGCACTCCTATTTTGCCTTCTTGTCACCATCTGAAATTCTGCCAACAATAGCTGTGTCATCGACAAATTTATAGGTGGCATTTAAGCAGTGCTTAGCCACATATTAATGTGTGCAAAGTGAGGAGAGCAGTGGGCTAAGCACGTAGCTGTGAGGTGAGAGTGAGGAGGAGATATTATTTCCAATCTGCAAAGACTGTGGTCTCCCTGTGTGGAAGTCAAGGATCTAGGTGTAGAGGGGGTTACAGAGCCCCAGGTTTTGGAGCTTGTTGATTTGCACTGATGGTATGATAGTGTTGAACACTGGGCTGTAATCAACAAAAGCAGTCTTACATAGGTATTGCTATTGTCCAGGTGATCCAAGGTTGAGTAGAGAGCCAGTGAGATTGCTGATGGAACTCAACAGATCAGGCAGCATCAATAGAAATGAAAAAAACAATTGACGTTTGGGGCTGAGAGTTTTCATCAGGACTGAAAAGTAAGCAGGAAGATATAACCATATAACCATATAACAATATAACAATTACAGCACGGAAACAGACCATCTCGGCCCTTCGAGTCTGTGTTAAACGCTTATTCTCACCTAGTCCCACACTGAGCCTATAAGCCTCCATTCCTTTCCTGTTCATATACCTATCCAATTTTACTTTAAATGACAATCTTGAATTTAAGTAAATTTACTTTAAGATGTCAGAATAAAAAGTTAGGGGAAGAAAAGGAAACTAGCTGGAAGGTGATAGGTGAAACTAGGAGGGTGGAAGGGTCAAGGGTTGGACAAAAAGGAATCTAATGGGAGAGGAGTGTGGTGGACCATGGAAGAATGGGAAGGAGGAGGGGACCCAGGGGAAGTGATAGGCAGGTGAGAAGAGCTAAAGGATCAGAGTGGCAAATAGAGGAAGGGTGTGGGATTGTTTCACTGGAAGGAGAAATTGATATTCACATCATCAGTTGGAGGCTGCCTGGATGGAATACAAGGTGTTTTTCTCCACCTTGAGGGTGGCCTCATCCTGACACAAGAGGAGGCCATGGACCAACATGTCAGATGGAATTGGGGATCAGAAATAAAATGTTTGGCCAGCAGGAAGTTCCACATGTGCTGGATGGAGTGGAGGTGCTCAGTGAAGCAGTCCCCTGAATTTATGACAAGTCTGACCAGGAGAATTGCAATCTGGCCTCAGCAAGAACAGGTCAGAGCACTACACTACTACGGCACCCCTTTTGTCTGTGGGTTTGATGGTGAGTTTGGGATTGGTGTGGAGAGAGTGGAGGGTAGTGCGTTCAGACGGGTTAAGGTTTGAGGAAGAGAGAGGAGTGCTGAAGTTGAGACAGTTGACGTCACATCGGCAATTTGAGATGAAAAGTTCCAGAGCAGGCCAAGAACCAGAGTGCCAGAAGAGGAGTGGGTTGAAGGCGGGAGATGGGTCATCTATGCAGGGTGTTGAATTCTTGCCAAAGAGGTGGGCTCGGAGACAGGGGTGACGGAAGTAAAACTTGACATTGTGGTGGGTGTAGAGCTGAGTTGCGGGCAAAGGGGTTCAAAGGTGAGGCCCTTGTTGACATCAGAACTTTCTGCCTTTTCCATTGGACCTTTGCATACTGTCCGTATACTTGTATATGTGACAAAAAAACTTAGCTTATGTGTATAATTTTTCATAAAATTCTATTGTATTTCTTTTTTCCCCTGTAAGAAAATGAATCTCAGAGTAGTATATGGAAGCATATACAGTACATACTTTGATAATAAATTTACTTTGAACCTTTGAACTCTTAAAATTGAAATGCTTCCACCATCCTTTCAGTGCATTTCAGTCCACAGCAACTAGTATGAAAGAAACATGTCCTTGAACTTGTTAAGTGGTTGACTGCTTACTTACAAAAATATAATCTGGTATAAAATTCTAAGATGTATGAATCATTAATTTGTTATTAAAAGCACACAGACAGGTACACCTCACTGCCCTGATTGTTGTGTCTTTATTGCATTTTTCACATTGACGACCCAGTGTGGTTGATTTTCACACTGATATATCTTGATGAATGTGCTTTGAATTAATTTCTTGTCCAAGGTTTAAGTAACATTGCCAATAACATTAAAAGAAAGAAGAAATTAATGTGAATATGCTTATAATTAATTTCAAAAAAATCATGGTAAGAAATTTCAACAACTGAAGGTCAGATACTAAAAAATAAATATGTAATGTAATATGACTTAAATTTAGCAGCAAATCTAAGTATTAAGAAGAATTCACAACACTTCATCACAAAGCAGACTCTTTGAAATTGTTATGCTCCTTAACGGACTTTACCAATGGGTATTTAGAGATGCTGTCTCTGGTAGGGTTGAATATTGTTGTCCTCCTTACTTATCTTTTATAGGAAGGCTTTGGTTGAGCAATTTTTAGCTGGAGGTTATTAAGTTTCGGCCAATGATTTCTAATCATAAAATTTTGCACAATCCCAAATTATTGATTTGGGTGATTTATCACTCCTATATACTTTGCTAGAGGTAATGGTATTTATTGAATTAGATATTTTATAGAGGAGCTTCTCTATATTACAAGATTGGAATTGTAATGATGACATACCCATATTTCAGTGGTCCTATTGCCTGAATGATCAATCAAGGAGGGAAAATTGCTCATTTTTGTGTGGTCATCTTCTAAATCCTTTATGATATCATAAAGACTGTCAGGTCTAGGAAAAATAAACAATTGTCCTAGGCCACAAAGAAATACAATTCAATGGTATCTGAGAAATACATGCAACTATTTATTTTCTTCACCGCTATTTATTCAGATCTTGTTATTTATGACTTACAGGTTCATTGTTTAATGATGAGTTTTAGAATCAGCAGCAGAATTAGGTTTTTATGACTGGCATATGTCATGATATGTGTTGGTTTGTGGCAGCAGTGCAGTGCAAAACTTAAAATTGGCTACAAGTTATGTACAAAAGCCGTAAACAAATAGTGCAAAAGAGGAACAGTGAGGTTGTGTTCATGGGTTCATAGACCATTCAGAAACCTGACAGTGAAGGAGAAGAAGCTGTTCTTAAAACAGTGAGCATCGTCTTCAGGCTCCAGTACCTCCCTATAATGAGAAGATGGCATGAGCTGGATGCTGAAGGTCCTCAAGGGTGGATGCCATCTTTGGAGACAACCCCTCTTGAAGATGACATGGTGGGGACGGTTGTGCCCATGATGGAGATGGTTGAGTCCACAATCTGCTGCGATCCTGTGCACAGGAGCCTCAATACCTGGTGATAATGCAACAGCTTGAGATCTCTTCACTGTACATCTGTAGAAATTTGCTAAAAGTTTTTGGTGACATGTTAAATCTCCTCAGGCTTCTAAGGATGCTGGTGTGCCTTCTTTGTGACTGCATCAGTGTTTTGGGCCCAGGATAGACACACTGAAATGTTGACTTCAAGGAGCTTGAAGCTGCTCACCCTTTCCACCACCTCTCAGTGAGCACTGGTATGTGTTATAACTAACTTACCTCAAACTTGGAACAACGTGAATAATATAACCTGTTCAACACTCGAGCCATTACTTGTTTGTTGTTCAGAAACAGAGCATAATCAGGCTGAGAGTCATGGACCCGAAACATTAACTCCATTTCTCTTTCCACAGATGCTGTCTAGCCCACCCAAATGTTTCCAGCATATTTTGTTATTATTTCAGATTTGCTCTTCCTAATGTGGAAATTGTGAAGAATTGATCATTTAGAAACATCTTCCTCATGGATGCTCAATAATTGCTATCAAATTGTTGCCACCACTAGAAGAAAGTAAAGATTTGCAATATTACACATGAATTGAATTTGCCTCTATTTGGAAGAAAAGCTTTTGCAAATTCGATCAGAGAGGGGTACCACAGACGCATAGTGGTTTTCATGATGCTATCATAGCTTGGGGCATCAGAGTTTGGAGTTCAATTCGACATTGTCTGTACGGAGTTTGAACATTCGCCCCATAACCCTGTGGGATTTCTTTGGGTGCTCTGGTTTCTTCCCATGGCCCAAAAATGTACTGGTTAGTGGGTTAGTTGATCATTGCAAATTGTCCTGTGATTAGACTTGGGTTAAATAGGAGGGCAGGTGGGCGGCACAACTCATTGAGCTGGAAGGGCTCATTCCATGCTGTATTTCTAAATAAAAACAAAATAATATCATATTTTTGTCTTTCTAACCCAGCCACAATGAAATTAGATATCTTAGCCTCGAAGTATGACTTCAACCATTTCTGGTAGGTAGGTTGAGTAGATGATTTGCTTTGCCCTTATGCCAAATCAAGGTATAATAATTTGGGAATTGGATCATCTTTGCTTCAAGAAATCACCTGAGATTTTCTCTCTGTGAGGCGTGATAGAACATGACTTATAATGTTTAGGTTGCAGCTGCCTGTGTTCACGGCTGGGACACGTGACCAAGCTCCCTTCACTGAGGCAACACAGAGAGGGGTGAGGAAAAGCATGGAGAAGAAATGGGAAGTTGTGTGGAAAGAGAAGGTGGCAAGAGGAAATTAAGGGAAAAGGGTTAATAAGTAACAAGGTCACCAATGCCATAGTGTGGCTGAGCCAGGCCATGGTTGGTTCTGTTTGATACCACAGCTATCACTGAGGTCACAGATCAAAGCACAGTACTGCAATTTTTTTCAGCTCTGTCTGCAAAAAGGCAGCACATGTTTATCAATGCAGGGGAATCATTGATTAATAAAAACTATGCTCCTGTGGCGGCACATCAATTTGCATATTATTTGTGGCAATTTACTCTTTCTCTCAGTGAGAGTGAAGCTTTTGATCCAATTTCTGTCAGCGAATGAGAAATGAATGCTGCACACTTTGACAATGGCGGCATGTGCACAAAGCCCTAATGGGGAAATAATGCCAGCGTTAGGGTAACACACATCAGGTAGTATCCCGTCCAATTTCACAATGGGGGGGATTTACACCAGAAATAAACTAATAGGTCAAAACCTGCAGAAGACACTTTTCATGCATGATTTATGCATTAAAGCAGTCTGAATGAATTTATCCAATCTAATTTCTAGCTGTTCTTTTCCTGAGCTTAACACAGAAAACATATCAACACTTAGCTTTTACATATTACATGGCTGATTATCTCCCAGGTTGTAGACTTGAAGAACAGAAACACTTCCCTTATTTAGTACATTATTCAATAAACATTTGTTTGAAAAAAGTTAATCATTTAGGACAGTTCAGCATATGTTTAAATATGTAGAAGTGATTTGGGAACTTGGAGACGAGAATGACATATAGATACTGAATTCACACAATTGAAATAATCACACCAAGGTAAGTAACTACATTCATTGTAATTGGCCTGAAATTGAGATGAGAATAGCATGCTAGCAAAAACCATCATTTTAATGGTTGGGAAATGGCACTGCCTTTAAGAGTACAACAATGTGGAGTTTAGAGGCAGACGCGCAGAAATTTCCAGATCATCCACAGGCCAGTCATCTCTTAGCCTTCACGAGCAAGATTTTTAAAATTCATTCAGCTCTTCAGATAACTGCAAACCACTGCCCCTGTAAATATAATAAAAATAGTAGACTTTGTTGAATGGAGTGTAACAGAATTTTATAACAGGATTGTAAGCCGTGATTAATGCCAAACACTTTCTCTGACTCTAATACTGCATTTCCTCAGATATATATTTCAGGTATCAGGAATTTTTATTAAAATGCCAACATTTTATATATTTCAGCTCTCACATAATTTTATTTTATTTTGCACTTTTTCATGCTTTCTGTTAGTCTAAATTTTTAAATTTCCTCCTTCAGTGTTTGTTATTTTCATTCCATTGCTGACCTTTGAGACCATAAAACTATCCAGCAAATTCTTGAGAATATAAAAAACTAATAACCTTCCGAAGAGATGAAAAAAAACAAATTAAAGTTTGCATTGTGCAGTTATAACAGGCAGAGCATATCCCAAAACCTCTATACTTAAAGTATAAATAATTACAGTGCAGACAAATGTAGTGGATATTTAATAAAATAAAACAAGAATTCAAAGCTTATCCTTATGGTCTCGATAATACAATTGGAATCTTTTTTTCAGTAATATCGCAGGAGTACTTGAAAGCATTATTTTGCAATCTTGTCTGAAACTAGATATGTGGAGGTTCAATGACTAAATGCAGTTTTTTCATACTCAACAAACGGTTTTATATTGATGATAAAATACGATTGTCACTTTGTTTATGGGAAGTTAACCCTCTTGCCTCTATGCAGTTGACAATTTTTTGTACATGTTCTGCTGGCAACATTAACTGGCATGTAATGCATGCTTAAGGTTACTGTTGTACATTGATGTTTGGTGTCACAACTTAGAAACTATACAGCATTTGCCTCAATAACCAGAGAAGGCTTTAAATGGAAGGTGACAATGTAATGTACTCTGCTACTGCTGCTGCATAAAGCTGATTTTCACATCATTTATACCTTATGTATTTATGCCAATGAGAATAAATAAATTTGATATCTTCTCAAATGAGATTTGGAGATTCCAGCTTGTCCTAAGATACTGACAAGTGTTCACCAATGAACCAGTTGCTCAAAGGAGTTGCAAATTTATTCCTGACCAGGGTGACCTGAGTGCTCATCTCCTTTCTCATGATGACAATTGTCTGATGGATACATATGATAGGCACTCCCCTCTCAGGGTAATCACTTCTGATTCAAACTATCTGTTCCAATCCCATAATTTGAAACAATAGCTCCCTCTGTGAACTGCTCACGGCACAATAATAAGATATCACAATACTACATTGGCACTTTTCTCAAAATCTTGAAATAATATACTATTATAACATATAAACATCTAAATGGTAAAAGATTATCATGCTAGTACATCATTTGTGTCAATAAATTGATTCTGACAAAAAAACCCCTTTTTCAGACATGCTACAATATCCAACCTAGAGCTGTTGCATTAGCAAAGTCACTGGAGAAAAGTACTGTTAGATATGAAGTAGTCCCTTAACTCAACATTTTAAAAAATTATTTGACAACATGAGACATAGGAGGCATCATATTGAGATCCTTTTCAGAGCAAGAGATCTGCTTGATCCAATGCTACACAAAATTTTATTGGCTAAAGATCAAAGGGCAATTCCATATTTACAATACATCCTCAATGCTTCCTTTGAACTATACATAACTTTCCACTCCTCCTGCTTCGCACCCAGACTACAGACACCCAAATAAATTTTAATCAGCAATGTCTGGTCTCCCCATTAACTGTGGTTCATGGTTCAGAGCTGAATTTTAAATTTAATCTACAGTCCATATTCAGATTTGAAGATTAGTGGCCCAAGTTACTTGCTGAAAAATGCCTTAACACCCAGGGGCTCCAATACTGCAATATCACATTAGTACTACATTGATAATTGTCTACATGATGTGCCCAAGTCCTGGACTGCAGCTTGAATGAGGTCTGCTTCCAGCTGGAACTTGGCAAACAGTGCATTGTGCCTTAAGCTTTGATGATTTATTTCTCCCCTGGATGAAGATTAATTAAAAACATTAATATTTGATGCTTTCACATTAGAAGAGAAAATGTAAAGAATGAACTGCTGTTTTGCATTCTATATTTCCCTGCATGATTAATATTTTAGGCAACCCTCTCAGAGTCAGACTCTCTGGTGTAAGGTTAAATAGGTTGCAACCCATTTTCTGGCTCACTCAATCAGTGACAGAATGATGCTCAGTTTCTTTCCTAAGAAAATTACTTTCCTATAACGCAAGCTGAAAGCTAATAAGAAAGCCACACAGATATAAACATTTTGAGTAAATCTCTAATAAACATTTTTTTGTAAATTAAACATAAACCATATTGTTTATAATCTCAGCATCATCAGCAACTCCAAAGTGTGCTTTCAAACTTTGAATGCATTCAGTCACAAAGACTGTCTCTATCATTGTCCAATTCCATCACTGCCTGAAGCCAGCCGCTGATTGCTTATGGCTTTATCCCCTCAAGAACTAATCTTTCTTTCCACTCTTTAAGCTCCACAAATGTCACCTTATCCAATGTTATGTCACCCTTATTTTATCCGTATCCCGGCTTTTTCCTGCCTATCAATCCTTCCACTGCTTTCGACTCACAGTTAAAAACTCCAATTGAAAATACTCATTTAAATCATAAATTTATCTCAGTAGCTTTCTCTTTATATACTTAAGGTGAAGGTAGATAAATATTTAAAAGATCAAAGAAAAGGTTTGTGGAGAACTAATACAGAAGTGTAATTGTTACCAGCATAGATCATCTGTGGTTATAGTGAACAGCAGGAGAGACTAGAGGGGCTGAGTGGCATACACTTACTTGTATTTTCTTGTGTTCTATTATTATGACCACAAGATCCTTCATTTCACAAATTCTGATCTTTTTTCCTGCCTTCTCTTTGTCCTGTGTCTGGCAACTGTTCATTAAGATGCTAATAGGTTACATTCTTATATTCCTGGCAATAAACATTTGCTTTGTCACAATCACCACCATTCTTCTTAATATCTGCCTCTCACTAATATTCACTCCTTTCTCAGTATCCATTTGCACCTTTTAGAGTTCTCTGTCTGCCCCAGATATAATTCTACATTAAATGCACCGCAAAATGGAAATTGGTTTATATTTCCCCACTGAGATGGAGAATTTCAAGTTCCATGTTGCACTCTCTTCAACTTTTTCCCTGTCCAAGATCAACATTGTTGTGGTCAGAAACCTACAAAGAATAACCCAAGGCAGAGGGGGAATGTTTTATAAACCACTTGTTTCATCCAAGATGGAGAGATGAAAGCAACTCCAAACATCTGCAAAAAATAAGTATGTCTTATCCCACTTGGAATAAGAGAACACAGCACATCTGTCTTTGGTGGCATTGTTTAATGCTAAACTATTGCTCTTGAGACACTGCAGCTCTTGGTCACATAGAATTTAAGTTGTTAAATGAAAGGTCCCACGATCCCAAACACTAAAGAGTCTGCAAATGCTGAACATCCACCCCAAAACACACAGAAAATGCTGGAGGGACCCAGCAGGTCAACAGCATCTGTAGAACTGAATAAACAATCAAAGTTTCAGGCCAAGACTCTTCTGCAGGACTGGGAAAAAAAGGTGACGGTGCTGGAAAATAAAAGGTGGGGGGAGGAGAGGAGGGTTAGCTAGAAGCTGATAGGTGAAGCTAGGTGGGTGGGAAAGGTAAAAGGCTGGAGAAGAAAGAATCTCATAGGAGAGGAGAGTGGACCATGGTAGAAAAGAAAGAAGGGGGGTACCAGATGATAGGCAGGTGGGGAGAAAAGGTGAGAGGTCAGAGTGGGGAATAGAAGAAGGAAGGAAGGAGGAAGGGAAAAAATGGAACAAGAATGGTTGGAGGCTATCTAGTCAGAATATGAAGTGTTCCTCCTCCACCCTTAGAGTGGCCTCACCTTGGCAAGAGGAGGCCATGGACCGAAATGTAGGAACAGAAACAGGATAGGAATTAAAATGGTTGGCCTGCAGGAAATTCCACTTCTGGCAGATGGAGCCAAATTGTTCAACAAAGCAACACCCAAATTTATTTCCGGTCTCACCAGTGTAGAGGAGGCCACTATGGGCAACCCCAACATATTTGAAAATAAAGTGTTGCCTTGCCTGGAAGAACTGTTTGGGACCTTGAATGGAGGTACGGGAGGAAGTGAACGTGCACGTGTAGCATTTCTGTCACTTGCAGAGATATGTGCCAGGAAGGAAATTAGTGAGGAGGGATAAATGGAAAAGGGAATCACAGAAAGTGGATAGCAGTGGGAGGAAGGGGGATGTCATGAGGTTTTTTTTAGTAGGATCCACTTGAAGATGATGGAAATTGTGGAGAATGATGTGTTGGATGTGGAGGCGAGTGAGGGTGTTAGGTCCCATGATCCAAAGTTCTTGTAGTGGTTTGGTAAGTGGTTGAAACTAATCTAAACATGTTATAATTCAACATGAACTGAGAAAAAAAGCATACATTTGTGCTTAACATGGAATATACACTCAGTGGCTAACTAATTAGGTACACCTCTGCAGCTGCTCAATAATGCAAATATCCAATCAGCCAATTATGTGGCAGTTCACTCTCTCTAACTCCAGGCATAAACTCCTTCCTTTGTCCTTATGCTTATGCTTAACCTGCCACCTCATCACAAAGTACAGAGCAGTTAATATTCTTTATTCAAAACTTCTAATAAAGGATAAATATAGTACTAAGATAGTCTTACATTGAAAAAGCTGCATCTGCTGAGTTTCTAGGCCTTGATCTCAGATAGACAATCATTTTTTCAGTTTAGTTCAGTTTTCAGTTTTAGCAGATGGGCATGAATCATTAAAACGCTGCTAAAAAGACCTGTGACTTATCACATTTAACTAAATTGTTGCCAGCCATTATGAGAAATCAAACTGCTGCACTCTGTAACTTGAAGAACGAGCATGCTTGTAAAAAATACCATGTTCTGCATCATTATTCCCTGTTCCATAGTGAAAATAGAAAATGTCAGAATACATCAACTAATCTGGCAGCACTGGAAGAAAACAAAATACCTTGTCAGAATTCCAGTCACTGTCTGTAGTGAGTTTGTTCATTCTCCCCATGACTGTGTGGGTTTCCTCTGGGTGCCCTGGCTTCCTTCCACAGTCCAAGGATGTATGGGTTAGCTCAATGGTGTGGGCTCATTAGGCTAGAAGAGCCTGTTATCATACCAAATAAATAAATGACTCTAATCCATTCCGTCAGTTCCTCCATTTCATTGTTTTTGCTCCAATGATGAGACTTCTTAACACATGCCTCTTGAGAAACTTTCCCCTTTCTGAACCATGTCTTCCCTTCTACCATCATTATTAAAACCCTTGAACAGATCTCATCTATTTCCTGCACTTCTACTCTTACCCACATCTTCCACCTGGGCACATTACTGCCTTAAGGTCTCTATTGAATTCTACAACTTTGGATAACTTGATTTGGTGCATACCCATTGTCCATCTGTGATAATAGCTGAACCTGTGATTTTCATTCCCTCCCTGGAAGTGAAGGATATGGACATCCTGATCTGCTAGCATGACCTCCTAATCTGCATTTTGCAACTTGCACCTGCCCTGTGACGATGTTTTTTGATCTATGGTCTCCCTCTCCAACTGCTCACATTCTCTCATTGACTTGATAACCTTGCTCATATCGCTATCTGATCCCCATGGCTTCTTTGGTTTCACCCCATTGGGGACATCACATTCAAACTCAAATTAAATGTTGTCACTGCCCCTGATCTTTTCAGTGTTTTGAACTACTTACCTTGCTGTGGCACAGACAATCTAGTAAATGTGCAGGTTAGAACTGACCCTAGGTTTCTATCGCTTCAGAGTCATCATCTCTTGTACATATTCAACCAAAACTTTAAAATATCAAACTAAAATGTCAGTTCCATTACCCTCCACATACTGATTACTCCAATAACTCGCTGTCTAGTAGCATACCTCATTCATTGTGTCCATCTGTGTTGACAATCAATTTTACTTTAAAGAAAATGATACTGCACATCAATTATTTCAGATTAACAACACATCTACAATAAATGCTCAGTGCCACGGTAGCGCATTTAATTTACAAGCCATTTGTGGTCAAGGACTCTATTTATCGGGATGCAATACTCAACTCATCTTATGAACATAGGGACATATCTGCAGGGCATGGATAATCATTTTGATTCAGATGCAGACCTTTGTTTTAAAAAGGATTTAAATTATTTTTTTAAAGATGTAGACTTCATTAACAGTAGATAGAACAAATGGCTATTAGGAGGAAAGGGAATTGAACTGAGGAAAATGAAAAATAAAAAGCTTTTCAGGAGCTCATACTGACCAGAAAATTATATTGTACTTAACTGACAACATAAAGGTGCAATTTAAAATAATTTTAACATATGAATAAGTACAAATCTCCAATTTCAGGAACACACTATCTATTAAAATTAATCTAAAATCAAGTTCTTAAAGACTGTCAGTTTGTGATGTTCGATAGAAAAATATTGCGGCTTATATATATTTGACACATTAATGCAAATATGGCACTATGCTCTTAGACACTGGTACAATGTTTACAAGCCCATATTTCAAAGGAGAAGATCTCTAAAATACTATGACTGTGTTTTGCTTTATGGCTGACTTGTTTTAAACAAAAAAAAATGGTGGAAACACTTTGCAGATCAGACAGGACCTGTGAAGAAGAAATAAAGTTCATCTACTAGGTTGAAGATTCCTCATTAGAAATATGGTAAATAATTCAGAGCAATGCTCTTTGACCTGAAGCACAAACTCTGTTTTTATCTTCCATTGATGCTGCCCGACCTTCTGAGTGCTTTCAGCATTTTCTATGTTTTATTCAGATTTCCAGTGTCTGCAGTATTATTTTAGGCTAAGTTTAAATCAAGCTTTGTTTCAGTTAAACTATGTACAGGAAATCTAAAATGTGAAATCCCAGAATCTAAGCTGGAATATTTTCTGTTTCTTTTGAAGAAAACAAGTGTGAAAAAAAGAAATCACACTTTTCTTCAGATTTTGGTAATTATATTGAAGGTTTAAAAATTTTTGTGTGTATATTTTTACTCCTAGACACCATTGACTGTATTCAGTATGCCATTAATTCTCATGTTCACTTTGATTCAAGTGACAGATATTATTTTGGAAGATAACATTATTTAAATCCTACAGCTTTTGATCTGTTTACAAGGAAGGAAAATTCACCACTAAATGAAAGGGATGAAAATTAGTTTGAAAAAATGGAAATGAAACTTAATATTTTCTTTCACTATGAACGCAAATACAGAATAGCAATAATGAAAGAAGCTTTCCAGAAAATGCAGGCCATATTAACAGACAGAAAGATGAGCATGTGCACTAAAAACAGAACACTGCAGTGCTACATTTATTCTATCCTGACTTAGGGAAGTGAATGCTGGACCATTTCCCCAGCAATGGAAAAGAGACTAGAAGCAGCTGAATTATGGTTCTAGAGGAGAATATTAAAAATATCATGGACTACACACACATCAAATGAAGAAGTTCTCAGAAGAGCCCAAGTAGTTAGATCACTCAGACCAACAATAAGAGAAAGACAACTCAGATTCCTAGGACACATCATGCGGAAAGATGAACTAGAAACACTCATACTCTCTGGGAAAATCGAGGGGAGCAAACCTAGAGGAAGACCTCGGCTTATGTACATCAAAAGCCTAGCCAGCTGGCTACACATCGAGGAAATGGAAGTCATCCAAAGAACAAGGGCAAACAAGAGGAAATCCGCACATGCTGGAAATTCAAGCAACACACACAAAATGCTGCGTTCCAAAGAACAAGGGATAGATCTGTATGGAAAACCATAGTCAACAACGTCCGCATCAGATATAGTACCTAGACAGATAGGTGAATGCAAAAAATAATGGAACTGTTTAGTGTGCAAGAATCTGAGAGATTATTAGTGCACCCTACAACTCACAAGATGTCGGTCTTCACCCTGATGCATGTTTCAGTCTTAAGAGAGCAGTGGATGGTGGTGAACCCAAATGAGGTCTAGAATTAACTCAGACTTGAAATAAGCAAGATGACACAAACAAAATCCAAAGGTGTAGTCACAGACAGTAGTACTAGAATTGGAACTTCTACAATTGAGCACTGGACGTGAGGACTTTAAGTACAGACTTTCCGTGAAGGAATGTGGCAGGCAATAATTGGCTGTCTGAGTCTTAATAAGGCAGTAGCAGCTAACCATAGTCTGGAGGATTGGAGTGCTGAGCCTTGTTTACTTGTGAGCATGACAGAAGCCCCTTTCTACCGTTGGCTTCTAACAGCTGAGAGCAATCAGGTTGGTGAAAGTCCTCAATCAAAGTAGGGCCCAGAATGTCCCATGGATGAATCCAACTTCCTTCTTATGGGTCATATCACTTCCAACCAATGAGGTACTGCCTTTTACTTTGAACAATGTGGGTGTCCAAAAATCACCACACTGGAAAGGTGGGTTGTCCCTCGACAATTCTGCGAGGTGGAGGAGGTTTGCAAACTGGAGCCAAGGAGCTGGCACTCAAGGGCTTCAGGCGGGGCATGTGGCACGTGAGGTGAATCCGCATGGTGCTCAGGAGATGGAGACGATAGGTGATTGGGCTGACACTTGCAGGATTTTGAACAGACCCATGTAATGAGAGGCCAGTTTGCTGGATTCAACCCACAGGGGTAGATCTCTAGTTGAGAGCCAGGCCTGCTGACTGGGAAGAAGTGTTTGTCCCTGTCTTCCCCAACAGTTGCCCTGGTCTTCTAGTTGCTGCAATATAGCCAACAGCATTTCTTTAGCTTTAACCCATTTCTAGTGGCATCTCTGGACCAGTTGGTCCCCACCTCCGCTTCTTGTTCTGGGCACAGCAGAGGATGGTATCCAAATTGGCGTTCGAAATGGGACATCCCAATAGATGAATGGTGAAGTGTGTTGTGCACAAGATCTGCCCAGATTGGGTTGTCACTCCAGGTGGTAGGTTTCCCTGAGGCTAGACTTCTGAGTGTTCTCTCCAGGGCTTGGTTGACCCTCTCCATTTGCCAATTGGTATGAGGATAAAACCTGGATGACAAATGGCAGAGGTACCAATAAGCCTTCCAAATCCTAGAGGCAAACTGGGGGCCATGATCGGAGATGATCTCCTGGGGGAAACAGTGAATCCTGAAGACATGCTGTAACATGAGTTTGGTGGTGTCTGAAGCTGATGGTAGTTTGGGAAGGAGTGCAAAGCAATAGGCCTTAGAGAATCAGTCTACAACCACCATGATTACTGTATTATCAGTACTATCAAATTTGCTGATGATACTAAGCTGGGCGTCAGTGTGACATGTGATGAGGATGTTAGGAGAATTCAGGGTGACTTGGATAGGCTGGGTGAGTGGGCAGATACTTGGCAGATGACTTTTAATGTGAATAAGTGTGAGGTTATCCACTTTGGGAGTAAGAACAGGAAGGCAGATTATTATCTGAACAATGTAATGTTAGGTAAGGGAGAAATGCAAAGAGATCTAGGAGTCCTTGTTCATCGGTCACTGAAGGTGAATGAGCAAGTGCAGCAGGCAGTGAAGAAGGCTAATGAAATGTTGGCCTTTATTACAAAGGGAATTGAGTACAAGAGCAAGGAAATCCTTTTGCATTTGTACAGGGCCCTGGTGAGACCACACCTGGAGTATTGTGTACAGTTTTGGTCTCCAGGGTTAAGGAAGGACATCTTGGCTGTTGAGGAAGTGCAGCGTAGATTCACGAGGTTAATTCCTGGGATGTCAGGACTGTCTTACGCAGAGAGGTTAGAGAGACTGGGCTTGTACACGCTGGAATTAAGGAGATTGAGAGGGGATCTGATTGCAACATATAAGATTATTAAGGGATTGGACAAGATAGAGGCAGGAGATATGTTCTAGATGCTGGGAGAGTCCAGTTCCAGAGGGCATGGTTTGAGAATAAGGGGTAGGTCATTTGGGACAGAGTTAAGGAAAAACTTCTTCTCCCAGAGAGTTGTGGGGGTCTGGAATGCACTGCCTCGGAAGGTAGTGGAGGCCAATTCTCTGGATGCTTTCAAGAAGGAGCTAGATGAGTATCTTATGGATAGGGGAATCAAGGGATATGGGGACAAGGCAGGAACCGGGTATTGATAGTAGATGATCAGCCATGATCTCAAAATGGCGGTGCAGGCTCAAAGGGCCAAATGGTCTACTTCTGCATCTATTGTCTATTACCCTGAGATGCCAAAGACCAGACGAAGTCCACAGAAATGTAGGACCAAGGGCAAGTAGGAATGGGGAGAGGCTGAAACAGACCTTGAGGCTGTGCTTGGGGTTCTTTATTTTGTGTGCAGACATCACACACTAAGACATGTTCCTGGACATGTCTTATTTATGCCTTGCTACCAACAATGCCTCCTGATTAACTCTAGGGTTTGAGCCACCCCTGGATGCCCAGCCAGATTTGAAGCATGTTCTCAGATGAGCACCTCCAGATGAAGAGGTTTGGGAACAAAGGTATCTCCAAGAGGACTACTACCCAAGTCTGCCCCATGGTGCACTTGGGCTCAGTGCACCGTCAATGCTCCAGTAGATGCACGTCACCTCTCTGGAGCTGGGAATTACAGATGAAGGGTTCTCTTCCATTTAGGTGCTTTGAACTGCTGGGAAGGATATCTGTGTTTTTTTATCATGATGGTAAGTAATACGGAATTTGAACCTATTGAAGAATAGAGACCAACAAGCCTAGCTGAAATTCAACCTCTTTGCATCTGGATGTAAGCTAGATTTTTGTGGTCGGTCCATACCACAAATGGATGTTTGGACCCCTCAAACCAGTGCTTCCACTCCTCTACTACCATTTTAACTACCAACAATTCTCACTGTCATAGTTTGCCTCCATGGGAGAAAGATGTCTTGAGTAGAAGACACAGGGATTCAGTTTGTAGACAAGATAGCCCCTACTCCCACGTCCGATGCATCGACCTAAACAACAAAAGCTAAGTCCAGGTGTGGTGGAACTCGGATGGGTGTAGACGTGAATCTTTGTTTTAACTCTGCAAAAGCCACCTTAGCATTTGAAGTCCAGTGGAAGGGCACAGTGAGGTTGGTGAGAGGCGCCGTCTCTGAACTGAACTTGTGGATAAAATGCCTGTAAAAGTTGGCAAAACCTCGAAACTGCTGAAGTTTTTCATGAAGGTGGGTTGAGACCAATTCCACATGGTCTGGGTCTTATCAGAGTCCATTTATAGTGTGTATTAGATATAACAATTGCAATGAAGGAGACAGTGGATACATGGAATTTGTTCGTCCTGAGCTTGGCAAACTCTTGATGCTTGAGAAGCTGTTGTGGAAGCTGTCAGATATGCTAAACATGTTCTTTAGTAGACCGAGAGAAAATGTGTATATATATCAGGCAGACAAAGATGAAAAGGTGTAGCATCTCCTGGAATACGTCATTGATAAGGGCTTGAAATACCACTGGAGCATTTGCCAACATGAAAGCCATGGCTCATTGCAGCCCATCGGTGTGTAGAATGCTGTTTTCCATTTGTTTCCTTCATGAATGTACAGTAGTTAAGCTTTTAGGTGCTTCAGAGGTCCAATTTGATAAATATTTAGCTCCCTGGAGAAACTCAAGGGGTTTTTAACAGTGATCTTATTTAGCCACTTATAGTCTATGTAAGGCCTTCATCCACCATCTTTCTTGGTGACGAAGAAAAACCCTGCCCCAGCGGGAGATGCAGAAGGTTGAATAACCCCAGATGCCAGAGCTTATCAGATGTAGTCCTCTGTGGTATTTCTGTCTGGGCTGAGAGAGATTAGAGCCATCCCCAAGGGCTACAAGTACCCAACGGTAAATTGATGATTTAGTCGTGGACCTAGTGAGATGGTAGAGTAGTGGCCTTTTACTTGCTGAAGATGTCCAGTAGGATTGAATATTCTGTAGGCAAATCAGAAGCACTGGGGTTAGAGGTGGAAGGTTCAATGGGTAATTCAGGAGGTATCTTGGAAATAGTCCCGCAGGTAGTCTCAGAAGTTGTCATCAGCTCCTTCTGGACGCATTTCTCTTGGCATTGATTTGACCAGCCCAGAACGGTGCCATTAGTCCAGTTGACTCTGTGAGATGATAGTCAGGGATCACCCGGAATGTGTGGTATTTCTGGGGAGCAAATGACATGGAGCTGGACTGATTCCATGTGCTAGCTAATCCTGAGCTTTAGTGTGGACGTTTGCTGGTTGAGCTATCCTGGCACAAAAGGTCTCCCATTCAGGGCTGAGCAATGAGCTGCTGGTTGAGATGCAAAAACGGGATTTTCAATGTTCCGGCCCGTAAAAAAAAATTCCCTGTTGCACCGGAGTAAATAAAGGCATTGAGGGAATCCTTTTGGTCTCCCCGTGAAAGTGATACAGGGAGCACCATTCAGCAGATAGCTGAACTGGGAGTGAGTCTGACAGTTATCACAGCCCTCCCTATGCTGGATGGTCCCCAGACTGTCCCTGCAGCTTGTGACAAGAGGACTGAAAATGTCTGGCTTCTCCACAGCAAACTCAACATATCTCCCTCCCTCTTTTCTCTCTTCCAGCTTGAGGCAGCCTGGTCTGGTCTATTTACTTTGGCTCATTGGAGGCTAGGATTGGCAGCAGGAGTCCAAGCCAGAGGAATAGAAGATGGAGGATAATCAGGTGGAGATTCTCTTCGGAATCATCCCCTTCATGTATGCCTTCTCTTTTCCATTAGTTGGTTAATGAGTTGAATTCCCAGGTCCATAAGACTCTCTGGATCTTTCCTCAAGCCACAAGGGCTTCCTTTAGCTCATCACTCTATCTCTTATGGAATACGGCTTCCATATTCCACCCACTCTCTGCGGCCAAGGTACAAATTTCTATGGACTAATCAGCCACTGACCGATTCCCCGGTACAAGGTGAAGAGCTTTATCATAGACCCATATCCTCCGGTGGCGGGGGGAGGGGTGTGATAGAAAGCCCTCAAAGTCTCTGAAATGGCACTGGCACAGACAGGTGAATCCTTTTCTCAGAGTCCAGTTGTCCAGTCAAGGACTCCTCCAGTAAGGAGCCAGATGATATAGGCTACCTTATTGCATTCCGTCAGGAACTTGGATGGTTGTAACTCAGAGGTCTAGAAGGTCAATTCCTGGTTCGATACCAGGAATCCTCAGCATACCTCACGGCCACTGTCATTCCCTTCAGGAGCTGGTAGGTGCAGCGATCCCTCATGAGTATTGATGGAGTCTCCAGCTTGAGCATGCCCAGAACTGGCACCCACTGCAGCCAAACTCGGATCCTGCCTACCAGAGTCAGAGAGCTTCTGGAGAGTGGAAAGGATCTCCTGAAGCACGTTGTCATGTCTGCCTACATTTGCTCCCTGGTGGGCCAGTGTGGTTCACAGACATTCCTACTCCGCTGGGATCATGATGGCTCGATTGTGCTGTAAAGAGAGAGCTACGGATAATGCTGAACCCAAGTGTAGTGCGAGGTCTAGAATTAACTCAGACTTAGACTCAAAATAAACAAGGGGCAGTGCCAGCTAACCATACTGTGGGAAATTGGGGTGCCGAAAGTTGGATACCTGCTGCTATTCAGTCGGGATCATGGCAGTTCCTTCCTGGTTTAACAGGGAGTAGTGGTTGTATATATCAGTGCTTGGAAAAAGTGGCCACGAGGTTATAACAACACATAAAAAGCTGGAGTAACATAGCAGTTCAGACTGTCTCAATGAAGTTAAGACCTTTCATCTGGACAGGTTGTAGTGCTGGATTCAGGATCAAGTATGAGTAAATGGTTTTCCATTATCTGAAGCAAGTGAGCCAGTGTTCAGTGCTGTATTAAGAAAGCCTCCAAAACCTCGAGTTTCTCAACCTACAATTTTCAATTTCTTCAACCTTTCCTCTCTCTTTAACCATATTTTGTAATTAAATTTTTCCAATCTTGTTGTGTCCACACATATTGCATTTCTCCTGATGGGACCAATGAGCCAAAGCACAATTATTCCTATTATTAAACCTTTTATTTGCACAAGAGAGGAGGCTATTTTGGAAGCAATTGTGTCCTTGATATGAACAATTCCATGAGAAACTCCAGTGAGAAAGGCTTCCTACTGAAAACTTAGACCATTTTCTTTTGCACCAGCCATTTTGCCATATCCCTCCAGACTTCCATCAGCCTCCATTGCCCACCCTTCCTCCCTGAACCAATGAATTTGCTCCACCAGGGCTACTCACTGCATATTCAATTAAATCCTGTCTTGTTAAGTTTTCATATTTTCTGGGTTTCTTATATATATGTCTGGATGGAGGCTGCAATGAGATATGAAGCTTGGCACTGTAGAACTCAAGATGTTTATCAGTGGGCAGTTTATTACAGTGTTGAGTTCTTCACCAGTACCTTGGGATCAGGGGTAATTTACTCCCAAGCCATTCTTGTAGTTTTCTACCGAGCCTAACATTTGAACAGCAGTCTGCTCCTTCCATTGCTTACAAGGGGCCTCTGATTGCTCCCTTTGCATGGTTCTGGGGTTCCCAATACCTTCCAGAATATTCTTTCACTGCTTTGGACAGTAGTGGACACAGGAGCTGGTGGGTGCATTGCATTTCTTTAAGGAGCCTTTGAACACAGCCTCTATTTCTTTTCCTCTTTCTACCTAATAATCCCTTCCTGTGACAGATGATGGGATAGAGCATTTTGCTTTAGGTGTTCGGCGAGTAACTTTTTGATGAAACTCAGGAGATTGCTGCAGACTTGGTGTAGGATCCATAGCAGTAATCAGCTAAGTAGTAATTCTTTGGCTGTGTTTTGCTAGCAGGTCATTTAGCAGGTCAATTAAAAGTTCTCAGCCTATTAGGCTATATCTTCTTCACTCCGTAAGAACAGTGAAACTACAGATGGGAAACGTAAAGAGGTCTCACAAAGCAACACCAACAGGAGATTTTTATTCATACCATTTTCAATATGCCTATTTTAATTTTAAAGGCCTGATTTCTGCATTTATTCCTTTTTACTTTTAGTTAAACAGACAAATATACTTAGCTAAAATGAATACTGAAGTTTTGTGAACCAAAGTTCTTACATTGCAAGTTCATTCTGAGTAGTGAGATTCCTGTGTTTTGGCAGTGTTACTGTTGTAAATATGCAACTTAAGGTCGTGGGTCAGCCAGGCCCCCACATCTGCAGCTTTGTACAAGTCTCACCTCTGAGAGCCTCAAAGTGTGTAGCCAGGCAAAGGCTAATGTGTATTAGCAAGACAAAAGTTCGGGGAGGAGAGGAGAGGAGATGAGCTTTAATTTTGTGAAGATTTATGAGGCCTCATGAAATCAGGCTGAACCACCCATTTTCTATATCATTTACTCAGATCTAAAGAGAAGGTTTTTGTTTCGGGAGATAGTCACTTAGAATTAACTGGTAACAAATCTTTAGAAAATAAAAGATGTTGTTGGAGTTAAGGATTTCAAAAAGTTCAAACTCTTAAGATTGAAATAAAAAACTCAAAGTATTGCAACATGTTAACTCTCATTTAATGCGTTATTTTCACTTAAGCTTTATTTATGTCATAACAACTAATATTATTTAAAATTACTTACTCTAAGTTATTACACATAACATATGGGATTTATTTAAGTTTGCAACCAAATTTTATCATATGTCTACAGAAGAAAAAAATCAAATTAATGTAAGAGAATAATTGCAGCTAACAGTCCATTGTATGGCATATTATTGTGGAGGTAAATGTAATGTTGTGCTCTTAAAATCAGTATACTGAAAGCATTTAGCAACTCAATCACTTGTTCACCAGGTTCATAGTATCAATGTCATTGAATGCTTGTTATAGTTAATTATATTTTTAAGAACTGTAGAACAGCCTCTTTTTTTCCCCTGAAAAAGAAGCACTCTGTCACAAGGTAAATTTTATTAATTACTCCTTGTAAGTGAGAATTGTGAAAATAAACATTTGATTTTATAGAGTGACATTTACTTTACAAAAAGGCATTCTGCTTTGTGTTGGAAGGTCAGGAAGACTGTGACAGATTATGGACCTCCTTTAAGCCAGTGCTCCAAAGGACAAGTTATTTCTTCTTAAGCCTATGGCATAAGTTTATATGACCCCGTGACATCCATGAAGCACACCTGGACACCAACCAGTTCAGAGAACTCAAGCCTGTTAAAATCTAAATAGCTCTGAGTAACTTAGATGATCCCGTTTGCTCCAAAGTTAACAATAATAATGGGACATAAGGATAGAAAGATTTTTAAATAGTACAACAGATTTCAAACATCATTGGAATTAGAATTCTTTGATTTGGAATACTTGTTCTGGAATATCTGGAATGAATGCCGCATATAGGTTTTCCAAAGGCAATGATGAATAAATATATTTTAACAAATGATATTGAGATGTATTAAATTCTTGTTTAATTTCACTACCATCTTGGACAAAATCGGACAAAATTTCCTCAACATATATGAATTGTATCTGGCATTATGGCACAATGCATCTCAGCTTGGATTTTGAATGAAGTTAATCATGTTTGATGCAGCTTGTGACATCCTGGTTGCAAGAAAAATGAAAAGAACAGAATGAAGACCTGAACTTTATATTTGAACTGTGTAAAACTTCTGTGGGTGTGGCAAATCAGAATACTTGAGCATTAAGGAAGCTTGATTATCCAGTTACAAACAAAAACGTCATTTATCATCTTGGATGACTTGAACATGACATATCAAGCTCCTCTCTTATCTCAAACCAAGTAGGTGTTCATAGATGAGTCAGTTGTATGTAAACATTAATTATATGAGCTGTGTTTTTGAAATTTGATGTTGTTAAATGTTGATGCCCTTAAAATATTAAGAAGCAAGTGAATAAAAACAAAGACCTGTTAATAGATAGTGAGTTCACAAGTAAAAATGTGGCATATCTTCAACAAAATAAACGTCTTAAGGATAGGTTTCTATTTTGTTAAGAACTTTGCACAACTATTCTCCCTGAAGCCAGAAGAAAAGCCTTGAGTGACATAAGTGGAATAATCTATCATCTTCCTGGATTATTTATTGATTTGTTAATTGCACCTCATGATGTACATCATGTAGCTTTTTCAGTCCAACCCTAGCATAATTGTCTGAGTCAGTTCAAATGATCAGGGGAACTCCAGAAATGGAAACAAAAAATGTTGCAAAGTTTGCAAGTCAGGTAGCGCCCTTGAAAAGAAACACGTAGTTAATGTTTTAGGTAGGGAAATTCCAGTGCAAGTTAGGTCAAGCTAAATTAAATTTATGCAATCTTAAATGTTGGTTTAGCATTTGTTTGCCTGAAGCTGATAATGTTCATGTCTTCAGATCAAAATAACGAGGAATTATGTCTGCCCAAAATGCCCATTCCATTTGTCTGAGGAAGGTCCTCAGACGAACATATTGTGAAGGTTCCCTCCAATAGAAAATTGTTAACTAATTTGTGAAATTACAATTGCACACCTCTCAGTCTTAGCTTAGCACAGTTCTCTCCATCAATATTAATGATTAGAATCAGTGGGCTGAGGTGGTTGACTGGAACATCTTTGAAAAATTAGTTTTGATTAGTATCATAGAGTCATAGGGTCATGCAAAAAAGAAAAAAAATACATAAACTTGTCTCATTATGCTGTTTATTGGAAG
This sequence comes from Hypanus sabinus, assembly GCF_030144855.1. Classification (NCBI taxonomy): domain Eukaryota; kingdom Metazoa; phylum Chordata; class Chondrichthyes; order Myliobatiformes; family Dasyatidae; genus Hypanus; species Hypanus sabinus. The sequence goes on along the minus strand of NC_082728.1, from coordinate 37,151,471 downwards.
TACTGCATGATAAGTAGAAAACGGATAAATTATTGTTGACCTCTGACTGTCTAATCTGAAAATTTCACTTGATCCTGGTTTTGTAGGTGAAAGTTGGTTGCAAGTATCCCTTGATAATGAAAGAGATGCAACACTGGAAGAACTGACATTGAGCAAATTCTCATAAAGTGAAATCACTGTGTGAAATCTGATGTATCTAATGTGGTATTGTCTATTCAAATGGACGGAGGGTTACATCAAATAATCACTTTATAGCTTGAAGTTCCATACCCTGGAGTGCTGTTGGTAGTAGAACAAACATTTGTAACTGGAAAATTTCTAAATCAAAGAAATCCTTTGGTTATTCCTAGCTTTGGAAGACTATGAGATGAATTTTCAATGTGAGATATTAAGTAGGGTCCTAACAACGATAGTTCAAAATTTTACCTGCAAGTCACTACAATGTCAGTAATTGAACTATCCTTTTGTCAATTTCCCATTGTTGTTATGAATTTGGTTTTATATCTCATTAAATAAGCAGGAGTATACAGATTTAAAGTTACAGCTACACAATGAAGAACATTGTTCTTATTTTGACATGTGTTTGAACTGAGGGAGGACACATTTAATCCTGAGTTAAAGCGGTGTTTCTTTGAAAACACCCATCTTCTTTTGCATAGGTTGAAACAATCAACATTATTCACTTGAATTTCAAAGCTTCTATATTTTGTATTTTTATTTTTTAGATACTGTTGGGGAGGGATGACCTACAGTGGAAGCTGTAGCAACCGGGTCTCTGGTACTGTGGCTCAGAAGGGATGTGGGGAGGAGAGAACTACAGTAGTGATAGGTGATTCCGTAGTTAGTAGAAGAGCAAACACGAGATTCTGTAGTCACGATAGAGACACCCAGATGGTATGTTGCTTCCCAGGTGCCAGGTCAGGAACATGGCGAATCAGGTCCATGGCATTCTGTAGGGGGAGGGGAAGCAAGCAGAAATTTTATTTATTTATTTATTTATTAAATTTTAGAAATTACAAAGAATAAATGTAATAGTAAAATAGCAAGAAAGATAATATTAACCCTCCCCCTCCCCTTAACCCTTATCTAAAGAAAAAAAAAAGAAAGAAGAGAAAGATTGCCTGGATATCGGAGGATCCCCACATGCTCCATGGAGTTCAAAATAATTTTGATATCTATTTTTTACTTTTCCCCAATTACTATAATTTTATCTTCAAGTGACCAATGTATTTAATCGTATCTTTTGTAAGTATGGGAGCCAAATTTTCAAAAATATATAATCACATATCTCCCCCCAGAATCAATTATTACATTTTGTATTTTAATTGGTAAAGATTTATTAACCAGAATTGCAACTCCTCTCGGTTTTGAATTAAATGAAGCTGCAATGACATTTCCAACCCAATCTCTCTTTAATTTCTTATGTTCTGTTTCTGTTAAATGAGTTTCTTGTAAAAAAGCTATATCTCCTTTCATTTTCTTAATATATGTTAAAACTCTTTTTCTTTTCACAGGTCCATTAATTCCATTAACATCAAAACTTTAAAAAATAAGTAAATTAATCATTCATAGTACCTTGGGAATTCTTTAAAATTCTCCATGTTGCTATGAGTCTCTCCCCAATCATCCAGGCAAAGAAGAAGAAAAATAGAAAAAAGATAACTAATATATAAGAAAAAAAACAAAATACCCCCCCCACTAATGTTGCAAATAAAAAGAACACAACATTACCCCCCCATTTTGGGTCATGGCAAATGCCATGATTGTACACGTGAAACTCGCAGCTATCAAACAGGAGCTCCCCCAGCTCCCCCGCAAAAAAAAAGAAAAATATATTAATAAAGAAAAGAAAAAAAAATAATAATTAATGTCTCTACTCTCAATTAATACTCCTCGACCATTTTTTTTCCTTATAAATGTCCATCAGATCCAACCTTGTTTCAGTCTTCATCATTAGTCCATTTCATTTCTATAATTCTTTAGTCTTCTTCATGGACATCAGGTAATTCTTGTACAAATTTCTCCGCTTTCTGGTAGTCAACGCAGAATCCTCTTTCTCCATTATCCAGAAAAATTATCAATTTTGCTGGGTAGCTCAATAAAAATTTATAGCCCTTTTCCCATAAAGATTTTTTCACTGGATTAAATTCCTTCTGCCTCTTCAACAGATCGTAGCTTATGTCTGGATAAAAAAAAACTCTTTTCCCTTCTACTATCAATGGTCCATTTCTCTTTTTAGCACCTTGAGTAGCAGCCTTCAAGATCATTTCTTTATCTTGGTACCTTAAACATTTTATCAAAATTGATCTCAGATTTTGATCTTGTTGAGGTCGTGGTCTTAAAGCTTTGTGTGCTCTTTCAATTTCAATTACTTGACTTCCTTCTTTCATTTCCAAAAATTTCGGAATCCATTCTTTAAAGAATTTTTTTGGATTTTCTCCCTCTGTACCTTTCATAAGACCAACAATTTTAATATTATTTCGTCTACTAGAGTTCTCAAGCACATCCATTTTTTCCATCATCCATTTTCTTTCTGTTGTCCAGGCAAGATTATCGTATTCTATCTTATCTATTCTTTCCGTGTTTTCTTCTATTTTTACTTCCATCTCTTTAACTTTATTATCCATCTTCTTTTGTTCTTCCACCAGATTATCAAGTGTATTCTGTATGCTTCTTATATCTGTTCTTATAACTTTAAATTCATTTGTCATATCTGTTCTTACAACGTTTAATTCATTCATTATGTATATCAGGATATCTTTTATGTTTCCTTTAATCTCTTCCTTCTTTTCTTCTTCTTTTTCTTCTGGATTTCCCAAAGAGTCTGTTTCAACTTCCGACTCACTTTCAATTTCACTTCCAACCGTAGTTGAAGCTTGTAGTTTTGTTAACATCTGTTCATGCATACTTTTGCGCATGCGTTGTTCTTGCCGTTTCTTCTTAGAGACCGCCGACATTGCTGCAACTTCTTTTCCTACATCATCAGAAATGCCATGCACTTCGTCGGGAGAAGATCCAACTTGAGTCTGAGGCTTCGCCAAGACGGTTAGGCCTTTCTCCCCGCCGATTTGCGCAGTCTTCGAAGTAGTAACTTTCTTCTGTTTCAGTTTAGGAGCCATGTCAAAAGATAATCCTGAGTTGCTTATAAATAGTTTCTAGTAGATATGTGTTAACTCTTCTTCATTTAAACCCTATTTCATTACTTTTTTGTGAGGGAGCTGGAATCCCAACGTCTCGACCCTACATCATCACGTGACGTCCCCCCTCAACCAGAAGTATTGGTACATACTTATTTGCACCACTGAAGAGAGAATTTTGGGAGCTAGGTAGAAAGCAGGACCTTCAGGGTAGTAATCTCTGCATTTCTGCCTGGGCCACATGCCAGTGTAGGTAGGAACAGGATGACTTGACAGATGAATGCATAGCTGAGAAACTGGTGCAGGGTACAAAGTTTCAGATTTCTGGATCATTGGGATCTCTTCTGGGGAAGGTATGACCTGCACAAAAGGAATGGTCTACACCTGAACCCGAGGAGACCAATATCCTTGTGGGCAGGTTTGCTAGAACTGTTGGGGAGGGTTTAAAATAATTTGGCAGGGGCATGGGAAATTGATTTATAGGGCTGAGGATGGGGCAGTTGGTAAATAAGCAGAGTTAGTGAGACTCAGAAAGAGAAGCAAACACGAGGAAATCTGCAGATGCTGGAAATTCAAGCAACACACACAAAATGCTGGTGGAACGCAGCAGGCCAGGCAGCATCTATAGGAAGAAGCACTGTTAATGTTTTGGGCTGAGACCCTTCGTCAGGACTAACTGAAAGGAAAGATAGTAAGAGATTAGAATCTCCCTATAGATGCTGCCTGGTCTGCTGCGTTCCACCAGCATTTTGTGTGCGTTGCTCAGAAAGAGAAGGCAGATGTTATGGCAAAATTGCAGTCAGTGGGATGACTTGCAGTATAATGTGGACAAAATTGAAAAGGGTGATGAATACAGGAATGGAAGTGTTATAATTGGATGCACGTAGTATATGGAATAAGGTAGATGATCTTGTAGCACAGTTAGAGATTGGCAGCTTTGACATTGTGGGCATCAATGAGTCATGTCTGAAAGATTATAGCTGGGAGCTTAACATATTGTATCAAAAGGACAGGCAGGTAGGCAGAGAGCTCTATTGGTAAAAAAATGAAATCAAACCCTTAGAACCCTTAGGATCAGAAGATGTAGAATAATTGTGGGTAGAGTTTAGAAATTGCAAGGGTGAAAAGACCCTAATGGGAGTTATATACAGGCCTCTGAACAGCAGCCAGCATGTGGGCTATAAGTTACAGCGGAAGATAGAAAACATGTGTCAAAAGGGCAAAGGTATGATAGTCCTGGGGAATTTCAAAATGCGGCTAGATTTGAAAAATTAGGTTGGTGCTGATTTTGAATCACAAGGGAGAGAATTTGTAGAATGCCCATGAGACGGCTTTTTAGAGCAGCTTGGATTTACGCCCATCAGGGGATCAGCTCTTCCGGATTGGGTGTGTTGTGAACTAGATTTGATTAGGGAGCTTGAGGTAAAGGGTTCACCCTGCAATTTGAGAGGGAGAAGGTAAAATCAAATGTAGCAGTATTACAGTTGAAAAGGAATTACAGAGGCATGAGAGAGGAGCTGGCAAAAGTTGATTGGAAAAAGACACTAGCAGGAATGATGACAGAGCTTCAACTGCTGAAGTTTCTAGGAGCAATTTGGAAGGTGCAAGATAGATACGTCACAAAGAAGAAGTATTCTAAGTGAAGGATGACATTACTGTGGCTCACAAAGGAAGTTGAAACAAAATTAATAGAGTGGGTATATAATAGCATAAAAATTAATGGAAAGTTAGAGAAATGGGAAACTTAAAAATCAACAGAAGGCAACTAAAGAAGCCAATAACATCAAAGATAACATCAAAAATATTTTCAGGTATGTAAGGAGTAAAAGAGAGGCAAAAGTAGATACTAATCTACGGAAAAAGGCACTGGAGAGGTAGTAATAAGGGATAAGGAAATGGTGGAAAAGCTGAATAAGTATTTTGCATCAGTCTTCACTGTGGAAGGCAATAACAGTATGCTGGATGTTCGAGAGTGTCGGGGGCAGAAGTGAGTGAATTTTTTATTACTAAGGAGAATATGGTCAGGAAGCTGAAAGGTCTGAGGTGAAATAAGTCACCTGAGTCGAGTCAGATGGATTACATCCTAGGGTTCTGAAAGAGGTACCTGAAGAGATTGTGGAAGCATCTTTCAAGCATCACGAGATTCTATAATGGATCCAAAGGACTGGAAAATTGCAAGTGTCACTGCACTGTTTAAGAAGGGAGGGAGGCAGAAGAAAGGAAATTATAGGCCTGACCTCAATGGTTGGGATATGTTGGAGCTGATTGTTAAGGATGAGATTTCGGGGTACTTGGAGGCTCATGTTGAGTTAGTCCTAAGTCAGCATGGTTTCCTTAAGGGAAAATCTTGCCTTACAAATCTGTTGGAATTGTTTGAGGAAATAACAAGCAAGCTAGATAAAGGAGAACTGGTGGATGTTGTATAATTGGATTTTCAGAAGGTCTTTGTCAAGGTTCGGACTTGAAGCTGCTTATCAAGAAAAAAGCCCATGGTATTACAGGAAAGATGGATGGAACATTGGCTGGCTGGCAGGAGGCAAAGAGTGGGAATAAAGGGAGTCTTTTCTGATAGGCTGCCGGTAAATAGTGGTGCTCTGCAGGAGTCAGTGTTGGAACTGCTTTGATTTATGTTATATGTCAGTGATTTGGATGACGGAATGGTTGGCTTTGTGGCCAAGTTTGTGGACAACATGATGATAGGTGGAGGGGTAACATAGAAGCATACAGCACATTACAGGCCCTTCGGCCTACAATGTTGTGCTGACCATGTAACCTACTCTAGAAACTGCCCAGAATTTCCCTACTGCATAGTCCTCTATTTTTCTAAGCTTCATGTACCTATCTAAGAGTCTCTTAAAAGACCCTATTGTATCTACCTCTACCACCTTCACTGGCAGTGCGTTCCATGCACCCACCACTCTATGTGTGAAAAACTTACCTTTGACATCCTTCTCGTACCACTTCCAAGCACCTTAAAGCTATGTCCCCTTGTATTAGCCATTTTAGCCCTGGGAAAAAGTTTCTGGCTATCCACATGATCAATGCCTCCCATCATCTTATACAAGTGTTGAGGAAGCAAGGAGGCTTCTGAAGGACAGACAGATTAGGAGAATGCGCTAAGAACTGGCAGATGGAATACAATGTCAGGAAGTGCATGGCCATGCACTTTGGTAGAAAGAAAAAAACATGAACTATTTTATAAATGAGGACAAAATTCAAACTGATTTGCAAGGGGACTTGGGAGTCCTCGTGCAGGACTCCTTAAAAGTTAACTTGCAGTTTGAATCAGTGATGAGGAGGGAAAATGCAATGTTAGCATTCATTTTGAGAGGACTAGAATATAAAATCAAGGATGTAAAGCAGAGGGTTTATAAAGCATTGGTGAGGCCTCATTTGGAGGACCATGAGCAGTGTTTGGCCCCTTATCTAAGAAAAGATGTGCTGACATTGGACAGGGTTAAAAGGGGGCTCCTGAGAATCATTCTGGGAATGAAGGGCTTATTATATCAGGATCTCTTGATGGCTCTAGGCCTGTACTTGCTGGAATTTAGAAAAATGAGGGGGAACCTCTTTGAATCTTACCGAATGTTGAAAGGCCGAGATAAAGTGGTTGGGGAGAGGATGTTTCTTATAGTGGAAGAGTCCAAGGGGAGAGGGCACAGCCTCATAATAGAGGGACATCCATTTAGAACAGAGATGAGAATGAATTTCTTCAGCCAGAGGGTGATGGCTCTGTGGAATTCGTTAACACAGGCAGCTGTGGAGGTCAGGTCACTGGATGTCTTTAAGGCGGAGGTTGATAGGTTCTTGATGTTAAAGGTTATGAGGGGAAGTCAGGAGAATGGGATTGAGGGGGAACTGGATCCCACTCACGATCGGGACTTCTTCGTCTGTCATTACGGACAAAATGCAATATTTTTGCAAACTAAATCTATAATGCTCCCAGAGTCCTATATCATGGAGAAACAGCCAACAGCTCCTCACTTGACGTACTGTAGATTCAGCTTAATTGTGTATCTGAATACCTCTTCAAAATTAGATATAAGATATTTATTGTGACCACTCATCATCAACATTTAATCATCATCATTTAAGTTGATCATTCTAATAATCAGTGCAGACTTGCATACTTAGTGCCAGATTAAGTTCTAATGATAACACACCTGTAATTCCAGCAGAAAGTTATGGCTTTATTAAGCCACACCAAGGAAAACTGAGCATATAAATCTAGGTTGCAGTGCAGAACTGAGGGAGAACTGCACTCTGGGGAATAATATCCTGCTGATGAGATGTTAAAGTAAGGCCCAGTCTGCTCTCTCAGGTGGATGGAAAATACCCCAAGGCCTCCTGCAAGGCCTAAGTAACATCAGCCCATCTCTGAATCGTATTTCAGGAATGTAACTTGTAGTGGCAAGATACATATCTGCCAAAAGTGCCAGATAATGACAATCTCAAAAAAAAAAGTCAAATAATCTACCTTTGACATTAATTGTGTCTGCTGATGATGCATCACATCCTTTCCACCATTAACAAGATACAAGTCAGGGAAATTCTGGAATTTTTCCACTTTTTTGGATGAATAGATTGCCAGAACCTCTCAACAAACTCAACACCATCTACAACAATGTTCATTTAAATAGTTCTCTAGCCACCCCCCTAAGCGTTCACTCTGTCTGCCACTTAGGCCCAATAGATGCAATATTTATCATCTACAAAATACGTTGCCTTTATTTGTCTAGTCTACTCTGTTAGGGCTTTCTAAACCTGTAACCTTATCATATGACAAGGGCATAATGAATAAACTAATAAACTGCCAACAAAAATGCCATGTAATGACTTATCCCCAACAAGAAAGAGTCTAAAAGCCTACCTTTAGCTTTCAATGGTATTACCACCACCTGTAAATTCCCTTCCAATCTCCATACTCCATTCCTGATTTAAAGAATGGAGGCAGATGCTGGAATTTGTAGTGAAAAAACACATAGTAAGCAAGAAGTTCATAATTACAGCAGTTTACGTCATTTAAGGATATCATCTTCATCATTGCCCATTCTAAATCCTGGAACATCCTACTCAATAACAGTACTAGAGTACTTTCACTACAGGGGCTGAAATGTTTAAAGGCTGACTTATACTTGTGCGTACAGACTGCGCCACAGCCTACGCCGTAACCCTGATTTTCACTTCTGTGTCGCTCTACGTCATAGCGAGCATGCGTTGGTGTGCGCCAAAATGCTAGATGGCGGTGGGGTTTCTATACCACTGTGTTGAGTTTGTTTGTAAGAGATATGGATGAGGAAATGCATTTTAAACATTTTCGTGTGTCAGCAGGTAGATTTGAGAATTTGGTTCATCTATTTCACATTGGTGTACAGACATGGCGGAGAAGAAGCAACCAGAAATGCATAGGAGGAAATGCGAAACTACCAAGCAGACCAATCACAGTTGTTGCAGTCTGCGTCACCGCGACGCGTGAGTAACTTTTCTGGACAGGTGCACGTCATCCTACAGTGTAGGGTACAGCGTAGATATGGCGTAGGGTAAGCGTTACCTACAGCATCGATGCAACGCTCGTATAAATCAGCCTTAAGAAGGTGGCTCACTATCTTTACATTAAGGACAATTAGGGATGGATAATAAAATGCTGACCTTATCAGCAATGCCCAGATCCTGAAAATTAATTTAAAAAGTTAGATCTGATCGTCATAGTGTTGTACTTGGGACCTTGCTATGTGTGAATTAGCTGCCACTGCTCCTGCTCTGTGACGTTGACCATATTCCCTATGTATTACATTGACTGTAAATTTTTGGGCTTCCATGAGTAGGATTTTACTTCTGTAAAATTTTTCAAACTTCGTTCCATTTATGATCCTCTCTATATTCACCATTTCAAATTCACATAACTTAGATAATGTCAGACTAGTTTATGAGCCCATGAAGAGTTATTGTTGAAAATTCAATGCACATGACACATTTCTTTAATATCTCTATGTGTTATTTTGCTTGTTTTTAGACGATTAATTGACAAGTGCAAAGCTGTAGCGCATGGCCATCCAATTGAGTAGGCTTGATGTCTGTGAAACATATAAATGTCTTATCCAGGAACCAGGAAGATGAATCAAGTTACAGTCTCATAAACAGTGTGAACGAACCATGGCAAAGCAATAGCCATGCTGTCACTTTGATCAATATTTGTTTACTTTGAACAAACATACGATACAACTTGTCCAACTGCTCATACATTGTTAGTCAATCTCTGTCAGCAGTGGCATGTTTTCAGCCAAGTATCAGATGAGAATTTCATCGAGATCATTGCAAATAATGTAAGTGTTACATGTGTTTAGGTTGTAGATTAGTGAAATGGTTTTGCTTATATTCTCCTGTGCACAAATGGTTCCTTTTGGTTGAATTGATAAAAATGCAAACAGCTTTTAAGTTAGATTTTCAAATTCAAACAATCTGGATCTTGATTATGTTCTTGGACAATATTGTGATGAGGACCATGCAATTTCATGGGATCTGGATCAAGTCAAAGATCAGGTAAAAGAACACTGATGAAATTTTGTCTAGTGTTTCTGGATACTTAAGAACAAACTTAGGTATGAAGGGAACATAATCATTAACAATGGCTGAAGGAACAGTTCTAAAGATGAATTTGGAGGAGAACAAAAGGTGCAATAAGCTTTTTTTAATTAAACACGAAATTAAGAATGTTCCTGCCATTCCACTGGACAAACCTTACCTCTTTTCTGGGCTTCATTACTCCAGTCATCTGTTCATTTACATTCAATGCTCTTCAGCCACATCTCCATTCCCCTGAAATCCACTTCTTTGTCAGTCCCTGTGAAGCTCTCTATCATGGTCCGCATCTTCCCATCTGCTCACCAAATATTGATTATTCTACTAGGCTACCCTCCACCTTTTTTACCTAAGTCACATTAAATCCATTACATTGTCTCTCTCAGACTTCTGCTTGGAATACTGTGGGCAATAGTGAACACCACATTATAGGTAGAATGTGACCAGCACTGAAGAAGTGGCAGAACAGTATCATAGGGGTGGTGCCTGGTTTGAAGTACTTTTGAGGTAGTGCAATCACTCGAGTTGAGTATCACGTTCTCCAAACGGGTATCTATTAGTGGGTTCTCAGGTGAACATAGAGGCTAATTCATGATCTACATATTCTGGTGCAGTATGAACAAGAGTAGGTGCTGGCTGTGGTCAGATTTTGCATCTTTTGGTTGTTCAGTCTCTCATTATGCAGCTGCCGCTTGTTCTCTGCAGCACATGAGGTTGTCCTCATGTAGTGAAGCTAACCTCTTCAACAGATTTCCTCCATGTGTATCTATTGAGAGCAGTATCTTCCTGGTTCTTAAATGTAATGTTGAATTTCTTCAGGCTAATTTTGATGTTATCTTTGAAATGTTTCCTTTGCCCACCAGGGGCTTATTTACCTTCCTTCAACTGGGAGTAAAAGATCTGTTTGGGGAGACAAGAGTTAGGCATTGGGATGACATGACTTATTCATTGTAGTTGCTATTGCATTATCATGGAGGAGATGGTACTCATGCGAGAATCATCTAATACGCTGGTGTTAGTGCATCTGTCCTTCCAGCTGTTTCTTAAAATCAAGGAATTTTGGTGGTATCATTCCAGGGCTTTTGGATGTCTACTGCAGAAGGTCCATGGTTCAGCTCCATATAATAATGTAGGAAGAACAAAAGCCATTTAGACCAGAAGTTTTCTTTGGACCTGTAAGTTGCGATCTTCAAGACTCTTCCCTAAACTTGCATAGGCTCCATTGGCACTACTCAGATGATGGTTGATCTCTGAGTCAATGTCTGCTTTTGAGGAGGGAATACTGCCAAGGTAGGGAAAGTGGCCAACATTTTCTTTTATGGAGGGCTGGATAAATGGCTGGTTGAGTGGTGGCTGATATAGGACCTGTGTCTTTTTTATATTCAAAACAACACCCAAGGCCTTGGCAAAGACATTCAGGATATATTGGAGGTTGTCTTCAGAATGTGCTGCAATGACGTTGTCATCCGCATACTGAAGGTTCGTGATAGTGTTGGTTCTTGGCATCAAATTGGTTGAGGCTGAAAAGCCTATTGTCCAGGTCTTGGCAATGAGATGAAGGATAGCAACAATAAAGATGGCAAATAGGATGAACGCAGTGATGTAGCCCTGTTTGACTCCTGTCTTAACAATAAATCTGAACCTTTTGAAGTACTTCAGTTATGGATAGACAGGGTTTGTTTTTTTTTCCCTTGAGCAACGGAGGCTAAAAGACAACCTGAGAAAGATTCGTAAAATTATGGGAGGCATAAATAGTAATAATATTTTTCCAGTGGTAGGGGTATCTAAGATATAATGGCATGGGTTTATGAAGAGAGGAAAGAGTTTTAATATGGAGTTGAGGGGAAAGGCTTTTACATAAAGAGAGGCCGGTATTTGGAACTCAAAAGGAGGTGGTTAAATCAGATACAATCACTATGCTTAAGAGACACTTACCCAGTCAATTGACAGGACGAGGCATAGAAGGATATAGAGTAACCTGGACTGGCAAAAATGGCCAAAAGGCTTGGTTGGACTTGCTTGGCTGAAATGCCTGTTTCATGTCATACAATTCTCTGCTTTACTTTTCAAACTGCACTCTAAACTTACCTCCCATGGGAATTGGCCCACACCTGACATTTGTTCGGTAGAATGAGTTCCAACTGATCCTCAAGTTAATTCTGATCGAAGTCAGCCAAGTAAATAAACAAGGAAAGATACTTCGCCTAGTTTTCTTTCAACTTACAGGAGCTGGCAGAATGGGCACGTGGGGTTTACAGAATTGCGAGCTTCTTCAGATTATCTATAGGATGCATTTGCGAAGTGTTTGTAAATACATCCCTGGCGAGTATAAGCAGCATCCTCTTAATGCCACACTAAAACTTATACATAAGTGCTGCAGTCACCACTGCAAATCTATTCAAATTCATTTATTGTTGAAGATAAGAGGTATTATTTGGACCTGTCAATTAGCAATAAGCCAAAACAGTCTATTAGCAGGGATGGAGTAACTGACAATGACTGGTTTCCAGGGGTGGTTTGGACATGTGGGGGTTGAGTAGCTGAAAGTGCAGAAGGTAGTTCTGAGAAAAAAGACTACAAAGGATAAAAGAACGATCTTCATTCAAGCTTCAATTTTGTTTTACCATTATGTCTTTGTCCACGTCCAAATTAGCTCATTAGCAATTCTAATAGATTGGCTTTAGAAAACCAATAGACTTCACTCACTTTAGGGTCTGAACAAGCTGGCCATTTAGGATACGGATTCTGAGAAAAAAAACAAGTGTGTAAAGTCATTAGACAATCGGTGAGCACTCTTAGGAAGCCAGCTGTTCGTTGAATGAGGCTTAAAGGTTTTATTAAGAGATATGTTATCATTGTTGACAAACTCTAAAGAGAAAGAGACAAAATGGACATCTTCAGCAAACATTGAGAGTAAACAGAACAGCAAATGAGGATAATTACTATTTGTTATGTCTTCAACAGGAACTCTTTCTGGTTGTAGCATGATTACTTATTCATAATGTACCTCAGCACCAAATTATTCCAATACAGCCCCTGTGTCAAAGAAACATAGACTAAATTTAGTCTCTGATGGATCATGGTTAAATAGTGTTTCTAAAACACTATTTTCATCCAGTCTCTGTGTAATTCCCTGTTATTTAGCAAGTAATTCCTGATATTCTATACTGTAGATCACAATAATGAGCACTAAATTTTCAGCAAGATGCCTCACTCCTACTCCATGTTTTATCTCCTGTCACTTACAGATGGAATAAATACTCACAAAAGGACTTTATTGCTACAATAGGTTTATTTTTGGAGTAGCTTCCGCACCTGCACTCTGGCAGAAAGCTATGAGCCAGGTGCTGCAAGGCTGCCCAGGCACTCAGTGTTACCTGGATGACATCATTGTTATTAGTGAGGATGACAAGAACATCTCCAAAATGTTAAGGCAGTGTTAGAAAGATTAGAAGACTATGGGCTTACAGCATGGCACAACAAGTATAAGGTTCAAAGAACATTTATTATCAAAGTATGTATACATTATACAACCTTGAGATTCGTGTCCTTACAGGCACCACAAAACAAAGAAACCCAATAGAACCCATTTAAAAAGATTGTCAAACACCCAACGTGCAGAAAAAAAACAAATAGTGCAAACAATAAAGTAACAAATAACATTCAGGACTAAAGTTCACAAAGGCACTCATCAATGCAGCCGATCCAGGGGCCAGTTTGTTGCACGCCACCGCCTCAGTTCAGCACAGAGACACCTTTTGGAGCAGTGAGCAGAACTCTGGCCTATCCCTCACCTCAGGCTTTGAAACACTGACCTTTACAATCTGGCCCGGCGCTTAATTCAGCTTAGGGTAGCTCCTCACTCTCAGGACCGAGCCTGGGCCTGCCTACCACGCGCTACAACTCAGTTCTGCTGCATCGAGTGGACAAACGTTGGCATGTTAAGCACTCTCAGGCTCAGGCCCTGAGCATCAATTCAGACCATACCCACCATGCCACAACCATCCTGCATCTTTGAGACTTCAGTTCACACTGCAAAAATGCCAGGCTGCACAGGTGGTTCGGAAGCTCAATGCCAGAAGTCCCTTCAGGCTGTAACATGCCGTTACAGGCTCTCATTGCGGTGCTCATATCTGAGAGAAAGTTTCATTAATTCTGTCATTTATACAAGTTCACGCAACTTGACGCGTACCCCCTACCCCGCATCGCGGATATGGTCAATCAGATAGCTCAGTACAAGGTGTACTCAACCATAGACCTGAAATCCGCTTACCATCAGCTCCCCATCCGCCCGGAGGACCGCCCCTACACCGCCTTCGAGGTGGGCGGCAGGTTCTATCACTTCCTGCGCGTCCCCTTCGGTGTCACAAATGGTGTCTCTGTCTTCCAGAGGGAATTTGACCGGATGGTGGACCAGCGCCAACTGAAAGCCACATTCCCATATCTGGATAACATCACCATCTGCGGTCACGACTGGCAGGATCACGACACCAACCTCAAAAGATTTTTCCAAGCAGCCAAAGCTCTTAACCTTACCTATAACAGGGACAAGTGTGTGTTCGGAATCACCCGACTTGCTATCCTTTGGGTATGTCGCGGAGAACGGAGTCAATGGCCCTGACCCTGACCGTATGCACCTCCCTGTTGGAACTCCCTCTTCCCACCACCCTCAGAGCCCTCAAACGGTGCCTGGGCTTCTTTTCCTATTACGCCCAATGGATCCCTCACTACGCAGACAAGGCCCACCCCCTGATCAAGTCCACCGCATTTCCCCTCTCAGCCGAGGCCCGCGCAGCCTTCAGCCGCATTAAAGGGGACATTGCCAAAGCAACGATGCATGCGGTGGATGAGACCATTCCCTTCCAAGTAGAGAGTGACACCTCCGACTTTGCGCTGGCTGCTACCCTCAATCAGGCAGGAAGGCCAGTAGCGTTCTTCTCTCGTACCCTTCAAGGCCCTAAAATTCGGCACTCCACAGTGGAGAAAGAAGCCCAGGCCATAGTGGAGGCTATGAGGCACTGGAGGCACTATCTCACCGGCAAAAGGTTCACCTTGCTGACCGACCAGCGGTCCGTTGCGTTCATGTTCAGCAACCAACAGCGAGGCAAAATCAAAAATGATAAAATTTTGCGGTGGAGAATCGAACTCTCCACCTACAACTATGATATCCTGTACTGGCCTGGAAGGCTCAATGAGCCCCCTGATGCCCTATCCCGGGGAGTGTATGCCAGCGTGCAGCTCGACCGGCTATACGCCCTCCATGCGGATCTTTGTCACCCGGGGGGTCACCCGACTTTACCATTTCGTGAAAGCCGGGAACCTGCCGTACTCCCTTGAGGACATCAGGATGATGTCCAGGGACTGCCAGGTCTGCGCTGAGTGCAAACTGCACTTCTACCGTCCTGAAAAGGCACAACTTATCAAGGACACCCACCCCTTTGAGCGACTGAGTGTTGACTTTAAGGGCCCCCTTCCCTCCACCGACCGCAATGTCTACTTTCTCAACATAATCGACGAGTACACACGGTTCCCCTTTGCCATCCCCTGCCCGACACCACTGCCACGTCTGTCATAAAAGCCCTGCACCAGCTCTTCACTCTGTTCGGATATCCCTGCTATATCCACAGTGATAGAGGGTCCTCCTTTATGAGTGACAAGCTGTGCCAGTACCTGCTGGCTAGTGGTATTGTTACTAGTCGGACCACGAGCTATAATCCCCGGGGAAATGGACAGGTGGAGAGGGAGAATGCCACAGTGTGGAAGGCCACACTCAGCCCTTAGGTCAAAGGGATTGCCGGTCTCTCGATGGCAGGAGGTCCTCCCTGAGGCACTCCACTCCATCCGCTCCCTGTTATGTACGTCCACCAATGCCACCCCTCATGAGCGACTCTTTTCTTTTCCCAGGAAGTCTGCCACTGGGACCACCCTACCGGCTTGGCTGATGTCCCCAGGGCCAGTGCTGCTCCAGAAACATGCGAGGAGCAATAAATACCCCCCAATGGTCAAGATGGTTCACCTACTTCATGCGAACCCCCAGTATGCCTACGTGGTCTTACCTGATGGGTGGGAGGACACGGTCTCCGTCCACGACCTAGCACCCGCAGGAGCACTAGACCCCTACCCCGAGCACTCCATGGTGACTATGAACCCCGTACCCACCGATGTACATACCCACGAGACAATGCGCACACAAAGCCCTACACAGACTTGTCACAACACTCCCATACCAGGCGCCACGCACACGCATGAGGGATTACTGACAACTAACGGGCTGGCACCTCAAGTCAGGCCGGAGCCAGCACAACCACCGTCTCCAGTGCAATCACCACTGGTGCTACGTAGATCGCAGCAACAGACTTGACCGCCTGATAGACTTAACCTGTAAATATACTTGTAAGAAATTTCGCCACATGGGGACTCTCTTTTAAAACAAAGGGGGGGTGAATGTGGTAAACTATGTGTATACCTGTCTGGACACGCCCCTCTGCTGACTGCTCCTGTAGCTCCTCCCACAGACCCCTGAATAAAGGTGATTGGAGGCACTGCTCCTCCCTCAGTCTCCAAGATGCCGTGCCCCCTTTTGCTGCTAATAAAAGCCTAACGTTCACCTCCCGTCTCTGAGAGTTATTGATGGTGCATCATAGACACTGTACTCACACATGATAATCCACATTGTCTGGTGGGGCTTGCCTGTGATGCCTCAACTAATGACGTACCTGCAGACATGTCACACGTTATGAATGATGGAAGTGCACGCCCCATGGCTTTGCATTACATTCCTTTCCTGCTGCAGAGAAAAATTACACACAGGTTGACAGAAAAGTCTTGAGTCTGGAGTGTAAAATATTTCAATCAGTACTTCTATGGGAGAAAGTATACCTTCATTACTGATTATCAATCACTGGTGTCCGTTTTCAATCCACAGAAGGGTGTTCCACTAATAGCTGCAGCACGAGTGCAAAGATGGGAATTCAAGTTGGCAACTAAGCATGGAAATGCAGATGGATTGTCTTGTTTCCTTTGGAAAAGGAAAAACCTGAAAATTTTACAAAAGGGAATATTCCACTTGATGTATTCACCCTAATGCAAATTGAAGGTCTCCTTATTACAGCAGAGATAATCCACAGAGAAACCAGAAAATACCCCACACAGGTCTACATGGCCACCCAAAATGACTGGAATGCACAGCAGAAATTCCAGTTACTTCACTTTTACCAGAGCTGGAATGAACTTGCCCTTGACTTGCGTTGCCTTGTGCATGGATTGAGAGTTGTGGTACCATCAAAGCTGAGAGCTAAAATGTTGGAGGGGCTACATGCTGGCCAGCTAGGCATGGTCAAAAGGAAAATGTTGGCACACTAACTGACTTTGCCTGGTGGCCTGGGATAGATCAGCAGACTGAGCGGCTTGCCATACGCTGGGATGCCAACGCATCCAGGGAAAAGGTGCCCAGAGCTGTCAGAACCACTTCCTGCAGTCACACTCCTACAACCACCACAGAGGAGGCCCCAGAACCTGAGGTTGTCTCACAGTCAACAAGTCTCAACTACCGAGCTGAGTGACACCCCCCTGGCCACCGTCAGGAAAGACACTACACTACAACAGTAAAGAAAAACATCCATAGTGAATAAACCTTTGGCCTAAATGGAACAATTTTAAATTTATTATGCTGTGGATGTCTATATAGTAGTTGTATTATATAGTACACTGTGCGTATATGTATATATATATATATATAACATACACACAGACACACACATCTATATACATATATATATATATATATGAGTGTAATGTATTTAATATCTCAGTATATATTTGAGTAATAGAAGAAAGAATATTGTAAATAAAATATATTTTGACTAAGCATTCTGTGTTTCCATAATTCACTATGGGTTATATGCAGGAAGTACGTGAAAGGCTTACATCATTACGTCACCACATCATATGTGAGCGCCTCAATAAAGAAAACAACATGCTTTCTCACTTCTGTGTTCCTCTTCCGATTAGTTTTGGAGTTACAGAACATAAAAATGGATGATCTTGAACTGGGCTGAGAGCTTGCAGAAGTTGGTGTACAGGGGATGGTGTTGGGTGGACAGCCAAACGCAGTCCCCCCGGTTTGCCTGGTGGTAGTAGGCACAGTTGGCAGCTATGATCCATGGCCTCTTTCAAGCATTCCTGCAGCAGTGAACCAAGGGCCTGGCAGACAGGGCTTTCACCAATGGTTCCTTCATAGGGAACAACGGGGGTTGGTTGCCATGAAACACTTCAAAGGGTGACATACCTATGTCAGAGGAGGTGTTTAGATTGTGGGACAGTTCAGCCCAGAGTAGATACTTCTTCCACGTGAAAGGGTTAGATTGTCCAAGCATCGCGGAAACGTCTCCTCTTACAGGTTTGCTCTCTCTGAGTGAACGTTGGTCTGTGGATGGTAGCCAGAGAACATAATCACTGAGGTGAGAGGAGGGAGCAGAAAGCCTGCCAGCAGTGGGAGATGAATCGTGGGCCTTGGTCCTGAGGGAAATCATGGAGGCAAATTGCATGCTGGACAAGCAGCAGCCAACAGAAGTTCGGGGAGGGCATTGAAGTGGGCAGCCCAGGAGGACTGGTCCTCCACTGTCAGGATCACTCTGGCCCCAAAGGAAGGTGGCAAACCCATGATGAAATCCACGGTGATGTGGATCCTTGGGCATCGAGGGGCCACAGGAGCCCAGAGGGCCATTGTTTGGAGGAATTGGGCTGGGTATATTGAAGACATCTGTGATCACGATAGGCCACCAGAACGGGTGTTATAGAAAATTCAGTGTCCATCGTGTGCATGGATAGCTGGAGAGGGGTGAAGTGTGGTCTCACTGCAGTGCCTCAGGGCATAAAGCCACCAATACATACATGCAGTTGTCAGGTGTGTTGGCTGAAGCAGGTAGGGACTGCTGGATCTAGCTTTCAAGGTCCCAGATGATTGGGATGAGATTCTGCAAAGATCAATGATGGTCAATCTTTCTTTCATCTGGGTCAAACTGTCAAGTTAGGGCAACTGCCTTAGTGTTCTTGGAGCCAGCATCGGCAGGAGGTGGTGAAGTTGAATTGCTTGAAGAAGAGATCCCAGCAATTCTGATGTAGATTGAGTTGGCAGGTTTGCCAAATGGATATGAGGTTCTGGTGGTCAAGCCAGATCAGGAGGGCTTGGTGTTTCCCATCAGCCAAGGCCCTTTTAATAGTGAGTAGCTCCTTGTCTCCGGCTCCATAATGGCACTGTGTAGAGTTGAACTTGCATAAGAAGATGACACAAGGGTACATCTTCCCAATTGGTTCTCGCTGGGAGAGCATGGCCCAGGTGCCCACATCACATACATCCTCCTCTACCACAAAAGGTCCAGAGTGGTTCAGATACCATCTACAAATTTGCTGATGATACAACCATTGTTGGTAGAATCTCAGATGGTGATGAGAACGTGTGCAGGAGTGAGATACGCCGACTAGTGGAGTGGTGTCTCAGTAACACCTGGCACTCAACGTCAGTAAGATGAAAGAGCTGATTGTGGACTTCAGGAGGGGTAAGACGAAGGAATACCTATCAATCGTCATAGAGGAATCAGAAGTGGAGAGTGTGAGCAGTTTCAACTTCCTGGGTATCAAAATCTCTGAGGACCTAACCTGGTCCCAACATATTGATGCAGTTATAAAGAAGGCAAGACAGTGACTATACTTCATTAGGAGTTTGAAGAGATTTGGCATGTCAACAAATACACTCAAAAATGTAGTGTCTATTATTAAGGACCTCCAGCACCCAGGGCATGCCCTTTTCTCACTGTTACCATAAGGTAGGAGGTACAGAAGCCTGAAGGCACACACTCAGTGATTCAGGAACAGCTTCTTCCCCTCTGCCATCTGATTCCTAAATGGACATTGAACCCTTAAACACTACCTCACTTTTAAAATAGATATTATTTCTGTTTTTTGCACAATTTTTAATCTATTCGATGTACATACTCTGTAAGTGATTTATTTTTCTTCTTCTTCTATATTATGTATTTCATTGAACTGCTGCTGCTAAGTTAACAGATTTCACGTCACATGCCGGTGATAATAAACCTAATTCAGATTCTGATTCTGACGGCAAGGAATGGGAGCAATGATGAAGTGTCTCTTGAACCTCTTGTAAGTGTGGTCCATAGTAACAGACCAGGTTATCCATGAGGTAGGTTATTTGGTGAGGGAGGGGAGAGGAGTAATGATATGGGTTTAATTCCTGATTAAATGGTGGTATTAGTTGGAGAAGCTCAAGAAGTGCTGTAGCTGTTTAAGGGAATGCAGTCGGGGCTATTCAAAGATGGTGCACATCTTCTTTGACACCAAAATATTGAACAGACATGGTCTATGGGGCCCTTGGGGAATGTGAGGGTTCGTCGAGGTAGACAGACACATACCTGTGTAGAATGATCTTTCAAAGGATCTTGTGAATGAATGCTTGGTAGATGGTCTGTCTGTTGGAAAGTCCGATGGGGATCACCAAGTATTCATAGTGACCAGTGAGTGTTATGAACACTGCCTTCCACTCATCCCAGGGCAGATAGGGATCAGACTGCGTACGCTCTATAGATCCAGTTTGGTGAAGATCTGCACCTGCAATGTGTTATCCATCAAGGGGAAAGGGTATGGATTCTTAATGCTGAGTTTGTTGAGTCCACGGTAGTCAATGCAGACTCGAAGGCTCCCATCTTTCCTTTTGACAAAAAAGAATCCTGTGCTAGCTGGGGTCTGGGATGGTCGAATGAAGCTGTGATCTAGTGCTGTGGCAATGTAGTTATTCATGGTTTGATGGTGAGGAGTGATTCCACTACAGTGTCTCAGGGCATAAGGACACAGGCACGTACATGTGGTTGTCAGGAGCAGGCTCACGCTGTAGGGACTAAAGTGTCTGGTTCTCAAGATCCCACGCAGTTGGGGTGAGGTTCTGCCAGGATGGCATGATGGGATGAGGATCAATCTCCATTTCTGCGGATTGAACCGTCATGTCAGGACTTCTGCCTTAGTGCTCTTGGAGCTCGGTCGGTAGGAGGGTGAAGTTAAATTGCTCGAAGGAGAGGGTCTAGTGAGCCTGATGTGAGTTGACTTAGTGGGTCTGCTGAATGGATACGGAATACAATGAGTGACAGGTGACTCCTGCTAGCTGGCGTGGGACTGTAAAGTGCCTGTCTGTGCACGCCTGATGGGTATGTTCCAGCAAAATCTTTTTGTCTCCTGGTTATCTGCTTATCTCCCTCACAGCTCTCTACTTAGCTTCATAAATTATGCATCCATGCCTCAACAGTCCTAACACAATCTCTTGGCAAGTTTTAGTAAGATCTTTCATTTTGAAACCTTTCTAAACTTCAACTAAAACCTCTGCTCCTGCATCTCCAACTAAGTTTGTTTTGATCCAGTATTTATGCTGTCCTTGTTCCCATCTTCATGTATTTTAATTATTGAGATACAGTGCCCAGTAGGCCCTACCTGCCCTACAAACCTCATTGCCCAGCAATCCCCTAATTTAATCCTAGCCTAATCACGGGACAATTTACAATGACTAATTAACCTACCAACCGGAATGTCCTTGGACTGTGGGAGGAAACTGGAGCACCCAGAGGAAACCCATGCAGTCATGGGGAGAATGTCCTTACGGGAAGTGGCAGCAATTGAACCCAGGTCACCTTTACCCTTGCTACTGTGCCTCCCTCCCTTCAGTCCTAAATACATCCAAACCTCACAGAGCCTTAGTTGGGTATTGTCCCTATTTATTTCCTTCTTTTCCTAGTTAGTCTCTATACTCAGCCACCTAGGTTTTATTCTGGAACTTCTTAAAGTTCCTAACCAATCTCTTTGGTTATGTTTTTGTTTAGTCCTTCTCATATTCATTCTTAACTTAGAAACTGACTTTTGTAGTCTGTGAAAATACTTACAATAAAAATTTGGCTACATAATTAGAAACTATTTCCCCTGGGAGTACTAGGCCCGTCATTGTTTTCCTGAGAACAAGCTTATCATTATGAGAAAATGTACTTCCTACTTACAGTCTTGAAACTAATACTCATCCAGAGTGTTTGCAACGTTCTGCTCATGTAACACTTCGACTGTAAATGAAGGAGAGCGACACTGGTCCTCCCAGTAAAGTTTCTCTGGGATTGTTGTTAGCTGGCTGGTTTAAGTGAAGGAATTACAGCGCAAAATGAAGCGCTGGAAAATAACTTTGGTGTCCATGTGCACAATTCTTCCTCTGGCAAGTCTGTGAGACTTAAATAAGACTTTGCTGGCTTTGTTTCATGTTCCTTTAGCTACCTACTTCAAACGCTGCATCATAAAGTTGCAGTGCTGTTTACAGTCAGAGTTATAGAGAACACAGCAAGAAAACTTGCCCTTCAGCCCAATTCGTCCTTACCGACAATATACCAGTCCAAGCTAATATCCCTGCCTGAGTTTGACCCACATCTCTTTAACACTCTCCTATCTAATCACATGTCCAAATGTCTTTTAAATGTTGTTTTTGTATCTGCCTTAACCACTTCCCCTGATCATTACATATATGCACCACCCTTAGTGTGGAATATGCTTTGAACCTAGTACAATTGAATCTTGAGTATTTTGATATTAGGTCCATTTGAAATCTTTCCCCTCTCACTTTAAAGCTATGCCCTTTAGCTTTTGATTTTTCTCCCCCTGGACAAAGACTGTGCATTCACCTTAACTATACTCCGCATGATTTTATCAGACTCTAGAAGATCACCCGACACTCCAAAAAAAATTGAAGTCTTAACCTGCCCAACCTCTCCCTATAGCTCAGGCTCTCAAGGTATGGCAACATGACACTTCTTTTCAATCTTTTCAGTCTGATGCCATCCTTCCTAAAACAGAGCAACCAAACCTGTACACAGTACGACAGGTGGGGCCACACTAAGATCCAGTACTGCAACATAACTTCCCAACTCCTATACTCAATATCACATCTGATAAAGCTGACCACGCCAAATGACTTCTTCACCATCCCGTCAACCTGTGATTTTTTTTTCAGATTTATATACTTGTACTCTGATCTGCAACACTTTAGTTGATCACCAGAAAGCTTGTGAGTAAACTGTAGTCAATATGCCTTGAGCACAAAATAATTGAATCATGTTTGTTCTGATATTTTCTTTCATACTCTCCACACTTTCATCTTATTGAATTCAAGGATTGCTGTTACAATCAATCATTGGTAGGACTTCAAATTGGCATATTTCAGACCTTCCTTAGGCTTCTCTTCGCTTGGACACCTCAACTTGTCACCACTACTTT
Organism: Hypanus sabinus; assembly: GCF_030144855.1. NCBI lineage: Eukaryota > Metazoa > Chordata > Chondrichthyes > Myliobatiformes > Dasyatidae > Hypanus > Hypanus sabinus. The sequence goes on along the minus strand of NC_082728.1, from coordinate 37,128,444 downwards.
AGGCTTCTAAAAATCAAGCTCCGAGCCATCAGAATAGGACTTTGTCTTCTCTTTATGATTTTCAAATTTGATTGGCAAAGGGCTTTTGTAATGGGCAAGGGTTCTTCAGCATAACATTCTCATTTATCAAGATGGCTGTTTCAGACAAGAGTTTGGCAAAAAAAAACATTCTGACATGTTGAAGTGGGTTGCTGCTTGTATTTAATGTTTGTTGACATATTCTTACTGTTTCTTCTTACTCTTTATTTTCTTTCTGATTATCCACAAGGAAGCATGTGATTTTGCTTTATATTTCTGTATTTGTCACCCATTAAATGTCATTATGGGATAACTTTTCAAGGAGGAAGTATGACTGTAGAATCAGTGTTGCTCCTCTGTATTTATAGATGAAGTGTTACATGTGCAAAACATCCAAATGCAATGGATGAGCCTATTATGTCTCATTTTAGCCTTCCCTCACAACTTAGCTTCTGGGTGAGTGAAAAGTACTCCACCTGGTGGCTAGACTGCCAAAATTGAACCACTTCACACAATCTGCCTTGAGTAGTCAGGTTTGAAATAAAATTACAACCCAGCATTTGTGAAGCCTTGCAATCTGAAGCTAGTGATTTTCCTGCTTCAAATGTCTATTTTCCAACCAAAGAAATGACGTAATTGAGTAAATGGATAAAGTGCAACCATGAAATTAAAAATTGTTATTTGATAGCAGGCATCAATGACGGCAATTATCATCTGGGTCATTTAACCCTTTCATTTTATTCATTGTTATGTTTCACTAACAATGAGTTCTTGTTTCTCTCCTTTTTTCCATGCCAGTTGGCTTCATCTGCTTCCTTTCTTCAAGAGATATTAAGATGTATACTTGACACAGAGTTCATTCTCCTGCAGATCACTGTGTGTCAATTTGTATATTTGAAATGTTGAGTTTGTTTGTTTCAAACTTTGACCGTAGTGCTTTACATCTTTCCACGGGATCAACAATTCAAAGGCTTTCTGTAGAAGATAAAACCTTAGCAAGAGAGCAATGATTTCCATTACCATTCTTCAAAAGCAGCAGTATAGCAAAAGTGAAAAGAAATTTCCGGATTTTATCCATACTAAAATAGAGAGTCTCACTTTCTCGTCGAACTTCTACATGAATTATAATTTCATAAACCACAAATGTATTATAGTAACTCAGAACAGCAAAATTCATTCAACAGAGGTTTTGGTTTAAGACAAATTGTCTTAGAGGTTCTATTAGTGGTGATGCATTTGAAAATGAATCACTGTTAACTTGCACTGTAAGTAGAATATTGCAATACATTTAGTCGTTACATATGGTAATGCTGTAGTTCTCTAGGCAATAATGCAATTACACATCAATAATTATGCAACAGCAATATTATTCACAAGAGTTGAAAATGACATCGGACCATTTTAATGAACATAAATTACTTTTTATGACAGAAACATCAATGCAGAAGTGCTTGTTTTCCCTATTCTAAGTGCTACATAAACGAGGGAAAGTGACAATGTCATAGAATAAAGCCATTTGACCCTAAAATTCCACTATATTTCAACAGTTTGTCATTGAGCTTGCCATCATTAGTTGAGACATTGAGTTCAAGAGTCAGGAATTTAACTTGCAATTTTATAACTTTTTAAAATAGTTGCATTCTATTCTGATAATTATTATACTATTATGTACTATTATACTATACTTATTATACTATTATTATAATGAGAATGTGGAGGCTTTGGAAAGTGTGCAAAAAAGGTACTCTAGGATACTGCCTAGATTAGAGGACCTATGCTAAGAAAACATTTTGGGTGGTTATCTCTGGAGTCAGCAGAGATGACCTAATGGAAGTTTAGAAGATCATGAAATGCTTAAATAGAGTAGACAGCTGGTATATTTTTTCCCAGGGTCAAAATCTCCCATTCTAAAGCATGTGCATTTAAGATGAGAGGGAATAGGTTCATAGGTGACGTATGTGGCAAATTACTTAATGCAGCGAGTAGTGGTGCCTGGAATTTACTGTCAGGAGTGGTATTGGAAGCAAATATGATAGAGGTGTTTTACAGGCTCTTAGGTAGGCACATGAATGTGTCAAGTAGAGAAAAATGAACATTAGGTAGGCAGAAGGGATTTATTTAAATACTAAAGTCAAAGTTAAAGCTGAGTTTATTATCGTCGTCGTAGGTCACATCTGGAATTTCCAGTTGGCACAGGATTTCCCTCCACGCTGCTCTGACAAATTGGGAAATCATGTACTCGGCTGGTTACAGCAATGGGTTGCCCTTGCCTTCTGCCGGGTGAGTTTAAAAAGATCGCCACCACTTGCAGTGGATGACCAGGACGTCTAAGTACCTTGTCGTGCTCTTAGCGCTCCACCAACGCCTGCTGGCCTGCCTTCTTGACCGCTGGGCCATTAATCAGTCTCCTCTGGTCAATCTGCCAGGGCCAGATTTCACACGTTGGGATAGACAGATCCCCTACCTCACCGAGGGTCGAAGACCCGTCAGTTACCCTCACCTGGTTTGGCCGTCTGCCGAGACGGTTTACCGGGGTGTGGCCGCTGCCCGTGCTACAGCTACTTGGAGCCACAGGTGAGAGCTGAGCACCAGGTAGGGACCAAATTTATTATCAGATGCATAAGTACATGTATGAACATGTGTGACGAAAAACTTACGTGCAGCAGCATCACAGGCACATTGCATCAGATAAGCATCAAATCAGCAGTACTCACATAGCATTCATTGTCAGAATCAGAATCAGGTTTAATGTAACCGGCATATGTTGTGAAATTTGTTGCCTTTGCAGCACAATAGAATACATAATAGAGAGACGGAAGGAAAATGTGTATTACGGTAAGTATATATTTATTAAATATAATTATTAGTAATGCAAAACTAAAAATAAAAAAGTTGTGAGGTAGTGTTTGTGGGTTCAACATCCATTCAGAAATGGGATGTCAGAGGGGAAAAAGCTATTGAGTGAGTGCCTTTGGGCTCCTGTACCTCCTCCCTGATGAGAAGAGAGCATGTCCTGGGTGATGGAGATCCTTGCTATTATATGCTGCCTTTTTGAGGCGTTGTTCCTTAAAGTTGTCCTGGATTCCACAGAGGCTATTGCCCATGAAGGAGCTAAGTTCACAACTCTCTGCAGCTTCTCTTGATCTTGTGCCGCAGCCCCACCATACCAGATGGTGACGCAGCCAGTTCGAATGCTTCCCGTGATACATTTGTAGAAGCTTTTAGAAATTTGTTCCACACAACATTGTGGGCCAAAATGACTCTGTCTGTGCTACACTGTGCTCTATGCTATCAAAACTCAAATATGATGGCATTTCCCAAATTTCCAACTCTGAATTTCCCCATATGTATGTATTCCCACCCTTAACAATGCAGACTTTTACTCACGTGACCACTAATAAGAAGAAGTAAGCCAAAATCTAGTGGTACTTATATTCTCGAAGCCAGATCAGAAGATATAAAACACTTGACAGTGAAAATATACTCTGGCAAAAAAGGTAAATACAAATCTTGAAAAGCTTAGTATTTTTCAGTGGCCTTTAACATACTTCTAAATCATATGCTCCCCTGTACTGGTTACAGGGGAATGGTGTTGGTTTTCAGTTTCTGTATGGTATAGTGAAATAGACCACCTTCCATGCCTGTGAGCATTAGCAGGACAATCAGACGTGACATGTTGCATTTATATAACACTTTTAACACAGTAAAACATCCCAAGGCGTTTAACAGGGAGCTCCGTCAGGCAAACAAAACTGACACTGAGCCAAGACAGGAGATATTAGAACGACTGAGTAAAAATTTTGATCAGAGAGGTATGTTATAAGGGCTATCCCAACTGAGGATAGAAGAGTTGAGCTTTAGGGAGAGAATTCCAGAGCTGTAGCTGAAGCTGTATAGATCAATGTTAGTGCCAAAGGAGTGACTGATGAATAGACATCAGAATCATGATAGAAACTAATGCGAGGGAACTCAAACAGGTTCAAAGTTGGTGATTTGTTCATTAACATAAGGTAATTTTTCACCTTCAATACATAGAGAGTGCTAAGTGATTTCCTTGTTGCATCTTACAAGCTATTTGGCCATCAGTGCACAAAAATGTTAACTGAGATGTTAACAGACTGAGGAAAGGCAAGTGAAAACAGAAATATATATAAATTACCCGAAACATCAGTAAGTCAGAAATAATAAATCTGATTTTGATTCTGAAATAAACACATGCCATTATTTAATTCTGGGCTTTGATAGTAAATTTTTGCCCGCAGACGAACAGTGAAGGTTTCTGAGCAGTTAGTGATACCGACATGAGGTAGATTAACTCCATGACTTGATCTCAGATGAATTTTATCAGTAAGAATAACATTTGGCCTCAAACCAGTTTTTCAGTTTCCCACTTTAGAAAGAAGTATCTTAAATCCACATTGCCTACTGCTCTGACTTAGCTCAGCTTTGGCTTGGCTTCAGTGAAATGCCTGATCTGGTGATATTTACATACTTCGAGCATTTTATGTACAATTGCCTTCCAAGTTGCAACTTGCCTTTTTTTTTTCCAAATGATTTGTAAGATTTAATGGTACAGAGAATGCTATACCCTTAATCCTTAATATTGGTTCAAACAAGGAAAAGATTATGTGTTATTCCTTAAAGCACCTTTTAGGTTAATAGAGCTCATCTTAGCTACTCAAAAAGTCATTGAGTACACCAATGAAAAGGGTTTAGCAATTGTAAATACTTTCATCAGTGAAAATCTGATAACATAACACAAACAAAACAACATGACAAGGATGAAGTGTGATCCAAATCATCTGTGTTTTGTCCTTTACGCCCTCCCTGAGAAGAGAGCTTACAATCATGATCTTGTTTTACTCAGACTACTAATATTTTTTGAATGCAAAGAATGGATTTTAGAATATGCAAAAGTTTTCATCTTAAAAGTAGCGCTATTGTTAATGATAAAATGGAGAACAAAAACTCCTATCATTAAAATTGCAGCATCAAAAGATAAACAGTATTCCAGATTAATGTATTTGTAAATTTCTTAGATAACAGTATTATTTGATTTCATAGAATATAAAATATAGAACACTACAGCACAGCACAAGTCCTACTGCCCATGATATTATGCCAATCTTTGAGACCACTCTAAGATAAATCCGACCCTTCCTTCCTACACAGCTCTCCATTTTTGACCATCCATGCATCTATCTAAAAGTTTCTTAAATGCAGATTTGTATCTGACTCTACTTCTATCCCTGGCAGGACATTCCATGCCTTAGCCAAGAACTTAGCTCTGACATACCCCCTATACATTCCTCCAACTACTTTAAAATTATGCTCCCTAATATTTCCTACACAGTTCAATGAGAATATTTGCAATGAGAAGTACATAGAATATAGAATATAGAATAGTACAGGAACAGGCCATTCAGCCCACAATGTCTTGCCAAACCAAATAAATTAGTAATTGATTGGTTAGCTAAGCTAATCCATTATGTGCACATAATGTGCATATCGATCCATTTTCCTCACATTCATGTGCTCATCTAAATGCCTCTAATCTGCCCCTACCACACCCCAGGCAGTGCAGTGCATTCTATGCACCCACTACTCTCTGTGTAAAATATTTGCCTTGCCTCTCAGATCTCTTTTAAAATGATCCCCTCTCACCTTATCTGTTATTAGACATTTCAAACCTGGGCAAAAGATATGGTCGGTCTACTCTAGCTATGCCTCTGTAATTCCCTTTGCGCTATTGTAATGCTGATATACTTGACTTTATCTTTTCATTCTCAAACTGCGGGTGAATTCTATCACATTATGATCACTCTCTCCTAAGTGTTCTTTTATCTTAAGCTTCCTAATTAAATCTGACTCATTACACAAAGCAAAATCCAACCTGATTTTCCCAACTTACTTCCATATTGAAATCCCTCATGTCTATTGCAACGTTGCCCCTTTTAAATACCTTTTCTATTACCTATTTGAATTTATATCCCACATCCTGGCTATTGTTTAGTGGCATTTCTATCTCACATCAGGGTCTTTTTACCCATCCTGTTTCTTAATTCTACCAACAAGGGTCCTTCATCATCCGATTGCATGTTTCCTCTTTCTAAGGATTTAATTTCAATTTTTACCTATAGAGCCACCTCCACCCACTGCTGTTTACTTGCCTGTCCTTTTGATGCAAGGTATATCCTTGGATATTAAACTCCCAACTATGATCTTCTTTCAGTCACTGCTCTGTGATGCCCACAATGTCATACCTGCCAGTCTTTAACTGTGTTACATTATCTACCTTATTCCGTATACTGTGCGCATTGAAATGCAACACCTTCAGTCCTGTATTCATAACCTATATCATTTTGCTCCCATGTTACACTGCAGCTCATCCCTCTGACTGTAATTCTGTCCTGTCATCCGCCTGTCTTTCCTCACAGTCTCACTATGCACTGCATTAATATATATCAACTGCCCCAACCTCAGGCCTACCACTCAGGTCCCCATCTCCCTAGCAACTTAATTTAAACTCTGCAACAGCTCAAGCAAACGATATTGTCCCCCTCAGGTTCAGGTGTAACTTCTCCCTTTTATATAGGTCATACCTCCTTATGTATGCATAGAATGCCTAAGAATCCTTTTTAGTTCTATTTGCCAAGGACTTTTTATGGTCCCACCTATTTTTTTCTACTTCTGGAGTTTTTTTTTCTTTTTTTTAATCATCTAACTTCCTATGCTTTACATTGAATTCATTACCTACCTGGGCACCCAATGTTCTCTTACCTTGCCACCTCTGTCCTGTAATTTGTGCCATTGGTCTTTGAATTGGTCAGAATTGGTTGGCAGACAGGAAGCAAAGAGTGGGAGTAAACGGGACCTTTTCAGAATGGCAGGCAGTGACTAGTGGGGTACCGCAAGGCTCAGTGCTGGGACCCCAGTTGTTCACAATATATATTAATGATTTAGATGAGAGAATTAAAAGCAGCATCTCCAAGTTTGTGGATGACACGAAGCTGGGCGGTGGTGTTAGCTGTGAGGAGGATGCTAAGGGGATGCAGGGTGACTTGGATAGGTTAGGTGAGTGGGCAAATTCAAGGCAGATGCAATTTAATGTGGATAAGTGTGAGGTTATCCACTTTGGTTGCAAGAACAGGAAAACAGATTATTATCTGAATGTTGGCCGATTAGGAAAAGGGGAGGTGCAGCGAGACCTGGGCGTCATTGTACACCAGTCATTGAAGGTGGGCATGCAGGTACAGCAGGTGGTGAAAAAGGCAAATGGTATGTTGGCATTCATAGCAAAAGGATTTGAGTAGTGGAGCAGGGAGGTTCTACTGCAGTTGTACAAGGCCTTGGTGAGACCGCACCTAGAGTATTGTGTGCAGTTTTGGTCCCCGAATCTGAGGAAAGACATTCTTGCCATAGAGGGAGTACAAAGAAGGTTCACCAGATTGATTCCTGGGATGGCAGGACTTTCATATGAAGAAAGATTGGATCAACTAGGCTTATACTCACTAGAATTTAGAAGATTGAGGGGGGATCTTATTGAAACATATAAAATTCTAAAGGGATTGGACAGGCTAGATGCAGGAAGATTGTTTCCGATGTTGGGGAAGTCCAGAACAAGGGGTCACAGTTTAAGGATAAAGGGGAAGCCTTTTAGGACCGAGATGAGGAAAAACTTCTTCACATAGAGAGTGGTGAACCTGTGGAATTCTCTGCCACAGGAAACAGTTGAGGCTGGTTCATTGGCTATATTTAAGAGGAAGTTAGATATGGCCCTTGTGGCTAAAGGGATCAGGGGGTATGGAGAGAAAGCAGGTACAGGGTTCTGAGTTGGATGATCAGCCATGATCATACTAAATGGTGGTGCAGGCTCGAAGGGCCAAATGGCCTACTCCTGCACCTATTTTCTATGCTTCTATGTCAGATGTGGACTTAATCCGCCTCCAAAAAAAAGATGTTCCCAATTAACTCTCCCTAAATCCTGAATAATGCTCTTGTAATTTGCTTTTCTCCAGATTAATACACTCTTGTAAGGTCCATGGTTATCTTTAGCTATCTTAAAGCTTAAGGAACTGTGGTCACTGTGTTCTAACTGTTCACCCACTGAAAGTTCTATCACCTGGCCAGAATTATTCCCTAACACCAGATCTAGTACAGCCCCTCTTCTTGTTGGCCAATCTCTATATTGATTTAAGAAACCAACCTGGATGCACTTAACAAATACTGTTCCATCTAAACCTTACACTAAGAAGGTTCTAGTTTGTATTAGGAAATTCTGAAGTCCCCCATGTCAACAACTCTATTGTTTTTACACCTTTCCTTAATCTGCCTGCATATCTGTTTGTCAGTATCCCTGTGGCTATTGGGGGTCGTAGCGCGATCTTACTGGATTGATTGCACACCCTTCTTTTTATTGCCTCAAATAAAACTCAGTCCCGATGAGACTTGTTCTGTTCAAATGACTCACACCCTGCAACAACACCACTCTCTCACTCACTAATTGAAAGAATGACTCACTTCCATTGACACTAGTTCTTTTCAAATGGCTCCTGCCCTGCAACAAGGGTATTCTTTCATATTGAAGAATTGCTTAAGGATGACTTTAAAATGACATTAAGTGTGTGAGTGAAGCTGGGCAGATTATGCAATGTACACTAACCATTCAGAGGTACAGTGCATTCACACATAGGTTGCTATGCCTGTCAGAATGGTTGTGCATACTGATAGACAGTGCCCTGGATTGAAATATTGAACAAACTGTTATCCCTGTCAGCTCATGAAAAATATGGCAAGTGGTTTGGGTTGAGGTTGTTGTTAAGATGGGACACAAATGTGGCAGAAGTAGAAATAAGTAGACACAAAAGGACAAGCATTATATGGTAGCTGAAGTGGGTATGGGAGGCCAGCAATGAAGATGCAGTCATGCTTAACAGATGAAAGATGAATGTGATAAATGGGTCTGTGTCACTGAGGCTGACTGGAAGGAACACCACAAGTTACAGAAGTGGTCAGTAAAGAAATACAGCAAATCAGACAGAGAATGTACCTCAAAGTTTCATGTATGGGGAATCTATGCTGGGGGAATTCATACTGTGACATAGAAAAGAATGAATGAATCAGAGAAGGATTAATTGAGGAACACCAGCATGTCAGGTGAAAATCTGTATATTTTCTTGACTATGAAGTCGATTAGCAGACTGAGAGCAGGAACACTCCTGTAATAAAATAAGTTCTGTTAATTTTGCACTGTGGATCATCATTATGTTTTCATCAAATCTTCTGGTAGAAATGATCAGGAATTAGGAGAAATCAGCCAGAATTATTGATTGATTTTGGAATTTTATATTTAGACAATACTTTCTTGATTTTGCCCCATTCTTTTCCAAGGCATTGTTTAATATTACAATTCCTTAAGTGCTAACAGCTTTCTGCTACCTGATGTACAAGAACATCCTTCATACATGTCTGAACAGTGAACATCTCAAAGCGATTTGTGTTGTACCCAAACCTTTGGTTACTCTGCATGTCCCAGTGTGTTTTGCAGACTAATTGGATTGGAATGTTGCCTGAATTTGTCTACAGTGTTGTTCAAGATTGGTCAATTATGGTACCTCTCCCTCTTTAGTCAACATTAATTGATGTTTCTGGATTCACCTCATTGAAAGTCAATGTTTGATTAAGGATGGCAGAGTGTCATTCTAAATCAGTAGTTTCATGCTCAGCATAAGTAATACCAGTATTTTAATTACAAATTTGTTCCAGGTGACCACAGGATTTTCTTTGGATGCTCCAGATACTTGTAAGTACATAGAACAGTATAGCACAGGAATAGGCCCTGTAACCCACAGTGACTGCAGCATGATGCCAAATTAAACAAAACCCTTTTGCCTGCACTGTAAGTGATCCTAATGCCTCCGTCCTTTGCATATTCATGTGCTTACCTAATATGCCACTATTTCATAAATACAAGCGAGTGGCATGTTACCATAGCAGTTAGCACAACACTTTATAGTACCAGTGACCCAGGTTCAATTCCCGCCATTGACTGTCAGAAGATGGTACGTTCTCCCCATGACCACATGGGTTTTCTCTGGTGCCAGTTGGTAAGTTGGTTGTTTATTATGAATTAGGGATTGCTGGCCAGCACAGCTCTAAGGGCTGGAAGGGCATATTTCATGCTGTATCTCAATAAGTAAATAAATGATCAAGAGATTCTGTGGATGCTGGAAATCCAGAGCAACATACTGAGAGGAACTCAGCATGTCAGGCAGTATCAATGGAAGTGAAACTATGGACTTTTCAGGCCGAGACCATTCATCAGAATTTTAAAGAAGGGTGAAGATGCCTGTGAGGGGAGGGGAAGGAGGACAAACTAGAAAGTGATAGGTGAAGCTAGGTGAGTGGAGGAGGTGGGATGAAGTAAGAATCTGGGAGATGATAGGTGGAAAAGGTAATGAGTGGAGAAGAAAGGAATTGATTGGAGAAGAGAGTGGACTATGTGAGAAAGGGAAGGAGGAGGGGCACTTTTTACTATCACTTATTCTTTGGGGTAACCTTCTTTCGTGGATATCTGTAAAGACCAGGTTAGATATTGTATACATTCTCTGATATTAAATGGAACTATTGAACTACTGGACCAAAGGGAAGTAATAGACAGGTGAGGAGAAGAGGTACGAGGCCAAAGTGGGGAATTGAAGAAGAGGGAAGGGGGAAGGGGAAAATTATTACCGTAAGCTGGAGAAAATGATATTTGTGCCATCAGGTCAGCGGCTAGCTGGACAGAAAATGAGATGTTGCTCCTCCAACCCAAGAGTGGCCTCATCATGGCAGAAGAGGAGGCTACGGACCGGCATGCTGGAACGTGAATGGAGACTGACACCCAAGAGTGAAAACAGCTACAGTAAGTAATGCATACAACCCTGTCCATCACAGGAAAATCTCTCCCCACCATTGAGCACATCTGCAAGGAGCGCTACCACCAGCAAGCAGCATCCATTATCAAGGACCTCCACCATCTGGGCCATGCTCTCTCTTCACTGTTGCCATCAGGAAGAAGGTACAAGAGCCTTAGGTCTCACACCACCAGGTTCAGAAAAAGGTATTATCCTTCAACCGTTACGCTCCTGAACCAGTATGGATAACTCACCTCAATACCTAATTGATTCCACAACATTTCAAGGATGCTATCTTTGTTATTTTTGACTGTATTTGCACAATTTGTTTTCTTTTGCACATAAGTTGTGTGTGTGCAGTTTTTAATTGATTCCATTGTAATTCTTTGCTCTGCTGTGAAAACCTGCAGTCCATATTGAAGCCCCATGGGAGAAGCTCTCAGAAAGTGATGAGCTCAAAGAATTAAGACAGATGTGGGGTGTTCATTGTAGTAAAGAAATCACTTCCATACATGAAAGATGTGCAGTGCATCAGATGAGACTGATAAATGTACCATGACAGAATCAGTGCTAGCGGTCACTTGAGTCATGCAATGCACAGGTCATTCACAGAATGCTTATGTCATTCCTACAATAAGAAGCGCAGGAAATATGCAGTCAAACACAGGCATGCAACTACAAAGATGTTTTTAAGATCAGCCGCTATTTAGGATTGGAGACACAATGAGAATGAGTCCACATCCAAGCTGGCAGATGACAACAATAACTCATCATAGATCATATGCAAATAATGCAAATTATGGCAGAGAAGAGAGAAAGAAGAAAGGAACTGTTTTTCTGTAACATGTACATAGAAACACCGAAGCATACAATGAAATTCATTGCTACCATCATTGCCCAACATATCCAAGAATGTGCTGAGGACCACCAGCAAGTGTTGCTATGCTTCTGACGTCAACATATGTGCTCACAACTTACTATCCTGTACATCTTTGGAATGTGGAAGGGAACTGGAGCACCCAGAGGAAATCCATACGGTCCTGCGGAGAACATAAAACTCCTTACAGACAGCTGTGGGAATTGAACCCTGTTCGCTAGGGCTGTAAAGTGTTACACTAATCACTACGCTATTGTGTGCCATATCTATAGGACAAATATTAAAGGACAATCAATTAACTAAAGTACCTGGAAGGCTTTGTATTAAAGTCAGGCAGATATCTGGCAATTACTTTAGATTTTTGCTTTTCCTTTACTTTTAAAAGAAGGGTATAATATCTATATTTCATACACAATATTCCTTGATAGTGTTACGAACCCCGTAACTGGATCACTCACCAGCAAAGATAGAGAGGTCCGTTGGTCTGATGATACTATTTTTAACAGTATTTATTAGTAAAAATACACAAAAATAATATCAATGCAAATATACAGATTATATACGTCGTCAATACTAAATCTAAAAGTGCGGGTATAATAATAATCAATAAGAAATAAGCTCTATCGTTGTCTAAGGGATAATGTATTGTCCGATGGAAATATAAAGTTCACTCAGTTCATGCAGGCTGCAGCCTTTGGGGACCATTGTGTTGCAATGGTGGGAGAGAGAGAGAGATTTGGAGAAAAACTTGCCGACTTTCCTTTTATGGTTTCGATCCATCAGGAGTCTCGTTGTCATGGCCTTTCACTTGTGGCCTCTCCTTTAGCTAAACCGTTCTTCCGTGATGAGCCCGCCACCCTGGCAAGGGAGGACGCACATGAGCCCCCACCGGCTGTCGCTATTAAACGCTGTCACGGGATCTCCAGCGTTTCTCCTGGCGCGTCTAAAGGGGTTGTTCCCCAGACCCTCTTTTATCCTTACTCACAGGGTCTCAGGTGTCAATCAGGTTGGGATGATGCAATCCCTCAACCAGACCACTCTGGTTGTCCCCAGAGGTTTTTCCAATGATTAGTAAAGTACTCAATACACAATTCCGTCTCCAAGAGATGTTATCAGTGGCTCCGTTTCGCTGAGGTCAGAACACATTCCAAAACTTGTGTATTCTGGACGTCTCTCTCTCATTTCTCATCTCTCATCTCTCTCATCTCTCAGAGTTGCTTCACATTCATAACAATAGTATCTTAAGAACTGTACAATGTAATCAACTGCTCACTATATATATATGTAGAGAGAGAGAGAGAGAGAGAGAGAGAGAGAGAGTAACAATGTTTAGGGTAAAATTTGTTAAGGCAGTTTCTCGTAGCCTGTGCGGAAGTGTGGAAGCCTTTACTCCAGAAGTCTTTTGTTTGATAATGCACAGAGCTGGCTTAAGTAATCAACTATCCTCCACCATTCGAGGGAGTGATGGAAGATACTGAGGTAAAGCACACCTCAGATATGAAGGATCAAATGTCGAGGTTCCAGTTAGACACTGTGGACACACTTTCGGGAACTAAGCAGTGTTCTCAGCCCTATTAGTTTACTTCTTTATTATTTGCATGATTGATCCTCTTCTGCATACTGCATGTTTGTCAGCCTTTGTTACTTGCGTCTGGTTTTCCAGAGATTCAATTTCTTTGTTTTCCTGTGGCGTGCCTGCAAGAAAGTGAATCTCAAGGTTGTATACGATATACTATCTTGATAAAAAATTTACTTTGAACTTCAAACTTCTTTATTTTTTCCTATTGAACCATTTACTCTTCAATTGGCCATGATTCCCACCGCTGCCTGTAAGGAATTTGTACCTTCTCCCTGTGACTGCGTGGGTTTCCTCCAGGTGTTCTGGTTTCCTCCCACAGTCCAAAGACGTACCGGTTGGTAGGATAATTGGTCATTGTAAATTGTCCTGTGATCGGGCTAGGGTTACAATTGGGGGATTGCTGGGCAGCATGGCTTGAAAGGCCAAAAGGGTCTACGCCAATAAAATAATAATGAATAGAAAGAGCTGTATCCAGAGCTCTCCTGTTAGATTTGTTCGGGTTCCTGGTAGATCACAGGCATAAATGAACTGCTCAGTGAAATAGTTAAATGCTAAATCTGTTTTGGGAATTGAATGGGTCTTTTTCTGAATCTGGTGATTTAGGTTCCAGCTTTTTGTAAGGCAGACATTGCGAAATGAATGCTAACTCCATGGAGTATTAGCTTTCTGGATTTCTAGCACAGTATGTACATGATTGAGACTCATCTGTCACATAAGAAAATAAAACATAATATAAAGAGCAAACTTGGCATTAGATTTTGGAAATAATCAAAAATGTTGCTTCCAGTGGGATATAGATTGAAGTGTTTGTAACAGCCAGATACACAGTCCATATAGAAACTGCTCAGACCTGTCTGCTTACCCTGGGTTTCATTACTATATTTGACTAAGCAAGATTTAACATGCAAACATTTCACCAATTACTCCTTTGTTTAAAGACACTTAAAGCTGTACTTTTTTTTGGCAGAAGGTCTAGAGAGAATAAAAAGTTGTGTTTGGACTCACAAGTTTAATACTGCATTTTCTCCAGCCAACTCTTTCAAACATCACATGAAAATAACAGATTTTATTTTACATTTAAACCCGCAAAGCATCATTTTGACTAGTCACTGTTGCAAATAGAGTTTAGATAATTTTGGATAGTTAGATTAGAGTACTTGTAAAAGAATAAATGAAGGAATATAGAATCTGGGCATGCTATTGAACTTCTAGTAAATCTACTGGGGATAAAATCCCTGTGATTGAAAAATCGCATTAAAAAAGTGAAACTCTAGAATGTAAGTGTAAAATAAAAGGAACAGTATGCAAAATAGGCTTAGGATTTTAAAAAAAAACTTAATCAGGCTATATGGGCCTTCAGAATGGACACTGAATCTTTAATATTGGGTGAAACAGAATACCGCAGTGAGAAAGAATTTTTTTTACTCTCAGCAGGAACCCTTCGGAGTACATGGACACAATCTAATCAGAGTGATACAGGGTGACCAACAAGCAGAAACTCCATCGTCAATGGAATTGAGGGAAAATGTTAAAATACGAGAGGGAAAATGGGTTTAAAAATGCAAATTCTGTAATTTCTTTACGTGTGTAGGTCAGGGTTTGTCTATTGCTTTTGGAAGAGACTGTAGTTGAGACAGAGGCTTTGTATCCCATTCAGTGAAATGAATGAACCCAAGAGTCCGAGTGGAGGGAACAAACTTCTGTGGGTCAGTGCGGTCAGGCCTGGATAAATGTGTCGTATTGTTTGTATTAAGGAGATGCTCCCAGCAGGGAGTCCCTGGACCACAGCACACAACATTGAAGCTGTATTTGTTCAACATTCTAATAACCTAAAGTGTAGTCGGTAAAATAGTAAATGTTAATAAAGGAAAATACTCAGCACAAGGATTTTGCAGATATATTCAACATGGGAAAATATCAGTGATAACTGTGTTTTTTAAATAAGCACATATTGAAATATAGCACGTTAAGTAAAAGGAAATGAAAACTTACCAGGAGTGACAAAAGACACCACATTCCATTGGAAAGAAGACAATCTGGGTCATTGAAGCTGAGAATGGAAACAGTCTACACATAATGTTTGAAAACAGCCCTTTGTTTGTAGGATGCTGGCACAAGCGTAGAGCTGTGGCCCTTACTTCATCTGACAATTCATTGTGTTTTTCAGGGGCATTGATGAAAAGGGAATGCTGTTGGTTGTTTCAGAAAGGGAGATGGGCAAACATGAAATCGAAGTGGAAAAGCTGCACAAAAGCAGAAAATAAAGATAATTCGTTAGTCGTGTCTCCATCATTCTCCTGCAAATTGCGCTCCAAAAAATTGAGGGGAACAGTTCCCAAAGCTTCAAAGTAAGCGTTGATAAAAGAGCTTGTTTCCAAAACGAGACCTGTTGAGGAATGAGGCTGTAAACAAGGAATTATGGCAAAATGCAAATGTTTTATTGGGCACGATACCCAGACTAAATGGACCATTATGGGTCCAACCATGGCTTTACAGTGTGTAATTGAGGGATTTCATTCTTTTCATTTCTTTTCTCTTTGCAAGTCAATCACTCTTTCATTATTTACGATGGCTAATACTGGAATTGTTGTGTAATGTCATCAATTTGGTTATCTGTTTCATTCAATTACTGGCACCAAATTGGCTTCTGTGTTTCCAGTGGACAAATCATTAGTGATATTAACCACACTCAGAATGATCAGATTGCTCTTAAGTATTAACTTCAGGTGTTCCTGTTTTTAAGGTGAAAATTTGTGCCCTTTGTCTCAACCCGTCTATTTAGTCAAAAATAAACTATTGATTTTTATCAAAGTGTCTTGAATGTTGTTATTGTTAGTGTAATTTTTGTTAAGATGAAATAACTTGGAAGATTTTTCTTTAATATCATTTTACTTACTAGTCCTTGAGGGGACTTTGTGCAGGTGATCACAGACAGTGCACAAGTATTGATGATAAGCTTGCACTGGATAATGCACTGACACGATGAAATCTTTTATCTTCACTGAATCATGAGCATAAACCTGATAATGGTTGAATAGCCATCCATAAAACACTCATCCAAATCATAAATAAAGGAAATTAAGATGAGTTATTAGACACTGTATTCACTGCCATCCATTATGTGTCAAATAGGTTGCCGTCAATTTTTAGCAGACTATACAATATAAAGGAAAAAAGTGACTAGACTGCTACACTGATTAAATTATTTGATGTTTCCTTAGGAATTGCAATCTACTGGAATGAAAGGAACATTTCTACAAGAGGAAGTGACCACAAGAGAGCTCCCTGTATTTACAGTAGAGGCTAAGCATGGGGAACTACTTCCAGAGTGTCTATTGAGGTAGTATCAATTGGAACAGATCACCAAGCCAGAGGAGGTGATGGGCTTTAACAAGACACAGATATGTTTTATGAGTTGTCGCTCTTGGATGACCAAAGGCTTAGATGATAAAGATCAAGCAAAAGAGGTGTAGTAAGTCAGCATGCCAGAACGTGGTGGGTTGACAGGTGACAAGGACTTGATGAAGTGTTTAAGTAGGAAAGTTTTGGATCGATAGATGCTTCGTGGTTGGAAGGCTAAAACTTTTACTGAAAAGGAGTCAAGAAGCCTTTACGATGAAGAAGGCACAGATCCGACACTCAAATAAAGTGATTATTATGATAAGGGTGGGTTCAATCTAACAGAAGAGTTAGAGGGCAAATCATGTCCAATTAGAGTAGGCTTCATGTATACAATATTAAAAAGTAGTGTTAGCTGTCTAATATTTAATTGTGGGAAACCAGTGAAGGTTGTACTAACAGTGTGATCATGTCAATACTGCAAAGGAGTGTCGCCTAGCGTTTCCGGGGTAGGACTTGAACGCACAAAATGGTGGCAAAATTATTATTAATTAAGCCACAAGTGAGGGCAGGATCAAATGGAACAAAGCCACGCACGTAGTAACACAGCTTTCACACGTGCTACAGTGGCATGCTTGTGAATAAGTAGCCTGCATTGTACCTGGATCATGCATGCATGAACAAATATCTCACAAATGTCATCCAGACATGTTTTTCTCGTTATCTCGTCTCAGCGCACATGTCGGGGCTCCTCAGTATGTTAATGTGTCAGGCATAAATTCTGTGCAACACGGAATACATGCATAATTCCTTTAAGGGTTTTATTTTTTGTTTAATTGTTTATAAAAACATGGAACTAAACAATACAAACTATAGGTGGGGTGGGGGGGGGTTCTAAAATTTAAATGAGTGGAGCCAATATTATAATTGTCATTTGGTTCTGTTACTTTTGTCTTGTTTGGTCTGATTCATTCATTGCACATTCAGCCAGCAGCCTCAGAATATGAAAAATAAATAAGCATCTGACATTTGTCTGAATTAATATTATTATACGTGTTGCTTTTAGTTGTTCCTTTCTATTTTCCATGTCTCTCTTTTCTATAGAGCAGTTTTCTCCTCCCATCTTCTCAGAGAGGATTGAATTCTGACTAAACATGAGCTTATACAGTATATTAATCGACACTGGTCATTCTATATTATCTTTGCTAGTAGGGCGGTACAATAGCCTTGTGATTAGTACAAAGCTTTACAGTTCCAATGACCAGGGTTCAATTCCCACCACTGCCTGCCTGTGAGGAGTTTGTACTTTTTCCCTGTGACTATGTAGGTTTCCTCTGGATGCTCCAGTTTCCTCCCACAGTCCAAAGACCTATCGGTTGGTTGGTTAATTGATCATTGCAAATTGTCCTATGATTGTGCTAGGATTAAATTGGAGATTGCTGGGCAAAAGGGCCTAATCCGTGCTGTATGTCAATAAATAAATTAATTTGGAACATAGAACATAAAGCATAGAACATTATAGCACATTATAACCTTTGACCCAATAGCTGTGCTGTCTTTTTGGCCAATCTTTTAATCTACTCCAAGATCCAACTAACCTTCCCTTCCTACATAGCTTTCCATTTTTCTTTCATCCGTGGATATGCCTCTTCTGCCACTCATGGCAGGGTGTTCCATGCACTTACCACTTTCTATGTAAAAACTTACCTGTGACATCTCCCTCCATACATTCCTCAAATCACCTTAAACCTTTTTATGTAGAGTTAAAGAAAATGTATGAAGGAATGGGACCCTTCTTTCTATAATAATTTAAGCTTTGCTTCTTCGTTCCTTAGAAGCAGCAACTTAAATTTGCTCCTTTTAAGTATGCCATTGATCAAATCAGCATGGTGGCGAAGCTGTTAGCATAATACCTTACAGTTCTAGCTATAAGGTTGGGGTTCAATTCCTGCTGCTGTTTGCAAGGTGTTTATACATCCTTCCCATGACTGCATGGGTTTCTTGGTGCTCTGGTTGCCTCCCAAATTCCACAGATGTACCAGTTAGGATTAGTAAGCTGTGGGCAGGCTGGAAGCATGGTGACTCCTGCGGGTTGTCCCCAGCATATATTAGACAGTTCTGGTTGTTGACACATGCAACACACAATGTATTGCTGCATGTTTTAATGTACATGTAACAAATAAAGCTAATCTCTTTCTCATCTTTTGATTTTATTTTGCAGATTCTGCTTTGTCCTGTTGAACTTGGTAAAGCTTAATAGCTACTTTTGTAACAATACATATCAAATTCCAATAATACTTTTTATAATAATATATTTGTCGTGATATTTTCTCCTTAGGCTTTGTACATCAATCTTTGGTCAATCATATTTGAAAGAAAAAGGAAGGCTTGCATTTATATAGCATTTGTCACTTGTACAGCATTGCAAGCACCTTCCAATGAAATGCCCTCTAGGGGTGATCACTGTTGTAATGTAGAAAAGGCAGCAGTTAATTATCATGTGCAGAATTTCAACAGTGAGGAGGATTGTGTTTGTAATGTTAAGTCTTGGATAAATATTGGATGGGGCACTGAGATTAACTCGCCTGTTCTTTATGGTGTACTTAAGGTCATAAGAAAATTCCACTGTTTTATTTCAGCATTGCCCATGACAAAGTGGCACTTACTCAGACTACACTCAAATGTGACTGTAGAATTTCGATGGGGATTTGAACCCACAACCTGGAGGTGACATTGCAACCAACTAAGCTACAGCAAATACCAGATACTATATATCTGCTGGCAATTTAATCACAACCTTATCCTCTCTTCATATTATGGTTAGAACAGACAGACAGACAGACATACTTTATTGATCCCAAGGGAAGTTGGGTTTCATTACAGCCACACCAACCAAGAATAGTGAAGAAATATAGCAATATAAAACCATAAATAATTAGATAATAATAAGTTAATCATGACAAGTGGAAATAAGACCAGGACCAGCCTATTGGCTCAGGGTGTCTGACACTCCAAGGGAGGAGTTGTAAAGTTTGATGGCCACAGGTAGGAATGACTTCCTATGATGCTCAGTGTTGCATCTCGGTGGAATGAGTCTCTGGCTGAATGTACTCCTGTGCCTAACTGGTACGGTATGGAGTGGATGGAAGTCATTGTACAAGATGGCATGCAACTTGGACAGCATCCTCTTTTCAGACACCACTGTCAGAGTGTCCAGTTCCACTCCCCTACATCACTGGCCTTTATGAATGAGTTTGTTGATTCTGTTGGTGTCTGCTACCCTCAGCCTGCTGCCCCAGCACACAACAGCAAACACGATAGCACTGGCCACCACAGCCTCGTAGAACATCCTCAGCATTGTCCGGCAAATGTTAAAGGACCTCAGTCTCCTCAGAAAATAGAGACGGCTCTGACCCTTCTCGTAGACAGCCTCAGTGTTTTTTGACCAGTCCAGTCCAGACCAGAAAGGGTTAATGAATAATGATCAGGAGCCAGAAGCTTGAGTAATGTTTACCTGAATAATTAAAGGTATTAAAAGCCATTTGTTGGTGTGCTCAGGTAAAGATCAACTCAGTCTGGGAACACAGGGTACTCCGGCTCCACATATCGAAACTGAACCAAATCTCATGGGTTTGGGGAAAAGACCTTGGTGATGAGCAAAAAGTGATGATTAGTTTGCCATTAAAGGACTAATTCTTTAAGTCCTATTATACATTTAACATTGCTTGTAGGTCCATTTCCAAACAACTTGTTCAAAAGCCTGTACCTTAAGTACCAGAGAAAAATCTGTTTATTGGGTATAAATTTGGAAGATTAGCAAAGCTCTGAGGATTTATCCTGGGCCCAACATATTGATCCAATTACAAAGAAGGCGTGACAGCAGCTATATTTCATTAGGAGTTTGAGAAGAATTGGTGTGTCACCAAAGACAGTCGTAAATTTCTACAGATGTAGTGTGAAGAGCACTCTAACTGGTTGCATCACTGTCTGGAATGGAGGGGCCACTGCACATGAGCGGCATAAGCTGCAGAAGTTGTAAACTCAGTCAGTTGAGCTAGGGAGGCTTCATCCGGTATATCATCAAGGACAGATGCCTCAAAAAGGCTGCACCTATCATTAAAGACTGCCCCATCACCCAGAACATGCCCTCTTCTCATTGTTACCATCAAGGATGAGGTACAGGAGCTTGAAGACACACAATGTTTCAGGAACAACTTCTTCCCTTCTGCCATCAGATTTCTGAATGGACAATGAACCCAGGAACATTTTTGTTCTTTCTCTCTTTTTGCACTATTTATTTAATTTAATTATGTACATATCTCTTTGTAATTTATAATTTGTTTTATTGTATATTGCAACGTGGTACTGCTGAAACTAAGACATTTCATGACATATTAAACCTGATTCTGATTTCCTCAGCCTTTAACTGTTCTGATTCAAAATTCAATGTTGATGATTTGTGAATAGACTGAACTTCTTCCTGTTCTTGTGTTTCTACTAACAGATGTGGTAGGCTTTCAAAACGTCCTTGAAAGTAAAGAGTTTCACATCAAAACATTGTTTTAATTCCTTTATGGCAAATGGTCTTTTTAAAATCCAGTTCCTTGAAACACTGACCTATTGCCTGAAATCACTGTGTATCAACTGCCCTCATGTGGATTCCTGTGGTATAGCTAGTTTGCATTTTTAATACAGTATTGATATTTGCCATGATCCTTCATTTTTAAACTCAGTTTTCAGGAAGAGGGCATCACTGGCAAAGCCAGCATTTATTCTCTTTCACTAATTACTTCTGTGAAGTTGATGATGGGCTATTTTCTTGATTCCCGCAGTGCCTTTGATGAAATTAGTTCCACTGTGCCGATGGGTATGGTGTCCTCAGATTCAGGCCCAGTGACGATTAAGAAAGGATAATGTATTTCCAAGGAAGTGAGGTGTGTTACTCGATGAGGAATCTATAACTGGCAGTATTACCATTCACCTGAAGCTCTTGTTGCCGTTGAGAGCATCCTGGCTGGCTGCATCACTGCCTGCTATGGGATCTGTACTTCACTCAATCACAGGATTCTGCAGAGAGTGGTGCAGACAGCCCCATGCATCTGTGGATGTGAATTTCCCACCATTCAGGATTTTTACAGCGACAGGTGCATAAAAAAGGCCCAGAGGATAACTGGGGACCCGAGTCACCCCAACCACAAACTGTTCCAGCTGCTACCATCCGGGAAACGGTACCGCGGCGTAAAAGCCAGGACCAACAGGCTCCTTCCACCAGGCCACCAGACTGATTAATTCACGCTGACACAATTGTATTTCTAAGCTATATTGACTGTTCTGTTGTACATACTATTTATTACAAATGACTATAATTTGCACATTGCACATTCAGATGGAGACGTTACGTAAAGATTTTTACATCTCATACATGTGAAGGATGTAAGAAATAAAGTCAGTTCAATTCATTGGTGGTAGAGCTCGTGGGTTTGAGTGGGGCTGTTGGAGCCCTGTAACTGCAATGCATTTTGAAGATGGTATACATTGCAGCCGCTATGATTCAGTGGTGGGAGCAATTAGCGCTTAGGGTGATGGATGAGGTGCCAGTCCAGCTGGCTGCTTTATCCTGGATGACGTCAGGCCTCTTTTGTGTTGCCAGAGCCGTGCTCATCGAGGCAAGCGGAGTGCATTCTATCACATTCCTGATGCGTTTTGGAGGAAGTCAATTTATAGACAAACATTTTGTTATGTTTCTCATTAGTGAAATATTTATTTAGTCTCAAAATGCATTTGCACCATGATACGCTATTACATGATCTCATTGCCCTTTACTTCATGGTGATCTCTTGCATGAAGGATCAGAGGACAGGACCAAATTTGTGGTCAACGTGTTGCTGTGCAAGCCTGTGATCTATTATGTTTGACTTGAGTGTAAATGGCAGATTTACATGACCCCAGGATGCACACAAAATGGTAATGAAGCCACAGGAGCAGCCAGCCAGTGTAGTGGGCACAAACTGCCCAAGGTGGTTCATTTGAAGACTCTCCCTTGAGAGATGTAACATGAATCCTGAAAACTGAATAAAATCACTGAAACATTGAGCTAAAGCTGCTGCTATCATGATTATCAGAGTCCCAATGTGAAATCGGCTTTAATTATATTCCATGTCACCACAGTGAGAGGCTTTATATAAAATAATCCCAGTGCTCAAATAGCAAGCGATATGAGTCATTCACATTTCTTAGCATTTAGGCAGATAGAAAATATTGCACTCTGAGAGGAAATTCAGCATTTTAAAACGCTCTCAGAGAGGGTTATTTTATATTTGCAAAGGGGAATTATTAAATCTTGAGGGTTTAGGGGCGAGGCTGTAGAGTGATTTCCCAACGCATCATCAGCACCAGCCTACCTGCCATCGAGGACATATATTCAAAAAGGTGCCAGGAAAAGGCCAGCGATACTATAAAGGATGCATGAGCAGCTGCTTCTGGCCTGCTTGTCCCACTCCTAACAGGGAAGAGGCTACACAGCATCTACGCCAGAGTAACAACTCAAAAACAGTTACTTCCTGCAATTTGTGAGGCAGTTCACACCTCCACCCATTAACACACCACACCATACCACTATATACACATGACCCACTGTTCCTTTATATAACAGTTAATTGTACATAGTGTTTTATAGAATTGCTTTTATATTTATATTTATTGTGTTTTTTTTGCATCTTTATTGTGTTCTTTATGCGTCGGATCCGAAGTAACAATTATTTTGTTCACTTTTACACTTACGTACTAAAAACTGACAAAAGATAATTCTAAATCCTGAACTTGGCTGCTTCGATGGGTGTTTTCGTGGGTGCCGCCTTCTAGAGTATACTGCAGAGTTATAGTTGTAGCGGGTAGTTTTTGATTATATAGGGAAGGGCACAATACTTGGTTATTATTACTGAAATATTTTCATTACTATCAAATCTGGTTACCCGTTAAGTGCTGGACTGCTGGTGAAAGAACTTTTGTATGCTGTTTCATTAATATTTACTTTCATACTGTTATTCTGCAGATAATGGCTATTATGCTTGGTGGGTTACCGAGTTGAAGATATAAATGATCCAAATATTTATTTTACATTAAATCTAGAGAATTCAGAATTCAGGTGATAAAGTTGAGCGTGTATACAATTACAGAAGGTGTATTACAGCACTGAGAGACATTAATGCGGTCATCAAATCAATGGGAAAATCACATTTTCAGTCAGATATTATCAAGGGTAAGGGGCATAGTTATGAAGAAAAAGTATAGAATATTTTTCTACTAAGTAATGCAGCTCCAGAGGGAGTGTGACATATCTTCAAAGATTGTAAGGGCCTTTGACAAGATAAACAGTGATGAATTGCTTCCTCTGGTTGGGAAGATTACAACAAATTGATCAAATTTAGGATAACTGGATGATAAATTAAAGAATTGCTGGGAGAAAAATCTTCACCCAAAAATTGGCTGTAAACTCAAAGTTCCTGACACAAATTGCTGTTGAGGCAAAAGCTAGAAGGATATTTTATTTGCTTGAAAAAGTAAGAAAGTAGGATTAGATTGGTTCAAGCCAAGACTAACATCATCACTTGCTAACCGCACCACTCCCAAGCTGCAGACTTTGTCCAATCCTATGAACCTGAATACAAAGTAATGTAGTGACATCAATATGCTGATATCATTGAGATTATTTGTTTACAAATGGATTTTTTACCTATTTCTTATTTGTACTGAGCTCAGTGAAACAGATTGCTCTCCAATGTTCCATTCCTATGAGAATCTTGACCCTGGGTTTGTTGACCAGAGTAGAACAGGTTCCCACAAAGGTTTGATCTTTGAATTCACACCTCCTATTTAAATAACGTTTATGTTATTCCCCTATAAATCTCAACCATATAACGTACAGCTCGGTGATTTCCCCAGTCCTGTGCAATTACTCAATTGCCCTTCTCCATGACTGGAGTCTGTTCCTTTAGCTGCCCATGCTGTTAGCTCTCAAATTTACTTTTATCACCTTTCCATCTTTCTACACAAACATCTCTTTCTGCATCTTTTCATCTTTCCATACAATCTCTCTTTTAATAGTCAGTTCTAAATTCAGCTCCATGAATAAACTTCCATTGTCTCTTCTAAAACCTGTTTCTTTGGCCCAGAACACCAGAGCAAGAGAAGGTCACTCAGTCCCTCAATCTTTTGAATATGATAATGTTTATCTGTGCCGGACTCAACACTTCTTCTGTGCCAGTTTCCCATAACTCTTAATATTTACCTATTCCCACCATAAAAATATTAAGCAAACATGAGGAAATCTGCAGATGCTGGAAATTCAAGCAACACACACAAAATGCTGGTGGAACACAGCAGGCCAGGCAGCATCTACAGGGAGAAGCACTGTCGAAGTTTCGGGCTGAGACCCTTCGTCAGGACTAACTGAAAGGAAAGACAGTAAGAGATTTGAATTGGGTTTGATTGGGATCTCCCAGCGGCCACACATTTCAATTCCACGTCCCATTCCCATTCTGATATGTCTATCCATGGCCTCTACTGTCAAGATGAAGCCACACTCAGGTTGGAGGAACAACACCTTATATACCGGCTGGGTAGCCTCCAACCTGATGGCATGAACATTGACTTCTCTCACTTCTGTTAATGTCCCTCCTCCCCTTCTTACCCCATCCCTGATATATTTATTTTTTTCTCCCTCCTCCTTTTTTCTCTCTCTCTGCCTGTTCTCCATCTCCCTCTGGTGCTCCCCTCCCCCTTTCTTTCTCCCTAGGCCTCCCGTCCCATGATCCTTTCCCTTCTCCAGCTCAGTATCACTTTCGCCAATCACCTTTCCGGCTCTCAGCTTCATCCCACCCCCTCCAGTCTTCTCTTATCATTTCGCATTTTCCCCTCCCCCTGCTACCTTCAAATCTCTTACTACCTTTCCTTTCAGTTAGTCCTGACGAAAGGTCTCAGCCCGAAACTTTGACAGTGCTTCTCCTTATAGCTGCTGCCTGGCCTGCTGTGTTCCATCAGCATTTTGTGTGTGTTGCATAAAAATATTAATATGATTTATGTTAACTTATGATTTTGTTTACCTATGTTTGTGCTGTTTCTAATGTACTGTGCTGCTGCCACAAATAGCTATTTTATGACACTTATGCTTGCAATAATTTATGCACTAGAACATATGATCCCTCTGAGCTTCACTCCTTTCTAATTTCTTTCCATTTAACTAATAATACACCTTTAAATTCCTCTCATCCAAGTGCATGCCCTCACACTTTCTCACTATCTATGTCCCACTGCAGAATCACAATATCCTCAAGTCTTTCCACTTATTTTTGTATTTTGTATCATCAGCAAACTTGGAAACCTTCCATATCCTTTTGCTCTCTTGGCCATTAACAGTAATGATAAGACATTAAGGGCCAAGAACCAGTCCATGCAGTACTCTGCTAGTTACACCCTCCCAACATGAGAAGAACCCATTTATTCCAACTCTGTTTTTTATGTGGTGCCCAGCTTTCAATCCAGTTTTCATTGGGTTTGATGTATTTGTCTAGAAATTTGATTCACATAGTGTTGCAATCATGAAGTTCAAGTGGGGTTGTCTAGTCAGGAATCACCATTATGACACTGAAGCTATTTCCATGAGAATGGTAAGCAAGATGACATAATTCCCCATTTCAAGAGAATCTGCAGATGGTGGAAATCTTGAGCAGCATATGCAAAACGCTGGAGGAACTCAGCAAGTCAGGTGCATCTATGGAGGGGAATCAACGGTCAACGTTTCAGGCTGAGACCCTTCATCAGGACTGGAAAGGAAGGAGCTAGTAGACTCATCTTGGCAGTAAATGAAGCCATGGACAGATGTGAGTCGAATTGATTTGGATATTGCTCCCCTTCCTCCTTCCCTCTTTTTCCATTCCCCAGTTTGGTTACCTTCTCACCCCTTCTCTTCTCCACACCTGCTCATCACCTCCCTCTTGTTTCCCACTTCCTTCCCTTTCTTCCGTGGTCCACTGTCCTCCCTATTAGATACCTTCTCCTCAGCTTCGTCCACCTATCCCCTCTTACCATCTTACTTCTTTCCCCCTCTCCCATACAACAACCTTACCCCTCCCCCTCACCTACCTTCATCTATCTCCTAAGAACTTCCCCTCCCCCAAACTTTTTATTCTGTCTTCTGCCCCCTTCTTTTACAGTCCTGATGAAGGGTCTTGCCCTGACACTTGGACTGTTTATTTCCACAGATGCTGCCCGACATGTTGAGTTCCTCCAGCATTTTGTGTGTATTCTTCATTTTATGTTCCTTTTGGAATTATTCCAAGAGAACATGGTCATAATCCTGCAGTAGGGACCTGAATTAAAGCAACCTGACACCCATTTCCTAGTCATCCTACAGTGCTGAAAACAGCTCTGGCCTCTAACCCTCATTTTTCCTAAGAAATCCCGTACTATAAAGATATGAAGTTTCAATAGGTCAAATGAATTAATTCTGCATCCATAAGATCTTATGAATATCAATCTTTCTGATTCCATCCCTCCTCTATCCTCTACTTGATGCTGATCAACATCTACATTGTTATCCACTGACCATGGCTAGAACTAACCCTCATCTTGTACATCTCCTGTCCTCCAAAAATCCTCTGATCTTTGGAGAGGACTTCCGAGTGGCAGTACTTCATAAGCTTTAACACTCTGCTTTACAGACTAAATTGGTCACTTTCCAAAGTCCATCATACACTTCAGAGTGCACTGGAAAGTTGTATGAAGCATTGTTAAGTGTTTTCCATGTTAAATGGAGTATATTAAATTAAGTTATTTGTGGGGAAAAAAGTTAAAATATTCTGCAAATACAGACTTATCTAGAGAATGTATGAGAAGTGCTATGCTGTCCTGAAATTGAGATTGCCTAGAGTTCCACTGTTTGTGGCTATCCAGTATCACTTCACTAGTTCTGTCCA
Source organism: Hypanus sabinus (assembly GCF_030144855.1). Lineage (NCBI taxonomy): Eukaryota > Metazoa > Chordata > Chondrichthyes > Myliobatiformes > Dasyatidae > Hypanus > Hypanus sabinus. Next base: position 37,100,763 of record NC_082728.1, on the reverse strand, counting down.
CATAACATATGAATTCAAGTCTGATACTGACCCTTTTAAAATTCCTGATCTGTTCTGTACAATAAGACTTCATTTGAAATGATAAACAATCCTTTGACCATAAGACATAGAAGCAGAATTAGGCCATCCAGCTCATCAACTGCTCTGCCATTCCATCATTACTGATTTACTATCCCTCTCAACCCCATTCTTCTGCCTTTTCCCAGTAATCTTTGACACACTTACTAATGAAGAGCCTATCATCCTCTGCTTTAAATGCACCCAATGACTTGGCATCTACAGACATCTGTGGCAATGGGTTCCACAGATTCATCATCCTCTGTCTAAAGAAATGCTTCCTCATCTGTGTTCTAAAGGGGTGTTCTTCTATTCTTTGGCTGGGCCATCTGGTCCTAGATTCCCCACTAACAGAAACATACTCTCAACGTCCACTCCACGTAGGCCTTTTAATATTTGATAGGTTTCAATGAGATCCCACCTCATTCTTCTAAGCTCCAGTGAATACAGGCCCAGAGCCATCAAACACTCCTCGTATGTTAACCCTTTTCATTTCTGGGATCATGTTTTGTGAACCACCTCTAGACTCTCTCCAATGCGAGCACGTCATTGCTCAGATAAGCAGTCCAAAACTGCGCACAAAATTCTCTGTGTGCTCTGAGAAATGCCTTGTAAAGCTTCACCATTACATCCTTGCTTTTATGTTCTAGCACTCTCAAAATGAATGCCAACATTGTATTTGCCTTTCTTACCACTGACTCAACCTGCAAGTTAAGCATTTGGGAATCCTCCACGTGGAGGATCTTGATTATGAATGGCATCAAAGGTTACAGGGAGAAGGCAGGAGAGTTGTGTTGAGTGGATGAATAAATCAGCCACAGATGAATGGCAGAGCAGACTTGTTGGGCTGAATGGCCTAATTCTGCTCCTAGATTTTACAACCTTCTGGTCATATGACCTTATGAAAATTCAAGTGAACACCATCCGCTGATTCTCCTTTGTCTATTCTGTCTGTTGTTTCCTCAAAGAACTCCAACAGATCTGTCAGGTAAGATTTCCCCTTAAGGAAACCATGCTGACTTCAGCTTATTTTATCATATGCCTCCAAGTCCTCTGAACATTATCCTTAAAATTGGACTCCAATGTCTTATCAACCACTGAAGTCAGGCTAACTAACCTATAATTTCCTGTCTTTTAGCTCCGTCCTTTCTCACAGAGTAGGGAGACATCTGTAATTTTGCAGTCCTCTAGTGATGTTTGAAAGATCATTATTAATGCTTCCACAATCTCTTCAACTCCAACCTCATCAGTTGCCGAATATCCCAACGTGCATATCTAGAATTAGAGCATTTACATTTTCGAAAATGTGACTTCTTTTCTAGTCCTGCCATCTTAAAAGGGAATGAATGCGTTTCAGGATGCGACCACTATTCGGACAATATGCAAGCTTTGCCATAGCGTCCGATTATTATTAAAAGTCACAGAAAGCAACGAGGAAATATTTTTCTACTGCCACATATGCCTGCTAATGGAAAGGAATTCTGACACATTTTCTATCACTTCACAAATTATATTAGTTTAATGCATTAAATGTGTGGATTCATTGATGTAGCCTTTGGTCAAATTTATACTGAAAATTGTGACTTGGTAATTATTTCAAGCAATGTTTCAATTAATAAATTACATCTAAAAATCTCTCAGAAGACTTTATATTAATTAATATAAATTAATTTATGGAAATTTAAATTCCATTTATTCACACTGTATTTGCCAATTAACATCAAAATGTCGATAAATCTACTTTTTCTGGGTTGTGCCAAAATTGATGTTTTGAACTTCTTCCAAAGGTTCTCAGTTAGTGAATTGTGCTCTAAAGCAATTGTGTGAGAAACTCTTTTTGAGTCATTAACATTAAACATCAAATGCTGTATATGTGATTTCATTGATTACAGTGGTACTGACCACCAGGAGCTGTGTATAACCAGCAGCTGATACTCTCATTTGCATCTAATGCTAACACCTGAAGACTAATTTCTCCCCTTCCACATTCACCTAAGCTATAGAAAGGAAATTAGCTTTGCATTTCTCCTTTAAGTAGCACCAAGACAAACCAACAACTCCTCTCCATTCAATTTGCATCCAGTCATAATGTAGAAAGTTAAAAGATCAAGACGATGCCGGTGAACCACAGCAACGTACTGTGGGCTACATCCAATATTGTTAAACATAACTCTTTTGAATTACTCCCACTGCAATCTGCAGCATGTAATTTCCTTTTAAGCAATGTACTTTTAAATCAAATTAATGATCTAATGATTTCACACTCTTATGAAGGACTGTGTGGACTTAACTCTCAAGCAGGAAGGTACTGCACCTTTAAGTTGGTGCAGTCTTTCATTGATTATATCATGGTTATTATTCTATTATGGATTAATTCAGTATGCCTGCAAGAAAATGTATCTTAGAGTTGCATGGTAAGATATATGTACTTAGAACTTTGAACTTTTTTAGTTCATTGACTCCATGATGGCTCTTTGCAGAACAGTTGCGAATATCTTATGTCCACAATTTTGCACCTTTTGCTTTGCTCTTAAACTTATTTACAGAATCCAGGTTCTAGTTCTGGATCCCAACAAGGCTGAGTGTAGGAACTTTGCTGAATCTCCTATTTAGCTGTTTAATCCATGATTTTGAATCTAATGTTTTTATTAATTGTCCCACTTAACTGAAAGAATATTTTTCCTCAGCTGCTCTATAAACCTTCAAACTATGTTGAAAGCTATATTAATCATTTTTTTTTCTGTTCCAAGAAGTATATCAAGTTCAAGTTTATTGTCATAGGGCTATTTTCCCAGGTTATAAATGCTATGAAAATTAGCTTTTTGCAGTAGCAGCAGCATAATACAACTTAAACATGATGAACATAAATTACGTTAACTTAAATTACCATCATTTACATAACTTACACAAAACAGTAAACCAAAAATAACATAATTGCATTGATGCAACTTGAGGGAAATACAATCTGATCTACAATGGTTCAATTCAGGTGGGTTCATGAATTAGATGAGATGGCAGTATGGTGATGCTGTTGTTGAACATCCTGAATTTCTCACAATATTATTGGTTACTCAGATTTTGTAGCTTCCCAGTACACCTGATTTGAATCCTTTAGTACATCTATCCTGAAGTGTGACATTCAGAATTGTCCCCGATATCTTAGCTCCAGCCCACTCACATGTCATCAAAATCTAGCAAAATCTCAATACCATTTATATTCTATATTATCAGGCTTTTTCACATACTTAAGCCTCAGCGCAGAGCTTTATTTTTGGTTTAAATACTGAACTGGATTTCTGTCTTACTGTTGGAGAAAAGTGGACGCAGAATATAAGCCAACCACCTTTGACAAAAGTTTGATCACCTTCTTGCCCTGAAATTGAGCCTCTGCAGAAAAACCACAGTGTTCTACAACAGGAATACTCTGCCAATTTAGTAGAATATGTTAAGATTAAACTGTGAGAATTTCCGGATACTGAATCCAAAGAATAGCAGGTTTTTACAGCTCTCCTAAGCCCTTACATCATCTTGCATTGATATGGGTGACTGAAGGCATGGAAGCCGATGAGATGCAATGCCACAACTACCTGAGTAAAGAAACTCCTTCCAAATCAGTTTTAGCTAGTTGACAACTCTATTGAAAGATTAAAGCCAAAAGAGACAAGTATTATTTGTCACATGTACTGTACATCAAACCATCCCAAGTAATGTGTTGTTTGCGTGAACTCAAATCAGCGAGGAATGTGTTGAGCAGCCCACAATTGTCTCCATGCTTCTAGCATACCCTAAACTTTTTAAACCTAATTGTACATCTTTGGAATATTTGATGGAACCGGAATGCCAGGATGAAACACAGTCACGGAGAGAGGGTATAAACTCCTTTCAGACAGTGGGCGTGAATTGAACCCTGATCTTGTAGCCAGTGCAGTAAAGCAATTTCGCCAGCCATTACGCTACCATGTCGCTTCTACCCTTTAACTCCAGACAACTTCACTGGTGCAAGTGTCCTCGTAATATTTACTGTCAGAAAGTTCTTTCGAAAATCATCTCCTATTCATCTGAAATCCAATCAGTTCAATCTTTCCCCATAGGAATCAGCTTCCTGAGCGTTCATTGTACTGACTCCAAACACTCATATTCTTCTTTAAATAAAAGGACCAATGCTGTACATAATGTTCCATGTGTGGTCTTACTAAAGGCAAAAACAGTTGTAGCAAAACTTCCTTACGTTTGTGCTTCACTCCATTCTCTGCCCATTTTTTAAAAAAAAACTTCTCCTCCATTATATCACCTCAACATCTGTGTGTCAGTGTGACATCTTGATCACTGCCAGTTTTGCAATTGGATGTGGAAGCAAGTTTTTGCAAGCAAAACATGTTCTGGTATGAAAGGCTTAACGAAACCTCAAGGACTCTAAAGCTGTGAGTGATATTTATAGTATTTTGTTGCTCAGAATCAATGCCTTTGATGTGGTGGCTTATGTTAGTTGTGTTTGGAAGATAAGTGTAACACTGAAATGATATGAATAATATGGAATTACAGCTGCTCACATTTGACATGAAAATAACAGCATTGCATATGTCCAATATGAACTAATATGAACACAATTCCATAGTATTCAGCTGAACAAAAAGCAGGGAATTGGAAAATAGAAGGAATGCCACCAGAATGTGAAAAGACCTAATAATTAAGAAAATTTGGATCTTCAGTGACTGAATCAGTGTGCAGAATGATATGGTGGGTGAACTTGCTTCTATTTTTTTGTCCCACTTCTCAGAATATTTGATTCAACAGGGAAGAGCACTGATGCGTTGTTAATTTTCTGCTGCTGCCTTTAGCAGCAGTGAACATGTTTCATGCTGTGGGTGGAGAAGGTTTCAAATTATTGCTGCTAGCATTTAGAACTCAGAGTTAATGCTTCTGTGAAGCCACAGAGCCCTATCGTAGAAACGTTTGGCGTTAACAATAACATACGACTGCCAATAAAATCCACAGTCATGTCAGGGCATGAGGCAGAGGGATGTCTGTGGTATTGATAATATAATGTTAAAAAAAATCAAAGAATTTGTTCCGCTTTCATTTTCTCCTGTCTTTAATGTATCCTTGTAAAAAGCCTGTTGAAGGAATGTTAACCTATTTTCAGCAAATAAGTCTAAAATTATGCAATGTACTTCCAATTGTGGTTCATTGAAGCACCATATATTTTCCTTTAAAAATTAAAATTACACCTCTACTGTGCTGAAGTTTCTACAATCTACGATACTCCCTGTCGCAACTCACCAAAGTTATGTCGATAGTACCTTCCTCCCCATGACCTCTGATACTGAATTGCATCAGCAATACCCTGGGAGCATTTCCCCCTTCATGATATCCTCAAAACAAAACAGTGTTATGACTTAGATAGTTATTCTTTTATTCATTGTCCTTTAATTTTTGGAAGGTTCCTCCAGAAAACAGAATGTGCTGACACATATGAAATTGTTGCTGAAATGTCAGCAGATGAATTTCCTGATAGGTAGGGAAGGAATTTTTTATCTGAGATCTTGAAGAAAGATCAGACCCTAGTTAGTACTAAATCTCTGCCTTCTGATATTTTACATTACTTGCCCTCCTGATAAAAAAATATTGCCCCATTACTCTTAGGCACTTGTTCTTACTTTGCCATGAAGTGTTGTTTCTATGTTATTGGTTAGGTGTGGCTTATAGTCACAGAGGGCTTTGTTAAAGGTCAAGGTAAAAGCCAAAGAATTCTGAATAGTTTAATGTTTTACATGAAATTATTGTGACAAAATGCACGCAATGTATTATTCCACAGTACATAAGCAGAGCATAAGTTAAGTCATTTTCAGAAGGACTTGAGTTCAGTTCTCAAATGTAAAGAAAAAGCCAACCATCAATTAAATGAAGGAATATTAACCCATTTCCAGTCCCTATTTACCTCCATCCCCCACCGAGATGGTCTCGAAGCTTGTCGCTTTTTTTTGGATTCCATACCTAACCAATTCCCCTCTACCACCACTCTCCTCTGTCTAGTGGAATTAGTTCTTACTCTCAATAATTTCTCCTTTGGCTCCTCCCACTTCCTCCAAACCAAGGGTGTAGCCATGGGCACCCGTATGGGTCCCAGTTATGCCTGCCTTTTTGTTGGCTTTGTGGAACAGTTCATGTTCCGTCTATACCGGTATCCATCCCCATCTTTTCCTTCGCTACATCGACGACTGCATTGGCGCTGCCTCCTGCACACATGCTGAGCTCGTCCACTTTATTAACTTTGCCTCCAACTTTCACCCTGCCCTCAAGTTTCTGACTTCTGACACCTCCCTCCCCTTTCTTGATCTTTCTGTCTCCATCTCTGGAGACGGCCTATCTACTGATATCTACTATAAACCTACAGACTCTCACAGCTACCTGGACTATTCCTCTTCCCACCCTGTCTCTCGCAAAAATGCCATCCCCTTCTCACAATTCCTCCATCTCCACCACATCTGCTCTCAGGATGAGGCTTTTCATTCCAGGATGAAGAAGATGTCTTCCTTTTTTAAACAAAGGGGCTTCCCTTCGTCCACCATCAACTCTGCTCTCAAACGCATCTCTCCATTTTCCCGCACTTCTGCCCTCACCCCATCCACCTGCCGCCCCACTCGGGATAGGGTTCCCATTGTCCTTACCTACCACCCCACCAGACTCCAGGTCCAACGTATAATTCTCCATAACTTCCACCACCTCCAACGGGATCCCACTACCAAGCACATTTTTCCCCTCCCCCCCCTTTCTGCTTTTCGCAGGGATCACTCCCTACATGACTCCCTTGTCCACTTGTCCCCCCCATCCCTTCCCACCGATCTCCCTCCTGGCACTTATCCTTGTAAATGGAACAACTGCTACACCTGCCCTTACACTTCCTCCCTCACCACCATTCAGGGCCCCAGACAGTCCTTCCAGGTGAGGCAACACTTCACCTGTGAGTCGGCTGGTGTGGTATACTGCGTCCGGTGCTCCCGGTGTGGCCTTTTATATATTGGTGAGACCCGACGCAGACTGGGAGACCGTTTCACTGAACTCCTAAGTTTGGTCCGCCAGAGAAAGCAGGATCTCCCAGTGGCCACACATTTTAATTCCACATCCCATTCCCATTCTGATATGTATATCCATGGCCTCCTCTACTGTCAAAATAAATCCAAACTCAGGTTGGAGGAACAACACCTTATATACAGGCTGGGTAGCCTCCAACTTGATGGCATGAACATTGACTTCTCTAACTTCTGTAAAATGCCCCTCCTCCCCTTCTTACCCCATCCCTGACATATTTAGTTGTTTGCCTGTTCTCCATCTCCCTCTGGTGTTCCCCCCACCTTCTTTCTCCTGAGGCCACCCGTCCCATGATCTTTTCCCTTCTCCAGCTCTGTATCACTTTCGCCAATCACCTTTCCAGCTCTTAGCTTCATCCCACCCCCTCCAGTCTTCTCCTATCATTTCGCATTTCCCCCTCCCCCCACGACTTTCAAATCTCTTACTATCTTTCCTTTCTGTTAGTCCTGATGAAGGGTCTCAGCCCGAAACGTCGACAGCGCTTCTCCCTATAGATGCTGCCTGGCCTGCTGTGTTCTACCAGCATTTTGTGTGTGTTGTTGCATCAATTAACTGAGATAGCTGAAAAGAAATAAGCAAAATTTAGTCATAGCACATGTGAATGCAGCTCTACACTTTCAGACTGGGTTTTGTTTTTATGTTCACCCTGAACACAAATAACCTGTCCTAATATGGCAGAATGATCTTCGCTTAAATCAGTGCATAAATTCAATTTCTGGTTCACTGGTGTCAGGTTTCTAATGAACTTATCTATCTTGTATGTGGGATTGAATGTATCAAGGACCAAATATGTCATATGAATGGACATTTAATTTAGGAAATGATAGAATGGTTTCTTTAAACATTAAATTAGGTTTTCAGTCTAATTTGCCTTGTTAATGACAGGAAATAAGCTGTCTGGAACTATACATAAAACAAAGTGCAGTTCTTAATCTAAATGTTTTAATGAATATCACATCTGTATAAATGTTCCACACATGTGAGCCTGAAATATGTAACCTAATTATGTTTTGCTTTATCATTGAGGCTTAGTATATCTCTAAGAATGACTAAGAAGGATCTGTTTCATCCAAAGAAATTTTTTTTAACGATTAAATAGAAACATCTCTTGGGAAGGTGATTTCAATGATCCAACAAAATAACGTGAATCAGGTAAAGTTACTGTTAGTGCACCACATCATTGGTAGAGACATAAAGAATTAGTCTCTTTGTGAGTAACAGGTTGGGACTGTTTTAACCTTACATCGGTCAGTGATTATTTTATAAGCCAAGTCTCAGAGCAAGTGTCAATATGTAAAACATCATCTTACTTTGTTGTTTTTCTTCAGATTTTTTTATGCCACATTCAGAACTAATGGAATAAAAAAAATCTTAATATAAGCAGTTTACTGATTTTAGCTCTCCAGTCAAATACAGGAGACAAAATTATTTGGAATATTCAACACCCATGATTGGATAGGTGGAATAAGCAATTAGCTCTGAAAGCATGAATGTCAAGTATTTGTTTGCAACTGTGCTTGATAGATATAATAAACTCCAACTTTATTCAAAATTAATTTAACAAGTTAATAATAATTATTTAGAAATATGACTATTTATTTAATATTTGATACTAGTCCCAATCTGATATATTTTTTAATTTATCTCAACATGAAATTTGACTTGTTGAATTAATATTCTTTGTAAAACTAATAATTTTTTTCAGCTAATTAGTGGTCTTTCAACATTGACAAAACCTGAGAATCAGCTGCAGCCATTTGTGGAATGGATTAGTAATGTTATTGATGTTTTTGTGATAATTTACAGAAGAAGCATGATTCCATACATTTGAACAGGTAGTTTTGTTAATCCATTCTAAGGAAAAGTGGAGAATTCTTCTCACTGACGTTGACTTTCACTTGTGGTGAGATGCCAATAGTACGGGTATATGACAAGGCTGATAAATACCAGGCCAGTTCTTGTCCTACACTATGTCTACACCTCAGTTAGGGTCATGATTCGGATCATCATGATTAAAGCCATTTTATTTATTTCTAAAGCTGTTTTTTGTGGATATATATCCGATATCAAATAAGCAGGCTGTATTTTTGAAAATAAGGCAAAATGTAAAGTTCACAATGAAATTGGTGTAAATTATCATCTCCACTTCTGATATTCTGATGAAGAGAATGAGAGATGAGCTCAAGACAAGGTTCTGATGAATCCTTCTCTTGGGCTGAGGTGATTGGCATCCAAACAATACAACAGTGGCTTTTCTATTTGGAATAATTATGGAAAACCAAGAGTTTTACCCTTGACTCCCATTGACTCAGTTTAATCAGAGCAATTTTCTGCCACAAAGGTTAAATACTGTTTTAATGGCAAGAACAGTCACTTTCAACTCACCTTGGAAGACTGTTCTTCAAAATTGGGCCAAAGCTATATTGAGATATGGAGCCAAGTGGAACTCAAACTTGGCTTAGGTGTATGTATTTTAGGCTTGATACCTATGTATATAAGACCTTGAAAACCAAAAGCTAAAACTGCAGATGCCGGAAATTTAAAATAAAACAGAAAATACTGGAACTATGCAGTAGGCCAAGCTGCATCAGTGTGAAGAGCAACTCAGTTAACGTTTCAGATCAAAAACACTTCATCAGAATTTTAAAAATATTTTATCTGTCTCAGGAGAGAGGGATGGGACCAGAAATCCAGAAATGAATGAAGGGTGGACAGGGCTTTTATGAACAATGAAAGAGGGGAAGCCTTGGTTCAGGAGGAAGGAAGACATTTCAGAGGCACCTGTACATAAGGTCCCAAAGTCAGACAAATATTGTGGAGACAAAGGAACTGAGAAAATAGAATAAAATCCTTACAGAATAGGATGAACTGTAGTTAAGATACTTGAGGGAGTTCATAGGCTTGTAGTGGATGTCAATTGTTACTCTGTTTCCTGAAATAGAGACAGAGAGATTCAGAAAGGAAAGAGTTAGCACATAATGGAAGGCAGCACCAATACAGTCATCCATGTACTGGAGGGAGATGTGAAGGAATGCTACCTGTAAACCTGCTCTACACATTTTACAAAGAAGTATCTTTGGCTGGATGCAAGTGCTTACAGCTAAAGTGCTGATCTGGAGAATGTGAAAGGAGTTGAACGAAAAACGTTTCAAGGTCAGACAAGTTCAACCGGTTGAACGTGAGTGTTGGTGAAGGGAACTGGTTGGGGCTGTACTCCAGGAAGAAGCAGAAATGCACTCAAATATGGGATTGAGATATAAGTTCAAGGTTCAAAGCTCAAAGTAACTTTATTACCAACGTACATACACTACCAGATAAAGCACTGGGATTCATTTTCTTGTGAGCATACTCAATAAATCAATAGAATAATAACCATATTAGAGTCAATGAAGGACCGCCCAACTTGGGCATTCAACCGGTGTGCACAAAACAACAAGCTATTCAAATATTAAAATAAATAAATAATAAGAAGAAGTAAATAAGAAATAAATATCAAGAGCATGAGACGAAGGGTTTTTTAAAGTGCATCCATTGGTTGTGGGAACATTTCAATGATTGAGCGAGTGCAGTTGTAAAGGGATTAGACAGCTATTAGCCAGTGTGGAATTGGAAACAATTAAAGCGGCAGAGTCATCAGAGATATACAGAACATATGCGAGATGAGGATGGGGTGAGCCAGAGGAGAAAGGATAAAGTTAAGATAAGATGAAATATATTTGGAAAGATGAGAGCAGGCTCAAACAATAGGTTTGCCAAGTCAGTTCTGATGAAAGATTTTCTACCTGAAACATTATCTCTGTTTCTCTTCCTACAAAAATGTAATCTGACCTGCTGAGTATTCCCAGAATTTTAAATTTTTATACTGTAAGCCCTTGGATCACTTTGCTGATGATTGACTGAAGGACTATAATTGGCCGGATTGTACACATCCTACCTTTTATGGAAATGAAAGATGTGGATAATTTTTAACTTTGTTCTCTTGACACTAGTTTTGTATATCTGCAGATTAAAGGCATAGCATGATTTCAGCAGTACAGCTGGAGTGTTAATGAGCGATATGATATTTGCAGTAGTTACTGTACTTAGATATTTATTGATGTCATGGCGAGTGAATTAAGTTGGCTGAGACATAATTTCTATGATGGCCTAAATATCATAAGGATGTTAAGATAGATCAACTACTCAGAACTTCTAGGGGATAGTTGTCTTGTCTGATGTTCCCAAATAGTGAACTCAACCATCATAAAGAATGAAGGTAATCACAGGGATCTTCCTGTTTGCTGTTTAACTGGTGGTCATCATGTGTGACCAGAGGGGCACGACTGCACGGATTTAACCTGCTTATGAGCTCTGAGGTCATTTAGCTCTCTTCACAAGTGTTGCTTGAAGCAGCAGAGCCTGCTCAGATGTTGTTCAGATGGAGAGTTAAGCACCAGGCCAGCTTGAAAGTTCAGCGTGTCAGTGCCCGAGGTGAGGTACAGGCCGGCTCGGATTGCTGCTCCAAGAACTTTCCACGACTCCACACTGAACTTCGGAACCCATTTATGAACTTCAGTTCAGAAACACTATTTGCTTGCGGTTACTGATGCATGGCTTTTCTCATTGCACATTGAATGTTCAGTGGTCTTTTTTATGGGTTATTTTATTTCGTTTTTATGGGCTTGAAGTGTTTTTTTATTCTCTACACATAGGATGCTAGGCAGTCATTTTAATATACATTATTCTATAATATAATATATTAATATTATAATATAATATAATATTATATTATAATATTACATGATATAATATACTTGGTTCATGTCTGCCTCTTAGGAAAAAATCTCAAGGTTGTACAGTGGATACATACTTTGATAATAAATACACTTTGAACTTTGCTTCTAATGTAGAACATGATGGTCAGTTGCTTGACATCAGCAAAACGTTGGAATGCATAATGGTAGAAGTTACAACAGGGCAATAAGAAAATGAGGATAAGATTAGGCAGAGGCAATACAGATTTATGAAAGGGAAATTATATTTGATATATCTACTAGACTTGTAGCTACCAGAATATTTATGGGAGACTATGTGTGAGTTGGAGTTTCAGAAGGTCTTTAGTAAGATGTCATACTAATGGCATGACAACAGGGAAGAGAGCACATGAAGCTGAAAAAGTAGTAAAGTTAGAGAAGATTAATGGACAGAAAACAAAGCAGAGCGACCAATGGCTTATTTTCTGGTTGAGAGGTTGTAACCAGTAAGATACCAGAAACATTGTCCCATCTGTTTGTCATCTACATCAAGAGTGAGACAATCAGATGTGATATGTCCAAGTTTGCAAATTAAATAAAACAGCGTGTCAGGGGGAGTTGTGAGGAGGGTATAAGGAGGCTGGTCTGGGTACAGACAGTTTAAGTGAAGGGGAAACAACATGACTGCAGCAACTAGAAATGCAAAAATAATTTCCAAAGCATCAATGCTTTGTGGGATCCAAGTTCCTGTACACAAACTACTTTAAAATTTGGCATGAGTGAATAACAAGTTACTAGGAGGGCAAACAGTAGTTTGGCTTTAAATGTAGGAGGATTTAAGTACAAGACTAATTCTTTAGGAACCTGTGGTGAGATAACATCCAGAATATTATCAAATGGATATCATACCTAACGAAGAAGATACAGTGGATCCCAGTTAATTGAGACCATATTGAGACTAGTATGTTTTAGCCCAATTAAGTGGCTGCCACAATTAACTGAAGTTTTATGAAAATAGTTAAAAAGATATAAAAAAGACAAAATACCATTAAACTGAGTAAAAAATTATGTATTTAAATGAAATACAGAACAAATTAGAACACTACCAACACCTTTACAGTACTATCAAACTGTGTATTAGTCCCTAATAGTTATTGATGAAGGAATACATCCACTGTATGCTGCCATGTTCTTTTGATTGATTGTAAATGAACAAAATCAGCACAGACTTTCTTTAATGATTTTGACAATTCTATCCTCCAAATCTTCATTTTCATTATTACATTCAAGATGATTGTCCATCTCTTCAAATTTTTGTCGTTCCTAACTTTTGAAGTACCGAAATAATTTCATTTTCACTTCTGGCTGCTTCTAGCATCTTCAAGTCTGAATGCTTGAAACCACAGTGAGCAGAAGAGTTCTGAATTGTCTTACTCCTTATATCTCGTTAACTATCAGTGACAAAAGTCACTGCTTTCTAAACAGAAGCACACACAACTGATGCTACTTAAAAGCTATTTGCTCTAAACATGGTGTAGTTTCTGATGGTCACGCAAGCGCACGCAACCGCCGCTAGTTTGTAACTATTTGGCAACAGTCTCCTGTCCCAATAACGCGGTATAGTGTCCCAAATAAACGAATGAAATTCAGGCTATTTTCTAGATCAGTCTTTGTGCTTTAGAGTTGTCCCAAATAAGCGTCTGTCCAAATCAACCAATGACACACTTAAGAGGAATCCACTGAGTATGAAGAGGAATTGAACAAACATTACTAAAAGTTTACAGGTGCATCAGAAAGCTGTGTACTTAGCCCCCTGTTCTACTCGCTTTAAGCCTAAGCACAGCTCCAGTGCCACTTCTAAGTTTGCTGATGACACCACTGTCATTGGCCAAATCTAAGGTGAAGATGAATCAGCATATGGGAGGGAGATAGACAATATGCCTGAGTCGTGCCACAACGATAACATCTCACCCAATGACAGCAAGACCAAGGAGCTGATTATTGACTACAAGAGAAAGAAACTGGGGGGCAATGAGTCAGTTCTCATTGGGGATCAGAGGTAGAGAGGAGCAGCAATTTTGAATTGCTTGGCATTATAATTTCAGAGGATCTGTTCTGGGCCAGCATGTAAGTACCATCACAAAGAAAGCACAGTAGCACCTCTACTTTCTTAGAAGTTTGCAAAGATTCAACACGCCATCTAAATCTATGGCAAACCTCCATAGGTGTGCGATGGAGAGTATACTGACTGGTTGCATCCAAATTTGGTATAGAAGCACTAATGCCCTTGAATGGAAAACCCTACAAAAGGTAATGGTTAGCCTATCCTGGGTAAAGCCCTTGCCACCATTGAGCACACCTACTTGAAACACCATTGCAGGAAAGCAGTATCCATCATCAGGGACTTCCATCACCCAGTCCATGCTCTCTTCTCACTGTTGCCATCTGGAAGAAGGTACAGGAGCTCAGAACCCACACCACCAGGTTCAGGAACAGTTAATACCTCTCAACCATCAGGTTCTTGAACTACTGGGGATAACATCACTCAAGTTCACTCACCCACAACTCTGAACTGCGGGCAGACTTTCCACAATCTAGAATCTATGGACTCACTTTCAAGGGCTCTTCATCTCAAGATATTTATTGCATTATATATTTTTTATTTTTTTATATTTGTTGTCTTTTGCACAAGGATTGTTTGTCCATCTTGCTGTGTGTGGATTTTCATTGATTCTATGAAGCTTCTTTTCTACCATGAGTGCCCACAAGAAAATGAATCTCAGTTCTGTATATGGTGACATATATCTATTCAGATAATAAATTTACTTTGAATTTCAATCATAGAACTTTTAAATTAGTCCTAAGGATGTAGGAGATTATGCAAACTGGATTTATACTCCTTTAAATTTAAGCTCAAAGGAGTCTAGATAACATAATCCCTTCACATTGTTGGATTCAATTTTGTATTCTCACCGAAACAAAATTCTCAGATAGATGTCCAACCTAGCTGAGGAGTCTGGGACTAGACACCAGAGTCTTCAACCAGAAGGCGGTGAATCTGTAGAATTCATAACCGCAAAGGGCTGTGGAAGCCATGTCTTTAAGGCAGAGATTGATAGGTTCTTGAGTAGTAGTTAAGGCTGATGGGAATAATACACGAGAATTGAATGATAGAGCAGACTTGATGGGCTGAATGGCATAATTCTGCCCCTATGTTTTATGGTCTTGTGCACAAGGGAACCCAATTTTAGAAAAAGATATCAGCTCATGGATGAAGAGACATTTCTTCCCTTAACAAGTAATGAACCTGTGGAATTCTCTACAAAACTGTCTGATGGATCAGTCAATATTGTCAGTATTATCAATTCACAGAGCAATGGATTTTTTGATATTACCAGAACCAAGTCAAATGGAGTCAATACTAGAAAATACTGCTGAGATAAACGATGGTTCGTGAATGACAGAGCAGCTGAAAGGTGCACTTAAGCATCTGTTTCTTTTTAGTGCTCTTGCATCATGTCCAAATTTACTGTCAGAGTCAATATTGGTTTATTATATTGGCCTTTTTCTGTTTTGCCACTGGCAATCTCACAGCTCATTATGCGTCATTTCCAATATGTAATTACTGAAGATCCCTAGAATGGATGAAAATCATTGAGTTCTTTCTTCAAAGAGATATTACTTTTAAAGATGACCAAAACAAGTGCTCAACAGCTGTGATTCTCCAGGAGTTTCGAACCACAGTTTTGTCATTTTATAAACATCAACCTCACGCGACAGAATTTTGCTCTGGATGATGGGAATATCAGAAGAAGACCCCATGAGCTATTTGGAATCATTTCCAGATATCTATTAGAAGAGACTCAGGAACATATAGCTGGTACGATCTTTCATCTCAGAACAGTGCAGGTTTCGTTGAAGGCCAGCAGGTTAGTACAGAAGGTACAGAAGTCAAGATCACACTGAAATTCACTTAGTGATGAAGCTGAGCTCTTTTTCATTCTCTGGACTTATTGCTGGATTGCTAAGCTGAGAGTAACCTTTTTATTCCTAGTGTAACTGGCACGCGTAGTACACATCCATTTATTTGAATAGTTTTGCTGACTTTAAAATAAACCCTAAATATAAGTAAGCTCTTTCTTCTGTTAATTCAAAGTTCATCCCTTTCCAAATATCTGGCTGATGGTGTACTGGCATCAGCACTGGACCTCAAGGCGGATGGTCCTGAGTTCAAATCCGGCCGGGTCCCAAATTGGGCAGCAGTAGTATCTGCATAGGTAAAAGGCCATATCTTTGGATCCTACTCACGAAGATTCGGATTCAACTTAACAACTGATCAAATATCTGATCAGGGACAGAAGCTATACAAGGATACTGACAAGAAGTGAGGGTCTAAGTCATAGGAGAAGTTGCCAGGCTAAGACTACTCATTAAAGTGAAGGAGACTGAGGAGTGACCTTAAGATCATGAGGGGAATAGATAGAGTGAATGTATATTTTCTTTTTCCCTGGAAGTGGAACTTAAAAGTAGGGAGCATAGTTTTAAGTTGAGGCTGAAATATTTAAAAGGGATCTGAAGGGCAACAAATTCACACAGAGAGTTGTGGGGAATGAGCTGCTTGAGGAAGTGGTTGAGGCAGATACAGTAGCAGCATTTAAAAGACATTTGGATAAGTCCATGGATAAGAGGAAGATATGGTTGTAATCAAGCCAAACGGGATAGGTTGCTGGACGCCGTGGTTAACATGGACAAGTAGGTCTGAACAGCCTATGTCCATGTTGTATTATTCTATGACCAAGTATGGAAACATTCAAAAGACACTTAAACAGTCTGCAGGCAGACCTTACCTTCCATGACCCGTGTCCTCGAACATGCTCACAGCACACTGACACTGGCTGGCCCTCAGAAGTGGCAAAACTGCAAAAGCTCAATTAGGCCATGGGGCTAGTCCACACCAAACTGCCAAGCACGCGGCAGGATTGCAACAGTCTGCTCTAGTGTTTCACACAAGAACGAGATTACGTGGGAAAAGGGGGAAATCGCATCCAGAATCTCCACTGGATAAGGGAGCTGTATTTACTGTGGTGGAAGGAACAGATCTGTTTCTTGTTGATTCTAGTGCAACTCAAAGAATGAGAAAGATGCAGTGGGTCAAAAATCATTTTAATTTTGTCCCACTGCATCAAGAGTCTGTTAGTACCTGATTGCAAGTGGACAGTTTTCACACATTTTTTCAATAGAGTATGTGCTGTCTGGTTTACTTCTTCTAGGTGTGCAAGACGCTGGAATTATTGAGGAGTTATGGAACTACATGAGTATACTGTATCAGATATTAATTCAAATGAGAATCAGTCTTTCAGTTCTTAATGTAAACTGTAAGCAGTAATCAATTTGATGGACATTTTTCCAAATAAACAGTAATGTCTGGCGCATAGCAGAAGGCTGACTGCTAAGAGATCTGGTTTGCAAAGCAAAGTGGCCATGAAACTTTGCCATATTCATTAGATGATCATTAAACAGTGGGATTACATTAATTAGCCTGCATCAAACCAGGAAACTATGGTCTTAAATAATTATTGTACAATTGCTCCATGGTAAACAAGCTCAAAGGCCCTTGTAGACCAAACTGATATTATCAATTACCACATCAAATAGCTGATCTATCTGTAGTTGGGAGATTTTTGTACTCAAGAATCAGCCCTCACAACATTAATCATAGACATCTATTCCTTTATCCTCAGAAGTTTTCAGAAATTTGTGAACTTGCAATAGCGTTTCAGCCCAGCAGTGGTGTTTTATCAATTACTATCTGCTTCCACTAATGCATCTACCTCAAAGGAACTATTTGTCTGACACAAAGTATTGAAGTAAACATTGTCGTTGCAACTATAGAAATTGCATTCAATCACCTTGCTGTAGTTTGATCTTAAGAGTGAAAGACTGTGACATACAGCACTTTCAGTTTGGGAGACTGTATTGAGAGGGTCTCCAAGAAAATGTTTGTTTGTTGCGATGAATGAAGATTTTCATGTTCTCCAACATCTTCAGTTTCTCCAGTGACTTAGTCATGACACAGTAGATTGGCACAGACTCAGTCCTGTGGCCTGAGCAGGAGAGGTTTTGGATCAGAAGTCTCAAAAAAATCACTGGGATTTCCTTGACATTCTGGTAATCTTCAAGTAGTGTACACATGTGTGTGTGTGTGTGTGTGTGTGTGTGTGTGTGTGTGTGTGTGTGTGTGTGTGTGTGTGTGTGTGTGTGTGTGTGTGTGTGTGTGTGTGTGTGTGTGTGGCAAAACTTTTATAATGTTTAGGGAGATTTAGCAAATGAGCTGGCAAGATCAGCTTCGAATCCGTATAGGGATTATGCAGTTAAGACACACATTGAAAAGGTCTTCTGACCATTGGGTTCATTTAACTGCTGGGGATTGTGTGATGTAGAACTTTACCAACCTATAGGCGTCGTAGACCGGTGTGATAATACAATAATATGGGACCAGCAGTGCCCAATGATGAATATTGCCATGAACAGATGACCCAGGCTTCCTTATGATGATTCTAACGGAATATTACATGTGAAATGACATTATCCTAAATGTTCCTCGGATTAAAATGAAGTCAGGGTTCACAAAAGGAACTCACCTGTGATGCAAGCTGACCTGAAAGTGGCCAATAATAGGAAAAACAAATCCTGGTTGTATTACACTAAACAAATAATCAAGCTATTGAATTTCCAGACCCTTAGTTTTTAATGTCAGGATGATAAACAGCAGCAAGTAAAATCTGTATCAATAAAAAATATCAAACTTTAAAAAATGAATTCCAGTTAGATACTTAGCTTCAAATCTTAGAGAAAAAACCAATCAATTCCTCTGGTAACGTCTCTGAAATGCAAAAATTTAATTGCCTCTTTGGTAGTTTTGGATCAGGAACTTCAAAAGCTGTTTTTTTTTTAACAGAACAAACAAGTTGGAGCTTCTGACGGAAAGGGTCCAAGAAACAATCAGCTGAAAGCCTCATTTAATAACATGGGGTATCTTTTTCATAAAACAGCTGAAGACTGAACCAGATAAAGCCCATTAGAAGTGAAAATCACTTTTTACAAAGTCCTTAAGAAGTTATAAGCTTTGTGGCTCTTCCCTGATAAAGAGAAAAGAGTTGGAAGTATTCATCACAAAAAAAAGTCATCAGTTCAATTGGTATCATTTTAAACAAATTATTATTATTATTCAAAATATTTATTTCTTTTTTAGCTGTTGCTTTATCCAAATGCTTTGAGAAAAATTACTTGTATCTCTGGTGTGTAATTAAGTAATAGTTAACTGGAAACCAAAGGCAAGTTGTATTTGTTACTGGATATGCGGATCGTAATTATTTCTGATTTCCTTGCACTGTATGGCTGGGCTGGGATTAACCAAACCTTAATACCAATTGCTTTTGTTACAACTGACTGATTTTATACTTTTTGAGAGGCCTGCATTATTTTGAGGTGCTTTTCACTGTCTACTCAGACAAACCCCAGAGAAATAAATAATTTTCAGCACATGTTTGGAGTCTAACTGAGAATTTGCCAAAAAGCCCACAGTCCATCTGCCCTTGCAGACTTTTATGCCAAGTACACAACTTTTTGCCTCTAAATTAATTTTGTTGTTCTTGCCTGTTCAATAATCTGTATCTTAACCTCTCTAACATGTTTCAACATTTCTTGCAAACATACATCAGAATCAAAATCAGGTTTAATATCACTTGCATACTGTGCATCATGAGATTTGTGTTGTTTTGTGGCAGCATACAATGCAATACATAATAATAAAAACTATAAATTAAAATCTTTAAAAAAAGAGAATTAAATTAACTAAGTAGTCAAAAACAGAGGAAAGATACTGAGGTAGTATTCATGGATCTATTGTCCATTCTGAAATCTGATGGTGATAGAGAAGAAGCTGTTCCTGAAACTTTCAGTTTGTATCTTCAGGCTCCTGTACTTCCTCCTTCACGGCAGCAATGAGAAAAGAGCATGTCTTGAGTGATTGATGCTGCCTTTTTGACACATTGCCTTTTGAAGGTGTCCAGAATGCTGGGAGACTAGTGCCTGTGATGGAGCAGGTAGAGTTTACAACCCTGATCCTGTGCAGTAGCAGGCAGTGACCCAACCAGTCAGAATGTTCTCCATGGTACATCTGTAGAAGCTTGCTAGAGTCTTTGGCGACATACCAATTCTCCCCAAGTTCCTTATGAAATATAGCCACTCTCATGCCTTCTTGTTAATTGCATCAAGATTCAAGATTCAAGATTCAAAAACTTTATTTTTGTCATTCTAACCGTACCTCAGCTCTGCAGGGCAGAATGAGACAGCGTTTCCCAGGAGCAGTGCAATCATAACATAACAAACGCAACACTAAATAATAAACATAACAATAAATAGTAAAATACAACAGCCACATGTCAGTTAATAACAAGTTATAAGTGTCCAGTGCAAGTTAAAAGTGTCCAAAGCAGAATCAGGTAGAGCAGCTATTTAGCAGTCTGGCTGCCTGTGGGAGGAAGCTGTTTAGTAGCCTTGTGGTTTTAGTTTTGATGCTCCTATAACGTTTACCTGATGGCAGAAGAACAAACAGTTCATGGAGAGGGTGTGAGGGGTCTTTAATGATGTACCATGTCTTCTGGAGGCATCGACTCTGAAAGAGGTCTTGGACAGAAGGTAGGGAGACCCCAATAACCTCTGCTCCCCTAACCACCCTCTGCAAGGCTTTTTTGTCGGCAGCACTGCAGCTGGAGTACCAGGTTGTGATTGAAAAGGTCAGCACACTCTCAACCACTCCTCTGTAGAATGTAGTTAAGACGTTAGTGGGGAGTGATGCTTGTTTAAGCTTCCTCAGAAAGTGCAATCTCTGCTGGGCTCGTTTCACAATCCCAGTGGTGTTCCTGGACCAGGTGAGATTGTCTGCGATCTGCACCCCAAGGAACTTGATGTTTTCCGCTCTCTCCACTGTGGAAAATATGTTAGGCTGAGGAAAGATCCTCAGAGGTGCTGACACTCAGGAATGTGAAATTGTTCATTCTTTCTACTTCTGATCCCTCGATGAGGACTGGTGTGTGTTCCCGCGACTCCCATCCTGAAGTCCACAATCAATTCTTTGATCTTACTAATGTTGGGCACAAGGTTGTTGATGCAACTCCACTCAACCAGCAGATCTATCTTTCTAATGTCCGCCTTCTCACCACCATCTGACATTCTGTCAACAATAGTTGTGTCATCAGCAAATTTGTAGATTGTGTTTAATCTGTGCCTAGCCACACAGACGTGGGTTCAGAGAGAGTAGAGCAGTGGGGTAAGAACACATCTTTGAGTTGTGCCTGTGTTGATTGTCAGCGAGGAGGAGTTGTTATTTCTGATCCACACAGACTGAAGTCTCCCATTGGGGAAGTGAAGGATCCAGTTGCAGAGGGAAGTACAGAGGCCAAGGTTTTGGATCTTGTTGATTAGAACTGAGGGTATGATTGTGTTGAATGCTGAGCTTTAATTAATAAACGGCAGCCTGATGTAGGTATTATTATTGTCCAGGTGATCCAAGGACAAGTGGAGAGCCAGTGAGACAGAATCCACAGTAGACCTATTGTGGTGATAGGCAGATTGCAGTGGTTCCAGGTCATAGCTTAGGCAGGAGTTGATTCTACCCTTGACCAACCTCTTAAAGCACTTTACCACAGTAGATGTGAGCCAACTGGGCAATCGTCATTGAGGCAGCTCACCTGCTACTCTTCAGAACTGGCATGATTGTCACCCTTTTGAAGCAGGTAGGAGCATCTGACTGCAGCAATGAGAGGCTGAAGATGCCTTTGAATACTCCTGCCACTTTCAGGCATCACCAAGTACACCATTAGGGCCTTAAACCCTGCTAGGGTTCGCCCTCTTGAAAGATGTTCTGACTTCAGCATCTGAGACAGAGATCACAGGGGTCACCAGAAGCTGCAGGGATTCGCACAGATGTAGCTTTATTTAAGCATGCTTAAAATACATCTAGGAGTAAAGCATCACAGCCATTCACGACATTAGGATTTGCTTTGCAGGAAGTAATGGCCTGCAAATGCTCCCAGAGCTGACATGCATCCAATTCCATTTCTAACTTCCATCAGAATTGTTTTCTTGCCCTTCAAATAGCCTTCCATAGGTTGTACCTGGACTTCTCGTATAGTTCTGGATCACCAGTCTTGAAAGCCACAGATCTAGCCCTCAATAGACTGCAAATCTCCTGGTTTATCCATGGTTTTTGGTTTGGGTATGTTTGCTATGTTCTCAAAGGCACACACTCATCCACATAGATCTTTATGAAGCTGGTAACAACTGTGACAAGTTCATTCAAAGTCAAAGATGAATCCCTGAATATTGACAACTCCACCGACTCAACGCAGTCCTGTAAGTGCTCCTCCACCTTCCTTGACCTTACCATCTTTGTCCTCACCAACTGATTCTGCAGTCTTTAGTTTCTGGCTATATACTGGCAGTAGAAATACAGCCAGATAATTGGACCTTCCAAAGTGTGGGTGTGGGATGGCACTGTAAGTGCCCTTGATGGAGGTATAACAGTCATTATGTGTGTTGGCTTCTGTGGTTCCACAGGTGATATGTTGGTGTTAGCTGTTTGGAGACTTTTTCAGGCTGACCTGGTTGAAATCCCCCGTAATGACAGGGAAGGCATCAGTGTACACCGTTTCATGCCTGCTGATTACATTTCTGTGTGATTATGGCCATGGTTTGCCATTGTTCTCTTTTCATGATGAAAAGCTAGAATTTCCTCCGATTAAATGTTGGGAAGAGCAGAGACATTATCCTGACCACAATGGCCCAGATCCAAAGGCACCAATTCTATCCTCCCCATGTAAGTGTCTGATAGTGATTATTTTGCTACTTATTTGACACCATATATTGCCCCCTTTGTAATATCATCTGTCTCTGCCCTGTGCACATTCTTCTGTAGCTGAATCCCTCATCTTTTCTTTCGCTACCGTCAGACTCAAATTTTCAGTTCCTCTGGTTGATCTTCCATTATTACTCTTCTGAATTTATTCAAAATTTTTATCTGGTCTAACTTAGATAATATTGGAAGACGAAAATGCTTAATACTTCTCCTGGTTTTAGATTACATATTAGTAACATGAAGTCTGGCCATTGAGACAGTTATCCAATGTTGGTGTTCATGTTCAATAAAAGCTTCCACAAGCTTTGATAAAATTATTTGTGTTGGTTCCAAGGTACTTTGGATGGATGTATGATTGCCCAGTAATAATTCTATCTACAAGTCGTTCATTCTTTGGAACATGGAAACAAGACCAGAATTGATACAGGGTTACAAATTCTCATCACGTGCACCAGTCTAATCCTTAGATTAATGTGGATTGGTGTGGTGAGAATTTGAGAAAGGATTTGTTTATTTGATGCTAAAGGTGGGAGCTATTTGAAAAGTATAAGGCTCTTCAGGAAAGAGTCATTCTTTGAATTAGCAAGTGAATAAGCAACGTTGTTGCAGGGCAGGAGCCATTTGAGAAAAACAAGTCTAATCAGGAGTGGGTTTTATTTGAACCAATTAAAAGAAGAGAGGTGCAAGTCGAGTGGCCATTGTTGGAGTGGGCCAGTTTGGAGTGGTCAATGGGTTCAGGAAGAACAAGTGAGGCTAAGGGTGCGGAGGTCTTGGTTATCACTTCTTTTGATCGTGGATCATAGTATTGAGATGTTGGCACCAAAGGTCTAACAAGCTCAGTGAGAACAAGCTGAGTAAGTGTCCTAGGTAAGGGGAAACTCAAAGGTTTCAGGGTGAAGGCACAGGTAAGAACAGGTAAGTTTTCTTTATTGTCTGTAAATCCTTGGTCTTTAGTTCAGTGTAGCCAGGATTGTTCAGGTGGTCGGATTCTCCTCTTGTGAGATGTGGGATTTCAGGCTACCTAACAGCCTCCCTGATGACTACATCTGTAGGAAGTGCATCCAACTTCCGCTCCTGACTAACAAGGTCAAGGAACTGGAGCTGGAGCTGGATGTACTTAGGACCATTCAGGAGGCTGAATACCTCATAGATAAGACATTTACTGAGGTGGTCATACCAAGAGCGCAGGCTTCAGCTACTAGATGGATGACTTTCAGGAGAAGTAAAACGAGTAAGTAGTAGTGCAGGGTTCCCCAGTGACTATTCCCATCAGTAGCAAGTATCGTCCTTTGGCAGGCTAGTGGCTAGCTCTGAGTTTCATCAGGGAAGGGAAAATTCAAGCAGAACAACAGTGATAGAAGACTTGATTGTTAGGAGATGGACAGTAGATTCTGTGGCCTCAAAGGACAATCCAGAATGGATTTTTGCCTCTCAGGTGCCAGGGTCCGGGATGTCTCAAAGTGGCTACAAAATATTCTCAAAGGGATGAGTGAATAGCCAGAGATCAGTATACACATTGGTTTCAAAGATGTAGCTAGAGGTCCCGCATAGGGAGAGAAGGGAGTTAGGAAAGAGGCTGAAGAACAGACTGTTCATGGTAGTGATCCCTGGATTACTCCCAGTGCCACATGCTTGTTAGGGCAGGAACAGGATGACAGTACAGATGATTGAGCGGCTGAGGAACTGTTGCGGGACACAGTGCTTCATGGTCTTGGATCATTGGAACCTCTTCTGGGGCAGGGGTGACCTATGCAAGAGGCTCGGGTTGCACCTAAACTGAAGGGGAACCTGGCTGGGAGGTTTGTTAGTGCTATCTGGGAGTGTTTAAACTAGTTTGGCGGGGGATGAGAACCCCAGAGCACCATGTAAGAAAGTGGAGGGATGGAGAGGAAGGTAGATGTCAGGGCCAGTAAAAACAGGCAGGAGCAAAGTTATAGATATGATAGGGCAGAAAGTTTGATATGTGGGTATTTTAATGCTAGCAGTATTATGGATAAAGGTGATGAACTTACAACATGGATCAAGTACATGGAGCTATGATTTTGTGGCCATTACAGAGACTCAGTTGAGAGAGGAACAGGATTTAGTACTTATTGTCCTGGGGTTTCAATGCTTTAGAAAAGATAGAGAGGGAGGTAAAAGAGAGGTGGTCACTGGCAGGGTGGACAATGTTACTACTGAACTCAGAGGAGATATAATGGAGGATTTGTCCACTGAGTCTAAGCGGGCAGAACGCAAAGGAAGGGTGCAATCACTCTGATGGGGTTGTACTACAGGCACCCCAATACCCATTGGGACATTGAGGAACAGATATGCAGGCAGGTTACAGAAGGGTAAAATCAATAGGATTGTTGTCATGGGGGAAATTAACTTCCCTAATGTAAACTGGAACCTTCTTAGTGCAAGTGGATTAGATGGGGCAGAATTGGTAGGTGCATCCGGGAGGGTCTCTTAAATCAATATGTAGATATTTCAACAAGAAAAGGGGCTGTACTGGATCTGGTGTTGAGTAATGGGCCTGGCAAGGTAGCCAACCTTTCAGTGCATGAACAGTTAGGAACTGTGACTCCAAATCTTTACATTTTAAGGTAGCTATAGATAAGGTCATGTATGGACCTTGTGGGCCAGTATTAAACTGGAGCAGGGCCAATTACGAGAGCGTTAAGCAGGAATGATGGAGAGTTAATTGGGAGCAGCTGTTTTTTTTGGGCAAGTGCATAGCCAACAGGTGGAGGGTGTTTACAAACCAACTGCACAGAGTACAGGGTAGTTATGTTCCAGTCAGAAGGAAGGACAAGGATGGCAAGGTAAAGGAATCTTGGATGTTGAGGGAGGTGATGGATTTACTTAAAAAGAGAAAGGAAAAGTATGGAATGCTTAGGAAGCTAGAATGAAACAGAGCCTTTGAGGATTATAAAATAAGCCAGAAAAGAACTCGAGGGGAATTATGAAAGGAAGAGGCCATGAGAAGTGTTTGGCAAGTAGTATTAAAGAGAAGCCTAAGGCATTTGATACATACATCAAGAGCAAGAGGAGAACTAGGGAGAGGGTGGGACCACTCAAGGATGAAGGGAGGAATGTTTACTTGGATGCAAAGGATGTGGGTGAGGTTCTTAATACTTTGCATTGGTATTTACCAAGGAGAAGGATGTGAAGGATAGGGAGATCAGTATTAATATGCTTGGCCATTTTGAGGCAAAGGAGGAAGTAGTGTTGGGTCTCTTAAAGATCATTAATGTGGGTAAGTGTCTAGGGCCTGATAGGATATACCTGCAGGTTATTGAGGAAGGCAAATGAAGAGATTGCTGGGGCCTTGACCAATATATTTGTGTCCTCTCTAGCCACAGATGATGTCCCAGATGACTGGTGAGTAGCTAATGCTGTTCCGTTGTTCAAGAAGGAAACCAGGGATAATCCAAGAAGCTATAGACCTGGTAGGAAAGTTACTGGAGTGAATTTTTCTGGATAAGATTTATGGGCATTTGGAAACCTGTGGTCTAATTATGGAGAGCCAGCGTGGCTTTGTACAGGGCAAGTCATGTCTTACTAACTTGATTGAGTTCTTGATGAGCTGACAAGAGTGCTGTGGATGTGTCTATGTAGAACTTAGTAAGGTATTTGGCAAGATCTCTCATGGTAGGCTCATCCAGAAGATTAAAGTGCATGGAATTATGGTAAATTGGCCATTTGGATACAGAACTGGCTTGCCCGTAGAAGTCAGAGAGTGGTGGTTGAAGGGCCTTATTCTAGTTGGAGGTCTGTGATTAGTGGTGTTCCACTGGAATCTGTAGTGGGACCTCTGCTGTTTGTGGTGTATATAAATGACCTGGATGAAAATGTAGATGAGTGTGTTAGTATGTTTGCAGATGATATGAAGATTGGTAGTGTTCTGGATATTGTAGGTGAGTGGCAAAGATCAGTTGCAGATAGGGCAGAGAAATGGTAGTTATGGGGTATAACCTGGTTAAAGACAAGACCCTTAATCATGTCGATGAGCAGAGGGATCTTGGGATCCCAGTTCATAGCTAAGAGGGCAAGTGCTATACAGAGAGCAGACAAACTTGGGTTGTGTTCTTCCGAGCAATGGAAGCTCGGGAGAGATTATTTGGTAGTTCTCAAAAAAAAACTGCCAAGAACTTGTAGGCAATGCTGATGCTGTATCCATTCATTGAAACTCTCTCCATGTCCAATCTTTTTCATAGATGCTGCCTGGCCTGCTGAGTTCCTCCAGCATTTTGTGTGCATTCCATTAATTGAAAGCCTCCACCAATTAATACTGCCTGTGGCTGATTGTTATGATGGGAATTGTAGGCATTCAGTAGCTCCCAGATAAATCACTCAGGATTTACGTAGACTCACCATAGAACCCAGGCATAGTGGAATTTCACAGCATTACACCAGAAGGCACACACTCAGCGATTCTGGAACAGCTTCTTTCCCTCTGCATCTGAGTTCCAAATGGACATTGAACCCATGAACACCACTTCATTTTTTTTCTGTTTTTGCATTACCTTTTATTTAACATACATATACAGTACATACTTACGGTAAGTTTTTTTCCCTATATTTATCATGTATTGCATTGTATTGTTGCTGTTTTAAGTTAATAAATTTCACGGCATATGCCAGTGATATTAAATCTGATTCTGAACTCTACTTCTCCAGTGCAAAAACAATCAAATCTAGTATAGGACTACAGTGCCCATTTGTTTCAATGAGGATTCCTGATGCAAGCACAAAGGAAACAGTAAGTTATTTACTCTTCATTTATTTAAATGTCTTTAAAGTTTCATTTATTTACTGTTTAATAAATTTTTAATAATTATGCATAGCAATATTAATAGTTTTTAAATCTCTCTTAATAGCAGATGCATCTAAAAACACTTTGAAATAACTCCCAGTAGTGATGGATGACAGGATGATCTGTAGCATTGCCCCTGATAAAGATAGTCCTGGTGTTCAGAGGGGAGGGCTTCAATCTACTGACTTTTTTTCCTTGTATATAAATGCTGTATATGTTACATGTTGGCTACAGAATGTAATGTTCATTGTTTCCACTAATGGCAACTTACAACCATTATATCGACCTGGTGGCATTCTTAAACCGTGACCAGTGTTACAGAGTGGAAAATGTGAGGAGCTGGTATTACTGTACCTAATCGATTTTTCTTTCTGTTGCATGATTTGACTGTTTTGATTTCTGTTTTGCCTCTTATTGCCACTGTAAATGACATTCACAAGACTCAGGCTGTTGTTTTCTCTGACCAGTGATAGCCCCTGGGGAAACACGGCAGGGCCACACCATCAGTGAGGATACAGCAGTATGTCATACCCTGCCAATCTGTAGTACATGCTATACTATACATTTCCACCCAACAGATGGTTCAAAATATTTCAGTTAGGGGCTCTCAAAATCAAATGAATCTTATAAAAGCAAATTTGTTCCGTCAAATATCATTACTTTTAGGAAGAGAAGCCAGCCATAAGATGTTCAAAAGGATGGAAAGTTATGCTAATTTCCATATATACAATGGAGTGAAAAAGTATTTACCCTGCTTAATGCAAAAGAATTGCCTCAAGTAATACATTACTGCGTTATGTAAATCATTATGATGTGGACCTTGTTCATCTTTCCCCACAGTGAGTTCTCCGGCATCTGCATAGAAAAGTAACAGGAACATTAGACATGGGGTCAATGTACCTCTTAACAACAGCTCCCTAATGACATAAACAACAGGCTGGAAGTAAACTGCTTTCTCAGTCGGGAAATGGAAATTGTTCTTGTGTAATTGGAATAACAGGAAAAGGCAATTGTATAAACAATTAATTAAGACCTTCAAAGAGCTGTTAAATTAACAACAGCAGATTAGGATCTAAGTGCAAACCATGCATTAGTTACATTGAAATGTTGAATCTTTCTATGTACTTAGGAGACATTACTCATATTTTAGTATAACAGATAACCAATTGTGTCTTAGAGATACTTGACTGCAACACTGGTAAAAATGCACAATTTTAGCTGCAGCTCTCTGAAGTAGACTTGATCTCCAGTATTTATCCAGCCACTTTGCTTTATGAGCTCTAGGAAAACTACATAGAGGCCTAATTTAAGCTGAAGTGATCATGGTAGATTCCAGAATGGTGAATGCTGACTAAGATGCTTTCTACTAATTTTAAGACAAAATAATTATCACTGCATCAGTACATTCTACAAAAGCTATGATTTTTGTAAGTCTAATACCAAGGGTTAGACTTACCATACTGCACAAGAATCCCATATGGAACTGCTACAACTTACCTCTTTTTTAAAAAATGCAAATTTTAGGACTTCTCCTTAAGTAATGTCACCCATGAATTCGTCACAACTAGTCATTGAATTGCAACAAGCCATTCATTTGAATTGAGCGGAATGGCTGCACCCAAAATGTAGACTATCCCTTTGCAACCCCAGATGCTATCTGACTTGCTGAGTTCTTCCAGCTGGGATATGGAGCAAAACTAAACAGCATCTGCAGCCTTTTTTGTGTCTCTAAGGACAAAGGTGCTAGAAGTGGGAGTAATTTGCCTCATGCGCACGAGTCGGATAGTAGTGCATGCCATGGCACCCACGTTTTCTACCCTTGGCTCATCTTTTCCCTCCAGAGAGCAAAGCTACAGTGGTATTCCCAACAGGAAACTTACTACCTTTTCTTAGTTTAAAAATGGGAGTCTGATGGCAAACAATAATTGAGTTTTAATGAATGCTTTCAAAAAAGCAGCTAGCCTACCAAATACATTTCTGCAAGTAACTTAACAGATAGCAAAATTGGACATCTGTTTTATATTGCTATGATAAACATACAGTGTTAAGTGAAGCAGTAACACAGAAACTTGTTTATATAACAACAGCACATCATTGTTACCTCATTTAAATAAGCTTGCCCATTTTTTGATGTTGCACAGAATTATCATCAAGGTAACTTGATGGCCAAAATTTTAGCTTTCTGGATCCCTGCCTCAGTAGAGAGAGTATGGGATACCTGTATAATGGTCTAGATAAAAGAATATTGGCACCTCCATTACCATCACAGCTTGCCTGTGGTGCAATTTTAACAGCTAATCGTTGCAGATGTGCAATTTACCTCAGAAATTGATCTAATTCTGCCAGGGAAATAATTCAATGTCATTCAAGTCGATGCGATATTTAAGATAATGTTTTAATTTCCTGAGTATGTAGAGTTCACAAGCAATTCAGCTGCAGGCATTGCATTTGGAAGATGTCCTAATTAGCTAAAATCTGCAAATGGAATACAACGAAGTATCATTTTCCAAAGCAGCTATATAATGAGCGGCATCGAGATGCTCACAAGTAACACAGCACCAGATGTGGGTGAGCCCAGCGTGGACTGTGCTCACATTGAAACTGAAACACGCACATTCTCTACAGTAACTGGTAAACTTTTATCCCCTGAAAACTTTAGATCTGCCCAAAGAAAAAACGTAGCTTCCTGGCAGGGCTCAGTTGATGATTCAGAGCTGGTGTCAAATACCTGCGTTCAGCAATATTTGTAATATAAGAATTGATGTGCAGTAAATTACAAGGTACTTCACTAAATGGTACATTGATTGAATAAGTGCAAAGAGAGCCAAAAATGACAAAAGAGAAAATTTGCTCTTTAGCATGGGGGATTGATGAAGAGATAATTAAAGAAGTGCATATTTTTATAATTAAGTATCACTAAAATGATCTCAAGACTCATTATTAAAATTCACTTGGGTTTGGCATTTGCATTTTCCTGAAAATTTTATAGTATCATTTAGTATGGACTGGGGTGTTCTGAGGATTAGACAATCCAAGGGAACACAGATTTGGTTCCACTCTTCCCTGCTGTTTTGATGAAACTGGTGGCAGGTGTGTTGTACTTAATCTCTGCATCCCATTCCCTGGACGCCGGCCAGTCTGAATTAGTCAGACCTTGCAGCTGCCCAGTCTCTTCAGAAGTCTTGGACACTGCAAGGTAAGGTCCTGTCAGCTATGTGGAGAGACAGTACAACTGCATTATCTATAATCCCAGCTAATTCCTCTACAGTAACACGATATTAATAGGGCAGCAGTTGCGTCAGTTTCCTATTAAACAAACAGCTGATTTGGAAACTAATGTAACTTATTTTTGCCTAGCAGACATCTGTGCTATCGTTTACAGCCGCTGCAGACTTAATTACCTTTTATTATCCTGGGAAAGGTAAATAATGGAATTTGCGGAATCTGTTAATTTGTTATGGATTCCATTGTGGTTTTGAAAATGCCATTTTTTTAAAATGGGAAAGTGTTTTTTAGTAATAAAGACTTGTTCAGTACTTGCTTCCTAAACTGGTTGTGTTGTAAGTTAATGTGTGAAGGTACATGAAATGTTGATTACTTTTTAAAATTTAAACATTTGTTCCACAGCATTGAAATTTTTTTTAAAAAATCAATTGTGTGTGATCACATTTTGGAGAAATCAAACTGAAATTGAGAACAATTGATGTCTTTGCCCAGTACAGCGTCAGAGACATCAGTTTAGGAATGAGGTTGGAAGAATGTTCTGCAGCGAATGAGTGGAATGGTACTCTAATGCTGGCACAGCTGGGGTGATGTTTTGAGGCTGGGATTAAGAAACATGGTGGGGGATGGGGTGGGATGATGTTTTTTGAAATGCATCTTCGCTCAATCTGCACTCTATTCAGCTTCTGGGAATGCTTCACCACACCACTGGACAAATGTTCTACTTCAGACAAGTTTAGTACAAATGTTTGGCCAAATGCTGATGTAAATTGCAGATCTTATTTAAAAAAAATTCCTGCAGTGTGCCTTAATTATCAAGACTAGTTGAAGAGGGGAAAATTTATAGAATTAGTGTCTGGTCAGTGTGCCCCCAATGACTTACTGTAAAGACATTTTCATTGTATAAGTGCTAGATTTTTAAAAATCTACTGATTTTAAAAACTGCAGCCAATGCAAGTGAAGTAATTAATTCTGAGAAGACGACATGAGATACAGAACACACACAAAATGCTAGAGGAACTCAGCAGGTCAGTAGTATCTATGGAAAGAAGTACTGCCGATGTTTCAGACCCAGAGCCTTCAGCAGGACTTGAGTCTTGCCCCAAAACGTCGACTTTTTTCCATAGATGCTGCCTGGCCTGCAGAGTTCCTCCAGCATTTTGTGTGTAACGAGTGTTGCTTTGATTTCCAACATCTGCTGATTTTCTCTTGTTTGTGAAGAGGTACACAAAATTAGTTACACAAAATAGGAAAGTATGAAGCATACAAGGACAAACCTAAAGTAGCGTATGCAAAACTAAAAATGAGCATGCTTTAATTTTATTTTCCCAACATTCCCATTTACCCCTCCCACCCCCCAAGTTCTACCACTGATCTACACTCTCGAGGCAATTTACAGTGGCCAATTAACCTACAAATCTACACATTCTTGGGATGTGGAAGCCAGAGCACCCCGAGGAAGACCTGCAGTCACAGTGAGAACTTTAAAACTCCACAAAGACAGCACTCTACATTGGGATTGAACCTGGGTCTCTGGAACTCTGAGGTGTAACTACTTCAGGTGGAAATATCAACTGGGAGAGAAGAATTCAATCCAAAATAATAATTTGTCGCTTTCTTCACAAACTGGCCAATTATGTGTTTCCAACTTGTGGAATGGCAGCTCTGGTTCCAGTAAAGGTACGCTTGTGTCACTTTTATTGCAAAAATATAATTGAAACTAGGTGACGCATATGGCTTGTTAGTAAAGTTAAATCTATATACACAAAACAAAACCATGATAAAATTAACAATTGTTAACATAATTCATTGCATATTGAAGTTGAGCTTGAGGCATAAAAGCACGTGCTTTGAAGGTTTAAGTTTCTTTTCATGTCCATTTTTAGAAATTAAATGTCATCAGCACATTAGTTTGAGAACATGTTTGACCAATTTGGATTTTTTGTGTACACTTACGTGTCTTTCAGTTATCAACATTTTACCTGTTACCAATTTGTCTTGTTTATCTCAAGTTTGATTGAATTAATCAACTTGGAGATAATTATCTCATCCTTCACAACTTTTTTTGCATAATGGACTATGTATATTTATATCATGCCAGTGACCCTCATGATTCCTCTCCTTGAAGGCAAGTCTGCTAATTCTCAAGTCTACCATTCCTCCATTTGTCTCTGCATCTTCCATTGTGCAGGTGAACTCTCAAGCTGGTGGTTCACAAAACTGTGTGGATGTCTAATTCAGCGAATGGCTTATGATTCTGATGTGTTTAGGTATCACAGACTGTGATTCGATTGTCAAATATAAGGACAGTATAGGTGAAAATATTCTGATATGTTTTATTTTATCTTTTAGGCCTTTCAGGCCAATAAGCCCATGCTACCCAATACACTCATTGACCGATTAACTTACTAACCATATGTCTTTGGACTGTGGGAGGAAACCAGAGCATCTGGAGGAAACCCATGTAGTCACAGGAAGAGCATACAAACTCCTCACAGACAGTGAACCTGGGTCACTGACTGTGTAATAGTGATGTGCTAACTGCTGCACTATTGATTTGAAATGTTCCACAAATGGCTGCCAAGTATTGCCAATTATTTCTATTTTTACTTCAGATTTCCATTTTCTGCAATTTCATGCTTTTGTAAATGTGATTATATCTTCACCATTTTTCATTTCCTATGAAAGTCATAGAGACAAGCAGCATGAAAAGAAACTTATCGTCTCATCAATCCCATGCAAATCCTTCAGTCCCATTTCCTGGCAGTCGTCTGTAGCCTTCCATTTCTCGGCATTTCAAATGTTCAAATAAATATTTCTTTGTCTCTTATGAAAGCGCCATTCTTCTCTATCCTCCAAGGTAGAATGTTCTAGATTACAAGCTCCATCTGAATGAAAAAATAATGTTCAAACCCCTTTAAAATTTCCTACAATTACTTAAAAATGATTTCCTCTAGTAACAGAACTTTTGCTAAGAAGAAAAGCTTTTCCATTAACTTCTCAATTTATACCCCTCATGTTTATTTTTATATACCTCATTTAGGTCAGTATTTAACCTCCTTTACTTCATAGAAAACAAACCCTACCTACGGAGTCTCTCCTTGTGATTGAAACATTCCATCCCAGGCAACATCCAAATGAACAACCTCTGAAAACACATCAATGTAACTGCTTTCTTGCTAATAATGGGATGAACAAAGCAGTGCATACAATTCCAGCTGTGGACAAGTTGATATAGTACTAAAGAGAGGAAGCCCACCAGCTTTGTTCGTTTGAGTCTCTCAAAATTCAATATGAGTTTGAGTTCCTGTCAGCCTACTTCACCCTTATCTGACTGAAGAACGTGTTCATTAGATTTCTCAAGTGTGCTTTAGAATGTAGGAAATCTGCTTAGATCAAATATTGACTGCTTCATCAACAAGATATTTTAGAAGAAAAATGGATAACATTAAAACGAAGCAGCATTCCCAAAGAGTTCTGATGCTGTATTCTGAAGTTGTGGTTCAGCCTGCCTGGACTGGTATCCAGCTGTTCATCTCCTACCTCCCACTGATTATTACAACACCACTTTGAGTGGCAATTTTGTAAACATAGGCATGTCCAGAAGAAGCTTCCATGTGCTTATGAAATGTTTACCTTGTTTGAATGATTCCTCCATTAAAATCCACCAATTGACACCTGAAAACTTGACCCCAATAAATTAAAGTCTCAAAGCATTCAGCACCAAAAGACAATACGGAGATTCAGACTAGACTGAGCACATCCTTTGTCAATATGCAATCACATTCCCACTGCAAATTCCAGGCAAAATTTTGTCAACTTTGATTTATTTTCCATATACTTGATCAGACCTATTTGCATTTAAATGAGCATAGAGTATAAACTGCTTCAAACTAGTGCAATTTGAGCTGTCTCCAATATTTATGTATTTTAATTAAAAAGACTTAAACACATTACAATTCCACAGAACTTTTTATTTTGTTACTTACTTCAAAGAGTAAAATATAAAATGATTGTAATTGTCTTTGTTCATATCTTATTTATTTTCAGTTTTAGAGAAAACATGCATTATATAGATACTTCATTGATCCCAAAGGAAATTAGCATGTCACACTAGCATTACAAGTGCACAGATATACAAATATTAGAAGAGAAGTAATAAAAAAAATTAAGTTATCTCAAACTGTCCACCAAAAGGTGGTCATCACTTCCCCAGCCATAGGTTGACTCAATATAGAGCCTAATGGCTGAGGATATAGAATATTCTGTTTTACAAGGATGCAATCGCAATCTACACAGTAAAAGTGTCTTTGTAGAAATCATTAAAGGCTAATTTTTCTAAAAACCATATTTATTTAAGCATAGTCTATTTTACAAGATCTCGTTAGTGTTGTGACTCTATATCATGGGCATTTGACCTGCATAGCTATGCATGGTAAGGAAAAAAACCCCACAGGTTTTCAACCAAACTTCTTGTTTCTTAACACACATCATCTCTTCTGCATGATATCTTTCAGTAAGCTGGTTCCTAGTGATAAGCCAGTGGCATTTTTTGCAGCCAGTCCCTAATCAGGAATTATCATAAGAAAGTGCAGGCATCCATCAACCTTTTACCACAGTGATTTATGTTCAAAGTTAGGATTATTTATTCAGCTGAAAATCCCTTCAAACAACAAACTGGATAAAAGAGCATCGCTCTCTGGATTAGGTTGCTCACATAATAAATTGAGAAAATAGGTTCCGGCAGCAAAATGACAGGCTGTCTTTATCTTTGAACTGCTTCAGCTGTTTAATTTGTTGGTGTCTGTTCTTTTATCCTTCCTGACTGTGAGCACATGGAAACTCTTTGACTGTCTTAAATGACATACCAGCACAACGCAACATGCCTGCCTGGGTTTTGGCTGTGCTACATAAAGCCTGAGGTTTTAATTTTGAGTTGAAAACTGTGAGATAAAATTGTACATTTAGCAGGCTAAACAACTCGAATCTGATTAAAATCCCGAATGGGAAATGAGCCACAACAAAACATTAAGGAGCCTTTGAGAAATGCTCAGGGACCTGACCTGCTCTTCTTGAATGAGATGGAGTCTGCAGTATTCATTGTTGTTCAAAACGTACAACACAGTATTATCCTTTAAAAGTGCTCCCAAGCCACAGAAACTTGTTTCAGTGAATTACTTTAGGGGTTTTCTGCACTTTGCCACTGCAGAGAAATTCAAATGTAAAAATAACTTGTATTAAAATGCTACCATCAGGAATTATAAGAATGTACAGTATATGATGAATGCAAGGAAAGGAAGAAGGAATTGATTTACACGCATAATAGAAACTTATATAGTTTAAATGCATCGAATATAATATTACTCAGCATACTCATACTTTGAAAGATACATCAAATGAATCAGTAAGCATTGTGGCTAAATCAGAAAACAATGGCTCTTAAATCTTTTACATCTTATAAATGTAAGCATGCCAACTGTTTGATATGTGCAAAGATCCCTCAGTTAGCAAGGAGACAAATCAATTATCACATAGTTTTCACTAAGCTGAGAATATTTGTCTAGATACCAAAGAACCCTGTTCTTAAAAGGTTTTCCAAAGTTTTTATTATCGTTTTTGCTCTTGTGTTTAGAAATATGAGAAACTTGGTACCTTCAGCATTGCAGCATTTTGCAATAACTAACATCTACACACCATGTGAAATGTTCCTGTGTTTCTTTGGTGCTTAAATATATTATAACAGTTTATTTCGAAGTCACTGACATTTATGAAACCTAGTTATTATATTCACCTCTCCTTTGATCAGTCATGTTTTTTTAAATGAACATATTAATTCTTTTGTGTTGTTGCTCATGGTACCGATCTTTTTTTTGGAAAAGAGGTCATGGGTTCAGGTCCTGTTCCAGAAACCTGAGCATAAAATCTAAGCTGACACCTGAGTGCAGATCTGTTAGACTGATGGAATGCTACGCCTATGAAGAGGCTTTCTCTAACTCGAGGGAATTAAATCAAGGTCCTACCTACCCTTTTAGTTCCCACCATACCACTTTGATCGGCGTTCTCTCCAGTGTCACAGCCAGTTGTTGTCCCTCAACCAATACACCTGATCATGGCCTGGTGGAGGAAATTTGTGAGTGACAATTAAATCCAACATAATTTAACAGTGTTACACATAAAGCCATCTAAACTGTATTGAACATACTCAAGTTGTATAGTGTGTATAAGTACACATGACTCCTTTCTTTGGTTTATTACATTCTCTGATCATATTGACCCTTAACACATAGCCCAGAGATGATCAGTATTTTTGAGGTGCTTAACAGAAGATGCCACCAGATGAAATTCATGAGATTTTCCAATCATCGTGATGCCAACAACTACTTCTTTTATATTCATACCATCATTAAAGGGTTATCAGTTAGAAAATCTAAGCCTTTAGAAATTTGAGTAGGTGACAAAGAGGCTGAAGAAAGGATAATGATTAGATGTGGTCTATTTGAATTTCCAGAAGGCAATCAATACAATGCTACATAAAAATGTTTCTTTTTTGCACAAGGCAAGAACACCCAGGGTTCAACTGGCCTGGAGAGGAAATTGGCCAACGACCAAGAAAAAAAGTTGGAATAAAGTCTCCTGAAAACAGAAGTCAACGCCTTATGAGGTGCCACACAGTCCTGTGGCTTAATTATTTATATTCTAAACTTCAGCTATGATCTTATGAAAGGGTATCAGAATCAGGTTTATTACCACCAGCATGTGTCTTGAAATTTGTTAATTTAGCAGCAGCATTTCAATGTAATACATAATCTAGAAGAAGAGAAAAAAATAATAATAATAGTAATAAATAAATAAGTAAATCAATTAGTATATGTATATTGAATAGATTAAAAATCATGCAAAAATACAGAAATAATATATATTAAAACAGTGAGGTAGTGTTCAATATCCAATCACAAATCCTATGGCAGAGGGGAAGAAGCTGTTCCTGAATCGCTGAATGTGTGCCTTCAGGTTTCTGTACCTCCTACCTGATGTAACAGTGAGAAAACGGCATGCCCTGGGTGCTGGAGGTCCTTAATAATGATCTCTACCTTTCTGAGACATCGTTCCTTGAAGATGTCCCGAGTACTTTGTAGGTTAGTACCCAAGATGGAGCTGACTAAATTTACAACCCTCTGCAGCTTCTTTTGGTGCTAGGCAGTAGCCCACCAACCCCTGCCCGGCTCCCCATACCAGACAGTGATCCAGCCTATCAGAATGCCCCCTACAGTACATTAATAGAAGTTTTTGAGTGAATGATCTTAATAACTTATTGGTCTCATTAAATGACTTTTATTGACTTACTCGCCCACCTCAATGCAACCAGTGCAGGTTCCCAATGCTTCAAAGGGGCATCCATTATACTGGTGCCCAAGAAGAGAAGGTGAGCTACCTCAACAAGTTCTGCCGAGTTACACACACATCTACTCCGATATAGTGCATTGAGAGGTTGGTCATGGCTAGAACTGACTTCTGCCTACACAAGGATCTGGATCTGCTGCAATTTGTCAACTGCCACTGCAGGTTTGCAGCAGAAGCAATCCCATTGGTTCTCCACTCCGCCTTGGACCAGCTAGACAACATCGATACCTACATCAGACTTCTTCTTGTTTACATCTCAGCATTCACCGCTATCTTACCTTCAGTTCTAATCAACAAGCTTCAAAATTTAAGCCTCTGTACCTTCCTTTGCAACTGTATCCTTGACTTCCTCCTTCGGAGACCATAGTAAATGTGGACCTGAAATTACATCTCTTCTTCACTGACAGTCAACACAGGAACACCTCAAGGCTGCGTGCTCTGCTCTCTCTACAGCCATGACTGTGTGGCTAGGCACAGCTCAAATGGCATCTAGAAATTCACCATTGACAATTGCTGTTGGCAGAAATTCAGATCGCGACGAGAAGGCAAATAGGAGTGAGATAGATCTGTTGGTTGAGTGGTGTCACAACACAACCTTGCACTCAACATCGGTAAGACCAAGGAATTGAGTGTGGACCAGGGAGGGGGAAGTTGAGAGAACACACCAGTCCTCATCATGGGATCAGCAGTGGAAAGGGTGGGCAGTTTCAAGATCCTGGGTGCCAACGTCTTTGAAGATCAATTCTGGGCCCAACATACTGATGCAATTACAAAAAAGGCAAACAAGTGTCCTAATGGAGTTTGAGAATACTCAGCATGTCATCAGGTACTCTTAACAAATTTCAGCAAGTGTACTTTTGAGAGCATACATCAGGAATGGAGATGCTAGAAAAAGCTACAGAGGGTTGTAGACCTCCACCAGTTCCACCTCTAACCTCTCTGCTGTCTGCATCACTGCCTGGCATGGAGGCTCTAAAGCACAAGATCATGAGGCTTCAGAGAACTGTGGACTCAACCAGCCCCATCATGACCTTAAGTCACCCCATCACTGAGGACATCTTCAAAAGGTAATGCCTCTAGAAGGTGGCATCCATCATTAAGGACTCCCATCACCCAAGGTGTGCTCTCTTCACATTGCTACCATCAGAGAGGATGTACAGGAGTCTGAAGACACACACCAAATGTCTTAGGAACAGCTTCATCCCCTCCACCATCAGATTTATAAATGGTCCATAAATCCATGGATGTTTTATCAGTATTTTCCTCTCTTCATTTGCTCTCTTTATTTCTACATTTCTTATTGTAACTTAAAATATATTTTTGTGTTACCCTGTGCTGCTGCCACAAACAGTAAACTTCACAACGTATATCCTGGATAATAAATCTAATTCTGATTCTGATTATCAGATTATTCCATCCTCTTTCCTTCTTCATATCCATCACATTTTCAATTATGGATTGAATACAGGAGCAGAAACAGCTTGCTGCAATTAAGTAGAGCCCTGCTGAGACCATACATAGAATACTGTGTGCACATCTTGCGTACCCGAGGAAGGGTACATTTGTGACAATTTGCCAGGTTGATTCTAGGGTTGGTAGGTTTGTCATATGTGGTGAAATGAAGCAGAATGAGCCACAAGTTCAGGAGAATGGTAGTGGAAGCAGCGGGAGGAGGGGTGTTGGGCTCTCACTGAAACAAAATCTTTATGATGCTTGACAAGATAGGAGATGGGTTGATGAACTGATGTTTTCCTGGCTGGGGTCACAATCTTAAAATAAGGGGTCAGTCATTCAGGACAGAGATGAGATAATATCTCTACAGCCAAAGGGTGAAAAATTCTCAAACAAGATGTCTGCAACTTTAGTGACTGAGTATAATTAAGACAGGGATCAATGCTGCATCAAGGGACATGAGTTTAATGCATGAAATTGGTACCTGATAGAAGATGAGCCATAATTATATTGGAATATAGAGAAGGCACAAGGGCCAAATGGCCAACTCTAGCATTTATTTCCCATGTTATTAAGCATGTTAGATATAAATAAGGTAAGACTTTTGGCTCTACACCAAAACAAAAATCTTGAATCCCCAGCTATGCTTGAAAGAGTATTATTTTTACCTTGTTTTCATAAAATACAATTGCATATTAATTATCATTGAAATATCATTTTTAGTTCCATCATATATTTTATAAGTACATGTTCAAAAGCTAGATGGCAAGTCAGACAAGAAACTATGAGAAAGATTGACCTTTAAGTTGTCTTGGAAGTTCTTAGAAAGTTACTTGAAGAAGAGATGCAATGGGCATGAATGGATAATGGCAATGAGAGAGGATGGACAATGTTAGAGGAGTACGGAGTTCAGTGATGGGGAAGACATGAAACCCTTAAATGTGAATTTGCTTCTGTGTTCTTGGGTAGCTGGGAACAAATAAAGCTCAAAAGGAACAGATCCAATACAGGTGCCCCCCCCCCTTTACAAAGGTAGATCGTTCCTATGAAACCTTTCTTAAGCTGAAATGGTATAAATCGAAGAACCATTAACTTATCTGGGAAAAATATTTATAAAAGCAAAAATCCTCTTTGTAATGCGAAAACAGGTTACTAATGTTGGTCTTATGTAAAAACAAAGTGGCATAAAGTGAACATTCGTAAAGCGGGGAACACCTGTATGTATGAAAATGATGGGCCGTAAAACACAGACATCAGATTTTTAATCCTCAGAAATGCCCCAGTATCAGCTTCATGGCTGAACCTTGTATCCTTGTGATAAAGCTCTGCTTTAACATGAAATTGTGTTCCAGATTAACCTCAGCTATGCAATTTAAGGTCCTAAAATATGAGTAATATTCCCTCTCGGCTCTTTCTATATAAGGCTAATGAGCTGTACTTTCTGCAGTTCTTTTCATAATCAAATTTATTAGTAACTGTGAAGAATGAAATATAAGGAATAGTGACTGGTTTCATAAAGCTTTAGTTTTATAACCCAGAGGATTTTGAAAAGAACAAAAAAATGCGAAAGGGAAAGAGATGCCATGTTTCTATAAACAAAAATTGATTAGGTGTGAGAGTTCTACTAAAAAAAAGAGGATAATTTTAAAGAACAGAAATCCTTTTTAGTGTTCGTGGAATAGAAAAAGATGAAAATAGATTAGTTTTAATCTGAGCTGCTGGCAACTATTGTTGGACTTATAACATTACAAAGGGCTGCTGAGATAAGCAGCTTGGTCAGAAAGATGTCCATTAATTGTGGATGGTAGCAGTCTTTTCCCTAGGTAGAGGACTTCAAAACTAAACAGCATAGATTTAACATGAGAGGGGAAAGATTTAAAATGGACTTCAGACATTTGGGAATGGGACCAACTCTCAGAGCCTCAGAACCAACCACTTTTTGATATCCTAAGGATGCGGCCCAGAAAGTGAGCGTGCCTTCACGGTTCTGGATTTTTGTGGCTCTGGGGACGTGCTAATTCTAGGCCGGTGCCCCTGAATGAAGCGTCGCAGGAGAACATGGAACATCAGGAGCAGCGGATTAGCTGCCGGGGATTGTGTGTCCAGAGAGCTGCCCCTTTTTGGTGCCAACTCCCTGGGTGCAGAGCTCAGAAAAAGCAATGCAACAGACTTTAAACATTACAAATCAGTGAGTTGTTTGTCCCATCTCCCCTTCACTGTGAAAAGGAGACACCTCTTTTCCCCTTATTAGGGGGGGAGGGAGAGGGAGAGGGAGAGAGGGAGAGGGAGAGGGAGAGGGAGGGAGAGGGAGGGAGGGAGGGAGGGAGAGAGAGAGAGAGAGAGAAAGAAAGAAAGAGAAAAGTATATGGTATATTGAATGACCGGGTGAACGAATAGTTTTTGGGGTACTGTAAGTCTGTGTTTATATTGATGCTTTGCTGCATGCTTGAGTGCTCGGTGGAGGGTGCCAATGATTTTTTGGTGGTGGGGGTGGTCATTGCCTTGCTGCTGTTTGTGTCTGGGAGGGGGAGTTGAGGGGGCTTTGGTGTTCCAATGTTTTAACTGTCATTCGTTCTTTGGAGCACTCCTCTGTTTTTGAGGATGTCTGTGAAGAAAACAAATTTCAGGATGTATATTGTATACATTTCTCTGATATTAAATGTACCTATTGAAACCTATTGAGACACAACTTTTTCATGAGAGGATGGCGAGTATATGGAATGAACTGCCGGAGGAAGTATTTGAGCCATGTCCAATGGTATCATTCAAGAAGCACTTGGATTGGGACGTGGAAGCCAGGGTTTAGAGTCTGTGGAGTGAACACAGGAAAGCAGGATGAAATGGATGAGCACCATGGCTGACATGGGCTCATTGGGCCAAAGGGCCAGTATCCATGCTGTATTGCTCTATGGCTCTTTGACTCTAAATTGAAGATCAATAGAAAGAATCTTCCTGGAAGAAGCTGAATATTTTAATTTAATGGATACCCCATTATTTCCATCAAAGTTCGCAAACATGTTGTGCTGGAAATGATTGAAAAAATCTGTTTTATCATTATTTTTAGGGATTTGTTCCATAGCATCAATCAAGAATTTTAAGTCAAGATTTTCAGCCTATTGTTGCCTCTAATTTATTCACTTGCTGCATTAGAAAATGTAACAGCTGCTGAGGTTTCAACTTAAGTTTGCTTTACACGTGCTGTTAACCCTGTAATGAGTCACCACAGGATCTAAACAGCAACTCTACTAAATCATGGATTATCAAATGAGATGTTAGTTCCTAATTGCTCTTAAAGAGAGGAACAGTTTGCCATAAATTTGTGAACAAATACACAGTTTAGAATCTCAAAATTAATGTTGAATGCAATGTTCCCCTTGTTCTTTGAGTGCTTCTAGCAATCTGCTGAATGGCTGAAATCAAGCATTTGAAATTCATACACAGATATAACCTGCTGACAAGCTAAAATTAGAAATGTTGATCACTATGTGAGATCTTAACATATCTCATATATTGTGTTGATAATATTAATCAAAAATGTGAGTTCAGAAGAGAGTTTGAGAGCCCACAACTCACTCAGAGATCTTATGCTCCAGGTGTTCACACCTGAAGGAATCAGAGGTTGGAAAATTAATAATGAATCTTGTTAAAAACAGAAAATGCTGGAAAAACTCAGCACGTCAGGCTGCTTCTATATAGAAGAGAACAGTTAACATTCCTTTGTCAGGTCTGCTCAGCTCGCCTCCTCCCTCTGCTTTTGCTTGCTTGAGTATTGCTAGCATGTATCACCATCTCATAAAGGTGAGTGTGGAGAAG
Source organism: Hypanus sabinus (assembly GCF_030144855.1). Taxonomy (NCBI): domain Eukaryota; kingdom Metazoa; phylum Chordata; class Chondrichthyes; order Myliobatiformes; family Dasyatidae; genus Hypanus; species Hypanus sabinus. Next base: position 37,057,277 of record NC_082728.1, on the reverse strand, counting down.
ACAGGAGCAGAGAGTAATATGTTCCACCATTTTATGAGACTGTGCAGGATTCCTCCATTCTCTTCTGGCTGCAGAAGCATTGACCGAACACATAGATAAGTTGCTTTATCAAAAGACAATTGGATTTCGTGGCATTCATGCTGACCATATGTATATGGGCCCTGTAGTTATCAATTATATTAGTGTATTGGCTTTGTCATATATTAGCCACCTTTTATATCTGTTGCAATGGCTCAAACATTAATAGTACAATGGATTAGAATGAATCAAGACAGTACAATCCTTGACACGACTATCAATATTATGGAGTCACACTGAAATTACAATTGCTACAAGAGCAGACCAGAGGCTGGGTTTCACCACTGAATAAACCACACCCTTTTCCACAGTACCCAAGACTTGTCAATAGTGTGAAAGATTGCTGTCTATTTGCCTGGTTCAGTGTGGTTACCACAATTTGTAGAATAAAGTAGCCCACCTAAATGGCACCCTATACATCACTCTGAATATTCATTCCCCTACACCTTTCCTCCTCATCTCTGTTCTAAATGGACATCCCTCTTTACTGGCCCTAGATTCAGTCACAAAAAGAAACATCCTCGCCACATCAACTCTATCCAGGCACTTCAGCATGCAATAGGTTGCACCACCCCTCTTATTCTTTTAAACTTCAATGAGTACAGGCCCAGAGCCATCAAACCTTCCTTACGTAGGCTAACCCTTTCACTCCTGGAATCATTTTTGTGAACTTCCTCTGAACCCTCTCCAATGCAGGCACACCATCTCTGTTGATTATCTCAAATTAAGAATTTCAGCCTAACTTTGTCTAACTTATTCACTTACCATCTCCAACATACACTGCAATTATCTGCATGGGCGACTCTGAAACCATCGCCCAAATCTGCAAACTCTTCTACTGAAGAGGACAAGGGTAGCAAATGCATGTGAACATCAACACATTCAAGTTACCCACCATACTGTCCTGATCTGGAAATATAAAAGTATCCTTTTGTTGTCACTGAAGCTCCATCTTCAAGAGCACTGTGGGAGTATCTTCACCTGAAAGGCTGCAAGGGATCATGAAAATAGCTCACCTCCACCTTCTCCAGGGCAATCAGGTTTGAGCAATAAATGCTGGCCTCATCGAGGATACCCATATTCTCAAAATGTCTGTGACTACATTCAGATTACACATTAATGGAGTTGAAATTGTCTTGGTTCAAATCAGACTCTTGAATGTACGAATAAATTTCCCTGCATTTTACAACATCTAACACCCCGGAAAACAAAGTGATTCTACCAAAACTACATGTTTTCTACCTGCTGGTTCCTGTTAAATGCATGCTTGCATACCTTCCACCTTCCTTCTCCCCTCGGAATAATCAGCAGAACGTGAAAACCTCGGGAAATCTTACCAGCAAAGCCATTTGCTTCCCATTTGAAACCAATCATTATTAGATATTTGGGGGCGTATGACTCTGATGAAAAATTAGTCATTTCTCATTCAACATTAAAGCATCTACCATTAAATTATTTTCCCGGGGCCTTTTAAATTAGAAGCACCTCAACTGCGTGCAACATTTGAGAAGCCCATCTGGTTTGAAGAACAGTGAAGAAGGTTCATGATATCATACAGGATGTGAACAATTTAACTAATGTTCTATAGATTGAAGTTTATTGAATGTGACTGATACAGCTTCTCTTTAATGTACGTTCCAAGAACAATAGAGCAGAATATTTTTAAGTGTTGAATGATCAATATCAGGGTGATAGAGGAAAGCAGGTGCAAAATCGCAGTTTTGGTAGACGTCCTTGGCAAGTACTGTCAAGTTATCTGTGGGCTTCCTCTGTATGCTCTAAATGATCTAGAAAGAGAACGGTGTCAAGCTGGCAGGCATTACCCAGGTCAACCTACAGGCTAACTTGTAGGTTGAGTCAGTGGTAAGGGAGGTAAATGCAATGTTAACATTCATTTTGAGAGGATGAGAATATAACAGCAAAAATGTAAAGCTGAGGCTTTATAAGGCATTTACCGGGCCACTCTGGGAGTATTGTGAGCAGATTTGGGCCCCTTATCTCAGAAAGGATGCGCTGGCATTGGAGAGAGTCCAGAGAAGGTTCAGAAGAATGATTCCGGAAATGAAAGAGTTAACATATGAGGAGTGTTTGAGGGCTCCAGACCTGTACTAGCTCAAGTTTAGAAGAATAAGGAAACCAATCGAATGATGAAAGGCCTGGAGAGAGTTGATGTGGAGAGGATGTTTCCTATAGTACCAGAGGGACCAGAGGGCACAGACTTAGAATAGAGGGATGTCCGTTTGGAACAGAGATGAGGAGTAATTTCTTTAGCTGTAGGATGTTGACTCTGTGGAATTAATTGCCACAGATGGCTGTGGTCCCCATGCCATTCAATATATTTAAGGTGGAAGTTGATAGGTTATTGATTATTAAGGGTTTCCAACATTATGGAGAGAAGGCAGGAGAATGTGGTTGAGAGGGATAATAATTCAGCCATGATGGATGGGCTGAATGGCCTCATACTGCTGCTATGTCTTTTGGTCATATGGACTTACAGTTAGACACTCCAGTCATGTCAGATCTGGTGGGACACCCAAATGCAGCTGCATGAACAACTGACCTGCTATTACAGTTGGAGGGAAAGAATTTTCAGTAAATGCACTATCCAGGACACTGAAGGGCTGAATACATAAGGGTGCAATTTTTATGAAGTTGCTACACCCCTACGCATCCCCCAAAGATTGTTGAAGTATAATCAGGACCAGCTGGTTCTTGATTGTTATTGGCTTACTTGAGATTGTAATCTCTGAGGCGAGATACACAGCTGCAGGAGACCCAATCCACAATTTAACTGTCTACTTCATGCTCCTCATATAAAAAGAATCAAAGAATTAAAGAAAAAATTAAAAGGAAAAAAAATATGGAACTACCAAAATACTAATCAAAACATTATTTTCAGAACAAGAGAACGAGCATAGCATTTAAAAATTGCTTCTGTTTCTTGTTTCAAAATATGAATGTGGATTAGATTTAAATCTAGAACTGCCTTTTACATAAATTGAGTTATGCAACATGGTAGTGCAGTGATTAGCACAACGCTTTATAGAGACGGCCCGGGTTTAATTCCCGCTGCTGACTCTAAAGAGTTTGTACATTCTCCCCATGATCACGGGGGTTTCCTTCAACTGCTCCGGTTTCTCCCCACAGTCCAATGGTGGACCGGTTGGTAGGTTAATTGGTCATTGTAAATTATCTCGAGATTAGGCTAAGGTTAAATTGGGAACGCAAAGTACAGTGCAGATTCTGTGATCAAAGCAACACGTACAAACAAACTGGAGGAATTAGCAGGTCAGGCAGCATCTGGGGAAATGAGCAGTCAATGTTTCGGGCCGAGACTCTTCATCAGGACTGAAGAGGGAGGCCCCTGCTCCCTCCCTCTTCAGGTTATATTGGGAAATTGCTGAGTGGCATTCCTCAAAAGGCCAGAAGGGTGTTTTCTGCACTGTATCTTAACAAATAAATAAATAAACAAACAAACGTCTGAATTATTCCATACAAGGGTTGCACTGGATAGGGGTTAAACTCCTTGGCCATTACCACACTCAATAAGCGGTTGTTAAACATAATTTTTTTAAACAAAAGTCAGCATTTTTTTTGCTGACTTTTGATTGGCCAAATTTGTGTCAGTAAGGTCTCTACATTGACATAATTAGCTTTATTTCTTTCTAGTTATTGACTTGAGAATGAACAACAGCTCAGCTTCTATAACATGCATTTCCACATCTAACAAAGATCCATAAAACACTCATCTGTAGAGAAAAGCAGACATTGTTGTGGAGTACTTAAAACATATCAAGATATACGTATCAGGTCAGTATCATTACAAAGGTGAAGCATTAGTAAAGGGTAAGTGAATAGAGCTACAACTCCTTTGTGATGAATGATTTATTTGTGTACATTTTAGTAACCCTTTAATTCCATTGCTTGTTGACTCTGCCCTAGGCTTAAGTAATTACCACCCACCCAGACTTGTGAATAGGTCTTACAGATACTTCAACAAACATCATTTTACCATCACCTGCATTTATCACACCCAGTCTAAGTGTCATGAAGGTTTGCATGTTGGTTCTTGATAACTTGTGTCATAAATCAGAAAAAGCATTTCAGTTGTCAATTCAGACACATGAATGAGAAATTCTAAAAATGAGTGTTTGCTCAAGCAAGTCTACAGCGAGCTAAGTATTAATGTCACTCAAAGTTGTCTATGGAGTAGTGGTAACATTAGTAACTGGACTATATAAGCCCGAGTATTATCAAAAAACTTGAATTTCACATGATTCACGTTCAGAACAAGAGCATCAACAGGCAATGTCAATGCGGTTAACTAAAATAAGAAGCAGCTTATATTTCGATGATAAGTATACAGAAGGTCTTAACACCTCAGCATGAAGTTCTTAAAGCCTATGGATCTATCTGTCTGAAAGCCATCTTTCCTCTTGTTAACCATGTGTCCATTTGCAGTTTACCACAAGTCCAAGAAGAAAGCCTATTAACTAATAAGGCTTTAGGGGAGCCATGCACACATTTCACTGTACATTGTTGGAAATATTATGCTTCTGGGCAAAATAAATAGTTTTAAACCACTATATAAATTGAAGCAAGTAGGATTCTAATATTCTCCAGTCAGCACATTCTCAAAATTGCATTTTAATCCTTTTAGAAGCTTTGCAAAGATCATCATTTCAAAAGTAACTGGGTTAGGACTTTTAATTTGTTCGTAGGTTATTAAAATTTCAAAATTCATTTGCTGCTTGCAGTGTTATTTTAAACTTAATACTAATATTTAGCCTCAGGCATTTAATGAAATTTATCTTACACTATAATGTAGTTTGGAAGTTACAGAATTAATCTGTTCAGTCCATTTTATTTAAGTGCATCATTTTTCAAAAGCCAATATCCCTTCCTACTCACTTAGTTTCAAACTTGTTATATTCTGTTTAGAACTTGGTAATAAGGGTAATTTTTCATTTGAAAGTACAATTTCAGAGAACAGGGGCAATGCATATTTAAGTAGGACTCTAAGCCAATTCACAGCATTATATAAATAGGCATCATTGCTTATGTCTAGGTTCCAGCAGATTCTTGCAGAGGCTTGAAGGAGAGCACCTAATCACATAAGCCTCAGAAAACGATTATTCCTTTTAAATTTTTTTATTGATTTGACCAGTTTATTCCTGCTTATATTTGATTTTTCTTGTGATCATAGTAATCTTGTAAAATGCCTGAGGTGCGAGATGTGGTCAAAAAACTGCTTCCCAGCAAATTGTTTTTGTTAAACTGAGTTCTTGGCTCAAAATATTTTTGGTTAAAATACCGGGGAGTTTAATCTATTAGAATTGTTTTCTATGAATTCCATGCAAGTGTAAATCATGGAGTTAGAGAGTGTTCTTCTGTAAGACTCTGTTTATACTACTACCTGGTAGCTTGTCCCATCGGTGATCAATTGTGATTGCAGATGAGCACATATGGATAATTTGTACTATAATCTAGGTGTTACTTTGGCGATTAGGCTGCTTACCAACTTATACAAGAGATGTGAAACCATTTTTTGGAAACAGTCTGCAGTCTACCTTAACTGGATTCTATCATAAACCTGTATTTGCAATGCTCCTGGCTGATCCTTATTGCATAAAACTTTCCAGCATGAAAACTTCGAGAAGCTCAGGGTAGTGATCTGGATCAGTGACCATTTCATGTTATGAAAAAAACTGTTCAACCCCTTAATATTCTTTAAAGTGGTATGTTATGTATTAGATAGATAATTTTATCAGTGAGGCAAGTTAGCCTTGTTGGCTTTGCAACATGTCCTCAATAATTCAGAGCAAGACTTTTTGGCTGTTCTAGTAGTGACAACTACACTTAACATGGAAAGTTTAAGGATCTATCTCTTGGTTGTATGTGGAACGTGTCAGTAGGAATTACCATCCTGACATTGACAGCTTTCTCCTTTATTTACTAAATTCCTTTTGTTGCTAGTTTGACTTGCAGACTCCTTTCCAAGGTTCAAAGTAATGATCAAAGTAATATGTATTATCAGAGTACATACATGTTACCACATACAACCCTGCAATTCTTTCCCCACAGGCATAGTTAATCTATAGAGTAGTAACCGTAAAGAGGATCAATGAACAACTAACTGTGCAAATGCAAATATAAGTAAATAGCAATAAATAATGCACATGAAATAACAAGATAAAAGTCCTTGAAGTGAGACCATCGGTTGTGGAAACACCAGAAACAGAATGATTGTAATTATCTTCTTTTGTTCAAGACCCTGATGGTTGAAGGTAGTAACTGTTCCTGAACCTGGTGTGCAGGTCCTGAGGCTCCTTTACTTACTACCTGATGGCAGTGGCAAGTAAAAAGCATGGCCTAGGTGGTGAGGATCTTTGATAATGGATGTTGCTTTTCTGTGGCAACGTTTCATGTAGATGTACTCAATGGTTGGGGGGGGGGTTTTACCCATGACGTACTGGGCTGAATCCACAACATTTTATAGGATTTTCTGCTCAAAGGCATTGGTGTTCCCTTACCAGGATATAACGCAGCCAGTCAGCACACTTTCCACACACATCTATAGAAGTTTGTCAAGGTTTTTGCTGCCATGCAGTATCTCCATAGACTCCTGAGGAAGTAGAGGCACCGTCGTGCTCTCTTTGCAATTATATTTATATGATGGGTCCAGGACAGGTCTTCCAAGATAGTGACTCCCAGGAATTTAAAGTTACTGACCCTCTTTACCTCTGATTCTCCGATGAGCACTGGCTCATGAACCTCTGTTTTCTCTCTCCTGAAGTCGACAATCATTTCCTTGGTCTTTTGACATTGAGTAAGAGGTTGTTGTTATTACGCCACTCAGCAAGATCTGTAATTTCCCTCCTGTATGTTGATTCATCACCACCTTTGATACAGCCCAGAACAGCGGGGTCATCAGCAAACTTGAATATGGTGTTGGAGCTGTACTTAGCCACAGCCATAGGTGTAAAGTGAGTAGGGCAGGGGGCTAAGCACACAACCCTGTGATGCTCCTGTGCTGATGGAAAATGTGAAGGAAATGTTTTTGCAAATCTGAACTGACTGGGGATGCAGGTGAGGAAATCCAGGATCCAATTGCACAAGGTGATATTGAGGCCCAGGTCTTGGAGCATACTTATTAGTTTTCAGGGAAGATGGTATTAAATGCTGAGATGTAATCAATAAAGAGCATCCTGGTGTATGCATCCTTGCTGTCCAGCTGTTCCAGGGTTGTGTGAAGAGCCAATGAGATGGCATCTGCTGTGGGTCTGTTGCTTCGTTAGGGAAATTGGAGCAGATCCAAGTTGCCACTCAGACAGCAGTTGATATGCTTCTCAAACACTTCATCACTGTGGATGTAAGTGCCACTTGGCGATAGTCATTGCAGCAGGTTACCACCCTCCTCTTGGGCACTGAAATGATTGAAGTCTGCTTGAAGCAGGTGGGTACCACACAGTGCCAGAGTGAGATATTGAAGATATCCGTGAACACACCAGCACAGGTCTTCAGTACTTGGCCAGGTACTCTTTCTGGACTGGGTGCTTTCCTTGGATTCACTGTCTTGAAAGCAGTGACTCTTTGACTGTTCAGCAACTCCTTGACTGTTCAAATGAGAGTTATTCAATTGAGTAAGGAACAACTGTTGATTGTCCGCACATCATCTTCAGAGGAGACCACAAGATCATCAGGAGACATGGAGGGTACATGATGATTTCTCCCTGCTCTGGTGGTTAAAGTGAACATAGAAGGCATTGAGCTCATCTAGAAGCAAAGTTCTTTTTGTAGCCTAGACAAAGATATGAAGTTAGTTTAACATAGGAATAACTCAAGCATCTTGCTTCTATGAATTATAAGATCAGTTTCATCATCAAATTCATTAAATCTAACAGATTAATTATTAAAAATATGTGGGTGCAGTAGGCTGGCTTCTTTTGTATAATTTTTCAATATTTATTGACATATTTCAGTAGCTCACAAATATTGGATGTATATTGTACTTATGAGGCCAGTAGTTTGATAAAAATATCTTCACTCCAGCAGTGAGATGAGAGCAGTGTGAGGTCCATGGTTGGAGAAGGGCAGAGACCTTTGCTTGAGTCACAGCTGCTAAAGCAGGGCACAGCTTTTCCTTCTGTTAAACCTGAAAGGCATTTTAAGAATTTATAAATGTGTCTGACTTACAGAAATATTCAAAAGGATTTATAAATAAGGTAAGTAAATAAATGTGAACCATTTTGCAAAAAAATGAATAGACCATTTAAAATATTGATTATGAAATAATTTTATTGAAAAATATCCAAATCCATACATTCAGAATTCTCATGAAATCCATAGAACCAGACCAAGTACTCAAGAGGCAATTTCATCCACATGATGACAGGGAATTTTAGACAGACTGCAGCCTTTCACAGACAGGATATGACAGATGTCATTCTGATTCTATATACTTCATTATAATTCTGTGTGTGTGTGGATTTGGAGGTAAAGAAGGATATTTTTATGTTATTATTTTTCATTTTAAGAGTTTTCTATATTTTAAATAGTTACTACCTGTCCATTATTGACCTAGGCCTTGCAGCTTAATCTCAAGGATATTGAACTGTTCAGCACATTAAAAGTGACCCTATATTAAACTTTTTAATATTTCTTAGACTTTTTTTATTAACTGAAGTCATATTGAAGCTCAAAACAAAAAAAAAAAACTCCTTGACTGTTCAGATGAGAATTATTCAATTGGGTAAGGAAGAGCTGTTTCAATTGTTTCAATTGGGAGAGGAAGATGGGGCAATGATGGTCTAGTCAGCTAGTGACAGAACAGTTAGAAACATACAACAATATCATCCAAAATTGGCAAATCCAACCCTCAAGTGCTGACTCAGGGAGATCACTCTTGAAATGAAGAAAGAATCCCGGTTATTTTGTTTCCTATTTTCTAACTGCTGCACGACAACACTTAACGAGAAATTTTATTTATTTTGAAGAGTACTTGCTCACTTTAGAAACCCAGGATAAAAGTAAAAAGATATATGAATGGAACTAATTCTACTGTATTTATTTTGACCATTGTGATTTTGTAAGTCAATAGAGTACATTATTGCCTTTAAAACTTGTCATCAGTTTCTTAATGATATAACCATGCAAAAGTTTCACTGCTGCTTTGAAATGAAATTGACCATGGGCTAACATTCTAGAGAGAGGATTTAAGTAATAGACACTTTTCTTGAGGTTATAACTATATTTTCAGTTTAATGAAAGTTCTCAATTTGATATATGTCAGAATCCTTTGTAATTCCACTGGAATGTTCTCTGATCCTGTTAACAGGCAAAGGTTTATTTCCTGTTAACGGGCCATTTTGTCATGCTTATGTCTGTAACCCCTATGTGACCCAACATTCCTAGGGTCAGGCTGAGGTTAAGTAAAGGGAATAGAGATCAAAGTGGAAAGAATGAAGGTACCTGTTCTAAACTTTCATTGCTCAAATAGCTTGTGCCACACACATTAGGTGCTTCAGGATATTTCAGGCTAGGCAAGTTACTTCCGCCTGATAATGTAAAGCCTGAGATCTTTTTTTTAGGGGAATCACCAATTTCAGGGTTCATAATCTGTGAGGGTACAAGCTTATGCATATACAAAAACAAAAATAATATTTTGGAAGTACATCTTATCAAAAAGCAAGATTACTATGGAACACTCTTCAACTGTCAATTTTAAATATTTTAATGTCTTTCCTAATTAGTGAGGGGTCGAGAAGAAAACCATAAAAAAAAGGTTTAAAGCTGCTGAGTCTGTTGTTGTTCATCATCTGCATTAATGACTTAGATGATAATGTGGTAACCTGGACCAGTAAGTTTACAGATGACACCCAAGACTGTGGGGAGGCATAGAGGACAGCAGAGGGACAATATCGAAGCTTTCAGTAAGGGCTGGACCAGCTAGGAAAATGGGCTGAAAAATGTCAGATGGTATTTCGTGTGAAGAGTTGCACTTTGGGAGGACAAACCATGCTGGGATTTACACAGTGAACACCAGGGCTCTGAGGTGCATGGTAGGACAAAGGGACAATGATTCTTGAAAGTGGCATCGGAAGCAGATTAAATCATAAGATAGTTTTAGGCACATTGGCTTTCATAAATCAGGGCAATGAGTACAGGAGTTGGGATGTTATGTTGAAGTTGGTACAAGGTGTTAGTGAGGTTGGACTTAGAGCATTGTGTGCAGCCCTGGTCATCTGACTACTGGAAAGGTATCAACAAGCTTGAAAAATTGCAGAGAAAATTTACAAGGATGTCGCCAGGACTCGAGGACCTGAGTTATAGCAAGCAATTGAATAGGTCAGGACTTTGTTCTTTGGAGCACAGGAGAATGAGGAAGGATTTATTGATGGGTATGGATAGGGTGAAATCATGCAGGCTTTTTCACCACTGGTTGGGTGAGATTAGAATTATCAATCATAGGTTTAGGGTGAAAGTTAAAATATTTAAGAGGAGTCTAACAGCAAACTTCATCATTCAGAAGATGGTGCAAGTGTGAAACAAGTTGCCAGCAGAAGTGCTAGACACAGGTTCATTTATGAGAAGTTTGTATAGGTTCAAAGGTTCAAAGATTCATTTATTACCAAAGTATGTATCTATATTCAACTCAGAGATTCTTCTTCTCCAGATAGCCACATAGGAGAATGGCATCTCAATCATCAACCCTGAAACCCCCTCCGCTTGCACAAAGAAAAAGAAAGATCGGGCAAAATCACGGAATATACAAACCATAAGTCTGAGAAAGTTTACAGTCCATAAATGCAATATTCCAATCCATAAATGCAGAACCACAATCACATCCTCCTTCATCAATGAAAGAGAGAGACACCACTTGAAGCAGAGGCCTAGCTCCAGCCACATCAAGCCACTCAGCAATAGGCCTCTCACAGATTCCTTCTCCAGCAGCAATCCAAAGGAAGGCACTTGGTGCTGAACTGTTGCTCCCCTTTGGCATTTGCCTTGACATATTAATCTTCCTTGACACCTTCGTTGGCAATTAATGGACCCTTTAATCAGTGAAATGAAGTGGAACATCGGCTTACACCCTGTCTCAAAGTCTCTTCACTTCGAGGCTGTCTGAGTACATGTTCGCTTCCTGAAAAGTTCTCGGAGACAACGAGATCACTCGAGTCAATCTCCATACTGAAAATCACAGGCTCGAGCAGTTCCAGGAACACATTTTAGTTGAAAAACAGGGATGAAAGAAGTAAAATGGACATTTTTGTGAGCTACCTGAAAGATGTCGACTGAGGGAGCATTGTAAGCTGGTGCCTTCTTGATCGGAAGTCAACATAGGTACGTGGATGGAAAGGATTTGAAGGGATATGTTCTAGGTGTGGTATTGGGACTGGGCAGAAGATCAGCTCAGCATGCAGTATCTGGGCCAAAGGGCCTGTTCCTATGCTGTAGCACTCCATGACACTCCTATTACAACCTAACTCAGACTTTGCGGGGTGAACGGCATGTTCCCCTGCTGTACTGTTCTATGTTCTTTTATTTAACCTCATCACCTTGCTCTCTCCACAGAGTACTTGAGACAAAGAACACACATAACTTTCAATTGTTTAAAATAGACAAAGATATCTTCCTCTATTTTAAACAGTTATCAAACTTCCTTTTAAACATTATGGTGTTCTTTATCTCGACTACACTATCAGAATCATTTTTCTCACCTCTGCTCGTAGTTTCCTAAATGAAATACGGATAGCTGCTTTGTGGTTATTATTGTCACTGATAAAGTCACCAGAGAAACTGGAGAAGTTACAGATTTAAAAGCCGTATTCATCACAAGCAACAGACATTCGCTTGGGGACCCCTTGGAAAAGAGTCTCACAAATTCAAAAGTTCATCACATTTTTACACCTTTCAGATCAAAGCTGACAGCAGGTGATTAAATACAATTTTGATGGTTATGTTGATATTGTTTCCTTCAATAATTTGGGTAGACAATGCTTTCTTTACATTCACATACCTACAGTGGTTGACATCTCTGAAAGTTCAAATACATTTGCTAGAACCAAATAATTCACATAGATATTGTAAAAATTTAGAGAACAGAAAGCCAGATGCCCAAGATTAATGTTGTTAGAGCTGACTTTCTGAGAATACAAAAACTATTGATAGATCAGCTATTTGATGTGCTAAGTAGTTTTGAAGGCATCTTTTAACTTATTTACAATGTTGCAATTTACTTAAACCTATAGTTGCCTGGATTAATGCAAGCCAGTTAACATAACTCCATTGTCTTAATGTTTGGCTGATGCATAAGCATAGTCACCATTTTGTAAACCATATTCCTTAGTCTATGGACCAATCTGTGCTCCCTGATGTTACTGTTTATTTGAAATTGCAATTCACCACTTACAATTTACAATTTACGTGAAGATCTGAAGACTGGTTCTTGCTTGAATTGATATCTGATATATTCACCTAATTCCAGAATGCTCGCCAAGAATTCTCTTAAAACCTATTGATTATGCTCAAAGTAAAGTTTTATTTGTTCAGGGAATTTCTGTATCTATAAAGTGGCCTCTTATGGTATTCTGCTGCTGTAGTCCATCTGCTTCAAAATTCAAAGTGTTGTGTGTTCAGGGTTTTTCCTCGGCACACCACTGTTGTAACACATGGTTATTTGAGTTAATGTTGAATGGCCTGAACCAGTCTGGCCATTCTTCTCTGACCTCTCTCAATAACAAGGCATTTTGCCCATGAAACTGCCACTCACTGGATTTTTTTTTTGTTTTTACATACTTCTCTATAATTTTACAGCCTGTTGAGTGTGAAAACCCAGGTGGTCAGCAGTTTCTCAGATATTCAAACCACCCCATCTGGCACCAACAAAAATTCCATGGTCAAAGTCACTTGTTACATTTCTTCTCCATTCTGATGATTTTTCTGACCAAAACTGAACCTTTTGACCTTGACTACACAATTTTATGCATTGAGTTGCTGCCACATGATTGGCTGATTAGATATTTGCATTAATGATCAGGTGTACATGTATACCTAATAAAGTATCCACTGAGTGCATGTTCATTGCTTATCCTTTGTCCACAGGATTGAATCCCACCAAGTCAAAATGGGCGAGGTAGAATCATCCATTCCCCAAATCATTTTTCAAATAATTAACTTTTAATAATGATCTGGTATTTTTATAATCATTATCCTGATTGATTTATTTTGATGTCATAACTGATTATGATGAGACTTGAACTCGTGACCTTGAAGTTTCATTAACTTAACCATTATTCTACTTGGATAAGGAAGAATTAAATACACAAGGGTTCAACAAAACAGTGTACTTTAGGGTCATTTTTCTTAGATAAGAACTTCAGAAATAGGAGCAGATCGGCATTCTAGCTTATCAAGCTTGCTTCCCCATTCGGTAAGACCATGACTGATCTGGCTGTGGACTCCATTCCATCCACCTGCCTTTCCCCCATTGTCCTTAATTCTCCTGCTGTGCAAAACTCTATCTAACTGTGTCTTAAATATATTTAATGAAGTAGCCTCTACTGGGCAGAGAATTTCACAGATTCATTTCTTTTCGGCAAAAGCAGTTTCCCCTCATTCCCATCCTAAATCCATTCTCCTTAGCCTAATCCCCTAGTTCTAGTCTCATCTACCAGTGGAAGCAACTTTCTTGTCCCTATCTTATCTGTCCCTTACATAATTTTATATGTTTCTCTAAAATCCCCATTCAGTCTTCTCTATTCCAGTGAGTATATTCCCAGGCTGCTCCATCTCTCCTTGTAAGCTAACCCCCTCATCTCTAGCATCAACCTAGTGAAACTCCTCTGCACTGTTTCCAGAGCCAGTATATCTTTCCTTAGGAAGGAGACCAGAACTGCATACTTGAAATACAAATTTATATTGAGGCATTTGATGATGTCAGCAGCACAAGAAAATGTTCACATGTTGTCTTAATTCAGATCTGGAAACCTGATATAAATTTTGTGGAAAACAGAAACAGGGTGGCACTGGAACTTAGAATGAAAATGCTCTAACTTTTTGGTCAGTGCTGATGCCAGTTTAAATGCAAGGAGCCACATTGATCTACAATGACATGAATGTATTCAGCATTGTACTGGATTTCAGAAATTCAGTGACAGATGTTATAATTCAACAGTGCTTGCAAGCTCTCTCTTTCTCTGATGGATCTCCACGGAATCTATTTGTTCACCCTGTTGGATAATATTACTCTCAGTAGGTTTGTGCACTTCATATAAGCAGGCCAGCAGAGCAGACCTATAAATTATATCCAGGGCAGCGACTCAACAGAGCAGACTACTGTGTTGTTGTCAATCTTTTTCTTTGACTTTTCCGAACAATGCCCAGGGTTTACTGGGAGCAAAACTCAATTCAACAACAATTATCTATTGTTACTTTTCATTAATACATCATAGAAAAACTCTTTGTTTTAGAGCCCACTATCATGTCAGTAATGTGAAGCCATGGTTTATGTGTGTATTGATCTGACATACTAACATTTAAGGCTTGACTGTAAAGAGCCATTAGAAACATGCAGCCAATATTTACTGAAGCTCAGACTGGTCCTCTGCTTTTAATGTCTCCTAAATGATTCCTCAAGTTAGCACCCGGGGGTAATTGGGAATTGTATCTGTTTGACTTCGCTGACCTCTTTTTATTTTGACTACCTCATATTCATTAATATCGTTTGATACCTAGCCTGAAACAGGAACTTCGTGTGTAAAGCAAGTCGTCCATTTTCACTTTCTTTTACTCTTATTATGTGCTGGTGCCCTGTTTATGCAATGATGTAAGATTTTAAATAGAACCCTTTTCAAATATCTCTCTGTTTGAAGTCCTCTTTCAGCTGCATTGCCAGATTCTCTTGCCAATGCTGCAAGTGACAACATGGTTTAAAGCACATTTAGAGGGAAAAAAACTATATGTATATAATGACATGTGATATTTTGATACAGGCTTAATTGACAGGGTGACAGAGTGAGAAACCTTTCATGTCTATGGCAGCTAGTAAACTCAATCAAATAATCTTTCAACACGAACCAGCCCAGATTTTTGTGTAAAAGAATTTGCAGGGATTATATAGCCTTCTATTCCTTTTACATCCAACATCAGTGTGTACACATTTCTAGCAGCATTCACTTTGTTTAATAATCAAGAGCAATAATTCAAGTTTAACTTGAACTGCTTCTGTTTAATTATCTTAGGCTTTTGAAGCTTGCTCCAGTGGCCCATCACCATCATCATGGTACAGTCAGTTCACTGAAACCAAAGCATACAATTTCAGCCTGGGACTTGCTTGGGCCAATAACAACATAGCCTGAATCAACACCGATTATCTCCAGCACTTCTCTGGTGTGAAACAACTGGATGGGAACACCTGCTAGTTGTACTCTTATCTTTCCAATGCAGGAAAAGTTTCACGTTTCTTCTCCCCCTGCTCCCACGCCAATATCATGATTGTGAAAGAGGCCAAACTATAAAAACCACAGGTAGAAATGGGGCAGGTGCTTCAAATCTAGAGGGTATGCATTTAAGATGAGAGATGGAAAGTAAAACAGAGCTATCTGGGGCATTTTTTTTGTTTACACGGAGAATGGTATGTGACTGGAATGGACTACTTGGAGTAATGATGGAAGCAGATTTAATTGTGGTGTTTAAGAGGCCTTTGGGTAGACGCATGACCGTGCAGGGAATGAAGGGATATGGATCACGAGCCAGAAAAAGAGATATAAGTTAATTTGGCCTTATGTCCAATCCAGACCTTGTGGGGGAAAGGGCCTGTTCCTGCGCTCTACTGTTCAAAGTTCCATGTGCTCACCATTACATGACAGCTAATGAAGATTTTATCAACAGAATAGCCTAGGTAAAGTCTGAGCAACAGACACAAAATGCTGGAGGAACTCAGCAGGCCAGGCAGCGTCTATGAAAAATAGTAACGTTTACATTTCAAGCTGAAACCTTTCGGCAGGACTATTTGTGAAAGTAAAGACTGATCTTTAATTGTTAATGTTGCCAATATTGATTTAATTATGTCACATGGGAAGCTGATACATCTCTCAATTTTTTAAAAACAGAGAATACTTGGCTTTTCCCCCAAAATGGAAATACCATGAAAACAAATGATATCAAAATCTGACAAACTATTAAAACAAACAAACATTTCAAATCCTCCAGAAAATTGACCTGCTTTATAATTGTTTTGACATTTCTATGGAAGAACAGTTAGATTCTCTCAGACTGCTTCTTTTACAATAAAAATCCAAAATATTTTTTTAAAAATCTGTTCCCCTAGTCCTGCACCATTCTGTCCCAGGCTCCTACACCACACTTAGTAAGTCTGTGGGGAGTTGAAGAAGCTTCTTACTCTTGCAAATAGAATTAAGTAATAGAGTAATAGCATTAGAGACTCTCTAACTTTTGTCGGGGATGCAAGTTTTCCAGTGGACTGCTGTGATTATTTAGTTAATGGCTAAACCCTTAATTTACTGAACTGCTGACAGTTTATCCACTATTTAATCATAATTCAAATGAACTGATGCAATAGTATATTGCACTCCTATCACCAACTGTTAGAATTGGTGAAAAGTGCCAAAAAGAAAAAACCTATTCACTATATGTTTGTTTAACATTGTGCTAATCCAGTCCTTATCCTAGATTTATTGGGGAATTATTCTATATCTCTTCTCTTTGGTTTCTCAACAATTATGTGCTCCTTATGTTCATTTCACCAGTTTAACATAACTTAGCAAATATATCCACATTGTAGTGCATTTTTAATTTAGTTATTTCGGCTGAGATTTAATGCAGACTATTGGTTTAAGATTCATGAGGTAAAGGGTTTAACTGAAATAAATCAGAAGAATGTTATGTAGATTCTTTTACAGAGACAAGGTATTAGCAAATTTAAAGCAAATTCTGAATATTGGCTTTTTGTACAGTTCTATGTCACTGAAATGGAATGTCAGAAATATTTTATTTTTATTCATTTATTTATTGTGATACTGTGTGGAATAGGTCCTTCCGGCACTTCAAGCCTCACCGACCAGAAACCCCAGATACGTGTGGGGGCACCGTCATTGTGTGTGGCTGTACTGACATTGTGAATGGGTGGACTGACATTGTGAGTGGCTGTACTGTCATTGTGTGTGGGTGAACTGACATTGTGTGTGGCTGTACTGACATTGTGAATGGGTGTACTGTCATTGTGTGTGGGTGTACTGAGATTGTGTGTGGGTGTACTGAGATTGTGTGTGGGTGTACTGACATTGTGAATGGGTGGACTGACATTGTGAGTGGGTGTACTGACATAGTGTGTGGGTGTACTGTCATTGTGAGTGGGTGTACTGACATTGTGAGTGGCTGTACTGTCATTGTGTGTGGGTGTACTGACATAGTGTGTGGGTGTACTGTCATTGTGAGTGGGTGTACTGACATTGTGAGTGGGTGCACTGAGCCTGTGAGTGGGTGTACTGTCATTGTGTGTGGCTGTACTGACATTGTGAATGGGTGTACTGACATTGTGAATGGGTGCACTGAGCCTGTGAGTGGGTGTACTGTCATTGTGTGTGGGTGTACTGACATTGTGAATGGGTGTACTGAGACTGTGAGTGGGTGTACTGTCATTGTGAGTGGGTGTACTGTCATTGTGTGTGGGTGTACTGACATTGTGTGTGGGTGTACTGACATCGTGTGTGGGTGTACTGACATTGTGAGTGGGTGTATTGTCATTGTGAGTGGGTGTACTGTCATTGTGTGTGGGTGTACTGACATTGTGAGTGGGTGTACTGACATTGTGACTGGGTGTACTGTCATTGTGTGTGGGTGTACTGTCATTTCGTGTGGGTGTACTGACATTGTGTGTGGGTGTACTGAGACTGTGAGCGGGTGTACTGATGTTGTGAGTGGGAGTACTGTCATTGTGTGTGGGTGTACTGAGACTGTGAGTGGGTGTACTGACATTGTGAGTGGGTGTACTGTCATTGTGTGTGGGTGTACTGACATTGTGTGTGGGTGTACTGACACAGTGAGTGGATGTACAGACATTGTGTGTGGCTGTATTGACATTGTGAATGGGTGTACTGTCATTGTTAGTGGATGTACTGACATTGTGTGTGGGTGTACTGATATTGTGAATGGGTGTACTGAGACTGTGAGTGGGTGTACTGTCATTGTGTGTGGGTGTACTGACATTGTGTGCGGGTGTACTGAGACTGTGATTCGGTGTACTGACATTGTGAGTGGGTGTACTGTCATTGTGTGTGGGTGTACTGGCATTGTGAGTGGATGTACTGGCATTGTGAGTGGGTGTAATGACATTGTGTGTGGGTGTACTGAGACTGTGAGTGGGTGTACTGACATTGTGAGTGGTTGTACTGACATTGTGAGTGGGTGTACTGACATTGTGAGCGGGTGTACTGACATTGTGTGTGGGTGTACTGACATTGTGAGTGGGTGTACTGTCATTGTGTGTGGGTGTACTGACATTGTGTGTCAGTGTACTGAGATTGCGAGTGGGTGTACTGAGACTGTGAGTGGGTGTACAGTCATTGGTTGAGGTTGTATTGACATTGTGAGTGGGTGTACTGACACCTTGAGTGGGTGTATCGTCATTGTGACTTGTACTGACATTGTGAGTGGGTGTACTGACATTGTGAGCGGGTGTACTGACATTGTGTGTGGTTGTACTGACATTGTGTGTGGGTGTACTGAGATTGTGAGTGGGTGTACTGTCATTGTGTGTGGGTGTACTGACATTGTGTGTGGGTGTACTGAGATTGTGAGTGGGTGTACTGACGTTGTGAGTGGATGTACTGACTGTGTGTGGGTGTACTGAGACTGTGAGTGGATGTACTGAGACTGTGAGTGGATGTACTGACATTGTGAGTGGGTGTACCGATATTGTGAGTAGGTGTACTGACACCTTGAGTGGGTGTATCGTCATTGTGAGTGGTTGTACTGACATTGTGAGTGGGTGTACTGACATTGTGAGCGGGTGTACTGACATTGTGTGTGGGTGTACTGACATTGTGAGTGGGCGTACTGACATTGTGAGCGGGTGTACTGACATTGTGAGCGGGTGTACTGACATCGTGTGTGGGTGAACTGACATTGTGAGTGGGTGTACTGACATTGTGAGTGGGTGTACTGACATTGTGAGCGGGTGTACTGACATTGTGTGTGGGTGAACTGACATTGTGAGTGGGTGTACTGTCATTGCGTGTGGGTGTACTGACATTGTGTGTGGTTGTACTGACATTGTGAGTGGGTGTACTGACATTGTGAGTGGGTGTACTGTCATTGTGTGTGGGTGTACTGACATTGTGTGTGGGTGTACTGAGATTGTGAGTGGGTGTACTGACATTGTGAGTGGGTGTACTGACTCCTTGAGTGGGTGTATCATCATTGTGAGTGGTTGTACTGACATTGTGAGTGGGTGTACTGACATTGTGAGCGGGTGTACAGACATTGTATTGGGTGAACTGACATTGTAAGTGGGTGTACTGTCATTGCGTGTGGGTGTACTGACATTGTGAGTGGGTGGACTGTCATTGTGAGTGGGTGTACTGTCATTGTGTGTGGGGGTACTGTCATTGTGTGTGGGTGTACTGATATTGTGTGTGGGTGAACTGAGACTGTGAGTGGGTGTACTGACATTGTGAGTGGGTGTACTGTCATTGTGTGTGGGTGTTCTGACATTGTGTGTGGGTGTACTGAGACTGTGAGTCGGTGTACTGACATTGTGAGTGGGTGTACTGTCATTGTGTGTGGGTGAACTGACATTGTGTGTGGGTGTACTGACATTGTGAGTGGATGTACTGACATTGTGTGTGGGTGTACTGACATTGTGTGTGGTTGTACTAACACTGTGAGTGAGTATACAGTCATTGTTTGTGGGTATACTGGCATTGTGAGTGGATGTACTGGCATTGTGAGTGGGTGTACTGACATTGTGTGTGGGTGTACTGAGACTGTGAGTGGGTGTACTGACATTGTGAGTGGTTGTACTGACATTGTGAGTGGGTGTAATGACATTGTGAGCGGGTGTACTGACATTGTGTGTGGGTGTACTGACATTGTGTGTCGGTGTACTGAGATTGCGAGTGGGTGTACTAAGACTGTGAGTGGGTGTACTGTCATTGGTTGTGGGTGTATCGTCATTGTGACTTGTACTGACATTGTGAGTGGGTGTACTGACATTGTGAGCGGGTGTACTGACATTGTGTGTGGTTGTACTGACATTGTGTGTGGGTGTACTGAGATTGTGAGTGGGTGTACTGTCATTGTGTGTGGGTGTACTGACATTGTGTGTGGGTGTACTGAGATTGTGAGTGGGTGTACTGACATTGTGTGTGGGTGTACTGAGTTTGTGAGTGGGTGTACTGTCATTGTGTGTGGGTGTACTGACATTGTGTGTGGGTGGACTGTCATTGTGAGTGGGTGTACTGTCATTGTGTGTGGGGGTACTGTCATTGTGTGTGGGTGTACTGATATTGTGTGTGGGTGTACTGAGACTGTGAGTGGGTGTACTGACATTGTGAGTGGGTGTACTGTCATTGTGTGTGGGTGTTCTGACATTGTGTGTGGGTGTACTGAGACTGTGGGTGGGTGTACAGTCATTGATTGTGGTTGTATTGACATTGTGAGTGGGTGTACTGACACCTTGAGTGGGTGTATCGTCATTGTGAGTGGTTGTACTGACATTGTGAGTGGGTGTACTGACATTGTGAGCGGGTGTACTGACATTCTGTGTGGGTGTACTGACATTGTGTGTGGGTGTACTGACATTGTGAGTGGGTGTACTGACGTTGTGAGTGGACGTATTGACATTGTGTGTGGGTGTACTGAGACTGTGAGTGGATGTACTGACATTGTGAGCGGGTGTACTGACATTGTGTGTGGTTGTACTGACATTGTGTGTGGGTGTACTGAGATTGTGAGTGGGTGTACTGTCATTGTGTGTGGGTGTACTGACATTGTGTGTGGGTGTACTGAGATTGTGAGTGGGTGTACTGACATTGTGTGTGGGTGTACTGAATTTGTGAGTGGGTGTACTGTCATTGTGTGTGGGTGTACTGACATTGTGTGTGGGTGTACTGAGACTGTGAGTGGATGTACTGACATTGTGAGTGGGTGTACTGATATTGTGTGTGGGTGTACTGAGACTATGGGTGGGTGTACAGTCATTGATTGTGGTTGTATTGACATTGTGAGTGGGTGTACTGACACCTTGAGTGGGTGTATCGTCATTGTGAGTGGTTGTACTGACATTGTGAGTGGGTGTACTGACATTGTGAGCGGGTGTACTGACATTGTGTGTGGGTGTACTGACATTGTGTGTGGGTGTACTGACATTGTGAGTGGGTGTACTGACGTTGTGAGTGGATGTATTGACATTGTGTGTGGGTGTACTGAGACTGTGAGTGGATGTACTGACATTGTGAGTGGGTGTACTGACATTGTGGTGGGTGTACTGACACCTTGAGTGGGTGTATCGTCATTGTGAGTGGTTGTACTGACATTGTGAGTGGGTGTACTGACATTGTGAGCGGGTGTACTGACATTGTGTGTAGGTGTACTGACATTGTGAGTGGGCGTACTGACACCTTGAGTGGGTGTATCATCATTGTGAGTGGTTGTACTGACATTGTGAGTGGGTGTACTGACAATGTGAGTGGGTGTACTGACATTGTGAGCGGGTGTACTGTGATTGTGAGTGGGTGTACTGTCATTGTGTGTGGGTGTACTGACATTGTGTGTGGGTGTACTGAGACTGTGAGTGGATGTACTGACATTGTGAGTGGGTGTACTGACATTGTGTGTGGGTGTACTGAGACTGTGGGTGGGTTTACAGTCATTGATTGTGGTTGTATTGACATTGTGAGTGGGTGTACTGACACCTTGAGTGGGTGTATCGTCATTGTGAGTGGTTGTACAGACATTGTGAGTGGGTGTACTGACATTGTGAGTGGGTGTACTGACATTGTGAGCGGGTGTACTGACATTGTGTGTGGGTGTACTGACATTGTGTGTGGGTGTACTGACATTGTGAGTGGGTGTACTGACGTTGTGAGTGGATGTATTGACATTGTGTGTGGGTGTACTGAGACTGTGAGTGGATGTACTGACATTGTGAGTGGGTGTACTGACATTGTGGTGGGTGTACTGACACCTTGAGTGGGTGTATCGTCATTGTGAGTGGTTGTACTGACATTGTGAGTGGGTGTACTGACATTGTGAGCGGGTGTACTGACATTGTGTGTAGGTGTACTGACATTGTGAGTGGGCGTACTGACACCTTGAGTGGGTGTATCATCATTGTGAGTGGTTGTACTGACATTGTGAGTGGGTGTACTGACAATGTGAGTGGGTGTACTGACATTGTGAGCGGGTGTACTGTGATTGTGAGTGGGTGTACTGTCATTGTGTGTGGGTGTACTGACATTGTGTGTGGGTGTACTGAGACTGTGAGTGGATGTACTGACATTGTGAGTGGGTGTACTGACATTGTGTGTGGGTGTACTGAGACTGTGGGTGGGTTTACAGTCATTGATTGTGGTTGTACTGACATTGTGAGTGGGTGTACTGACATTGTGAGCGGGTGTACTGACATTGTGTGTGGGTGTACTGACATTGTGAGTGGGCGTACTGACACCTTGAGTGGGTGTATCATCATTGTGAGTGGTTGTACTGACATTGTGAGTGGGTGTACTGACATTGTGAGTGGGTGTACTGACATTGTGAGCAGATGTACTGACATTGTGTGTGGGTGAACTGAAATTGTGAGTGGGTGTACTGTCATTGCGTGTGGGTGTACTGACATTGTGTGTGGTTGTACTGACATTGTGAGTGGGTGTACTGACATTGTGAGTGGGTGTACTGTCATTGTGTGTGGGTGTACTGACATTGTGTGTGGGTGTACTGAGATTGTGAGTGGGTGTACTGACGTTGTGAGTGGATGTACTGACATTGTGTGCGGGTGTACTGAGACTGTGAGTGGATGTACTGACATTGTGAGTGGTTGTACTGACATTGTGTGTGGGTGTACTGAGACTGTGGGTGGGTGTACAGTCATTGTTTGTGGTTGTACTGACATTGTGAGTGGGTGTACTGACGTTGTGAGTGGATGTACTGACATTGTGTGTGGGTGTACTGAGACTGTGAGTGGATGTACTGACATTGTGAGTGGGTGTACTGACATTCTGTGTGGGTGTACTGAGACTGTGGGTGGGTGTACAGTCATTGTTTGTGGTTGTATTGATATTGTGAGTGGGTGTACTGACATTGTGAGTAGGTGTACTGTCATTGTGAGTGGGTGTACTGTCATTGTGTGTGGGGGTACTGTCATTGTTTGTGGGTGTACTGATATTGTGTGTGGGTGTACTGAGACTGTGAGTGGGTGTACTGACGTTGTGAGTGTGTGTACTGTCATTGTGTGTGGGTGTACTGACATTGTGTGTGGGTGTACTGAGACTGTGAGTCGGTGTACTGACATTGTGAGTGGCTGTACTGTCATTGTGTGTGGGTGTACTGACATTGTGTGTGGGTGTACTGACATTGTGAGTGGATGTACTGACATTGTGTGTGGGTGTACTGACATTGTGTGTGGTTGTACTAACACTGTGAGTGAGTATACCGTCATTGTTTGTGGGTGTACTGGCATTGTGAGTGGATGTACTGACATTGTGAGCGGGTGTACTGACATTGTGTGTGGGTGTACTGACATTGTGAGTGGGCGTACTGACACCTTGAGTGGGTGTATCATCATTGTGAGTGGTTGTACTGACATTGTGAGTGGATGTACTGACATTGTGTGCGGGTGTACTGAGACTGTGAGTGGATGTACTGACATTGTGAGTGGGTGAACTGACATTGTGTGTGGGTGTACTGAGACTGTGGGTGGGTGTACAGTCATTGATTGTGATTGTATTGACATTGTGAGTGGGTGTACTGACACCTTGAGTGGGTGTATCGTCATTGTGAGTGGTTGTACTGACATTGTGAGTGGGTGTACTGACATTGTGAGCGGGTGTACTGACATTGTGTGTGGGTGTACTGACATTGTGTGTGGGTGTACTGACATTGTGAGTGGGTGTACTGACGTGAGTGGATGTATTGACATTGTGTGTGGGTGTACTGAGACTGTGAGTGGATGTACTGACATTGTGAGTGGGTGTACTGACATTGTGAGTGGGTGTACTGACACCTTGAGTGGGTGTATCGTCATTGTGAGTGGTTGTACTGACATTGTGAGTGGGTGTACTGACATTGTGAGCGGGTGTACTGACATTGTGTGTGGGTGTACTGACATTGTGAGTGGGCGTACTGACACCTTGAGTGGGTGTATCATCATTGTGAGTGGTTGTACTGACATTGTGAGTGGGTGTACTGACATTGTGAGTGGGTGTACTGACATTGTGAGCAGATGTACTGACATTGTGTGTGGGTGAACTGAAATTGTGAGTGGGGGTACTGTCATTGTTTGTGGTGTACTGATATTGTGTGTGCGTGTACTGAGACTGTGAGTGGGTGTACTGACGTTGTGAGTGTGTGTACTGTCATTGTGTGTGGGTGTACTGACATTGTGTGTGGGTGTACTGAGACTGTGAGTCGGTGTACTGTCATTGTGTGTGGGTGTACTGACATTGTGTGTGGGTGTACTGACATTGTGAGTGGATGTACTGACATTGTGTGTGGGTGTACTGACATTGTGTGTGGTTGTACTAACACTGTGAGTGAGTATACCGTCATTGTTTGTGGGTGTACTGGCATTGTGAGTGGATGTACTGGCATTGTGAGTGGGTGTACTGACATTGTGTGTGGGTGTACTGAGACTGTCAGTGGGTGTACTGACATTGTGAGTGCTTGTACTGACATTGTGAGTGGGTGTACTGACATTGTGAGCGGGTGTACTGACACTGTGTGTGGGTGTACTGACATTGTGAGTGGGTGTACTGTCATTGTGTGTGGGTGTACTGACATTGTGAGTGGGTGTACTGACACCTTGAGTGGGTGTATCATCATTGTGACTTGTTCTACTGACATTGTGAGTGGGTGTACTGACGTTGTGAGTGGATGTATTGACATTGTGTGTGGGTGTACCGAGACTGTGAGTGGGTGTACTGTCATTGTGTGTGGGTGTACTGACAATGTGTGTGGGTGTACTGAGATTGTGAGTAGGTGTACTGACATTGTGTGTGGGTGTACTGACATTGTGTGTGGGTGTACTGACATTGTGAGTGGGTGTACTGACGTTGTGAGTGGACGTATTGACATTGTGTGTGGGTGTACTGAGACTGTGAGTGGATGTACTGACATTGTGAGTGGGTGTACTGACATTGTGTGTGGGTGTACTGAGACTGTGGGTGGGTGTACAGTCATTGATTGTAGTTGTATTGACATTGTGAGTGGGTGTACTGACACCTTGAGTGGGTGTATCGTCATTGTGAGTGGTTGTACTGACATTGTGAGTGGGTGTACTGACATTGTGAGCGGGTGTACTGACATTGTGTGTGGGTGTACTGACATTGTGAGTGGGCGTACTGACACCTTGAGTGGGTGTATCATCATTGTGAGTGGTTGTACTGACATTGTGAGTGGGTGTACTGACATTGTGAGTGGGTGTACTGACATTGTGAGCAGATGTACTGACATTGTGTGTGGGTGAACTGAAATTGTGAGTGGGTGTACTGTCATTGCGTGTGGGTGTACTGACATTGTGTGTGGTTGTACTGACATTGTGAGTGGGTGTACTGACATTGTGAGTGGGTGTACTGTCATTGTGTGTGGGTGTACTGACATTGTGTGTGGGTGTACTGAGACTGTGGGTGGGTGTACAGTCATTGTTTGTGGTTGTACTGACATTGTGAGTGGGTGTACTGACGTTGTGAGTGGATGTACTGACATTGTGTGTGGGTGTACTGAGACTGTGAGTGGATGTACTGACATTGTGAGTGGGTGTACTGACATTCTGTGTGGGTGTACTGAGACTGTGGGTGGGTGTACAGTCATTGTTTGTGGTTGTATTGATATTGTGAGTGGGTGTACTGACATTGTGAGTAGGTGTACTGTCATTGTGAGTGGGTGTACTGTCATTGTGTGTGGGGGTACTGTCATTGTTTGTGGGTGTACTGATATTGTGTGTGGGTGTACTGAGACTGTGAGTGGGTGTACTGACGTTGTGAGTGTGTGTACTGTCATTGTGTGTGGGTGTACTGACATTGTGTGTGGGTGTACTGAGACTGTGAGTCGGTGTACTGACATTGTGAGTGGCTGTACTGTCATTGTGTGTGGGTGTACTGACATTGTGTGTGGGTGTACTGACATTGTGAGTGGATGTACTGACATTGTGTGTGGGTGTACTGACATTGTGTGTGGTTGTACTAACACTGTGAGTGAGTATACCGTCATTGTTTGTGGGTGTACTGGCATTGTGAGTGGATGTACTGACATTGTGAGCGGGTGTACTGACATTGTGTGTGGGTGTACTGACATTGTGAGTGGGCGTACTGACACCTTGAGTGGGTGTATCATCATTGTGAGTGGTTGTACTGACATTGTGAGTGGATGTACTGACATTGTGTGCGGGTGTACTGAGACTGTGAGTGGATGTACTGACATTGTGAGTGGGTGAACTGACATTGTGTGTGGGTGTACTGAGACTGTGGGTGGGTGTACAGTCATTGATTGTGGTTGTATTGACATTGTGAGTGGGTGTACTGACACCTTGAGTGGGTGTATCGTCATTGTGAGTGGTTGTACTGACATTGTGAGTGGGTGTACTGACATTGTGAGCGGGTGTACTGACATTGTGTGTGGGTGTACTGACATTGTGTGTGGGTGTACTGACATTGTGAGTGGGTGTACTGACGTGAGTGGATGTATTGACATTGTGTGTGGGTGTACTGAGACTGTGAGTGGATGTACTGACATTGTGAGTGGGTGTACTGACATTGTGAGTGGGTGTACTGACACCTTGAGTGGGTGTATCGTCATTGTGAGTGGTTGTACTGACATTGTGAGTGGGTGTACTGACATTGTGAGCGGGTGTACTGACATTGTGTGTGGGTGTACTGACATTGTGAGTGGGCGTACTGACACCTTGAGTGGGTGTATCATCATTGTGAGTGGTTGTACTGACATTGTGAGTGGGTGTACTGACATTGTGAGTGGGTGTACTGACATTGTGAGCAGATGTACTGACATTGTGTGTGGGTGAACTGAAATTGTGAGTGGGGGTACTGTCATTGTTTGTGGTGTACTGATATTGTGTGTGGGTGTACTGAGACTGTGAGTGGGTGTACTGACGTTGTGAGTGTGTGTACTGTCATTGTGTGTGGGTGTACTGACATTGTGTGTGGGTGTACTGAGACTGTGAGTCGGTGTACTGTCATTGTGTGTGGGTGTACTGACATTGTGTGTGGGTGTACTGACATTGTGAGTGGATGTACTGACATTGTGTGTGGGTGTACTGACATTGTGTGTGGTTGTACTAACACTGTGAGTGAGTATACCGTCATTGTTTGTGGGTGTACTGGCATTGTGAGTGGATGTACTGGCATTGTGAGTGGGTGTACTGACATTGTGTGTGGGTGTACTGAGACTGTCAGTGGGTGTACTGACATTGTGAGTGCTTGTACTGACATTGTGAGTGGGTGTACTGACATTGTGAGCGGGTGTACTGACACTGTGTGTGGGTGTACTGACATTGTGAGTGGGTGTACTGTCATTGTGTGTGGGTGTACTGACATTGTGAGTGGGTGTACTGACACCTTGAGTGGGTGTATCATCATTGTGACTTGTTCTACTGACATTGTGAGTGGGTGTACTGACGTTGTGAGTGGATGTATTGACATTGTGTGTGGGTGTACCGAGACTGTGAGTGGGTGTACTGTCATTGTGTGTGGGTGTACTGACAATGTGTGTGGGTGTACTGAGATTGTGAGTAGGTGTACTGACATTGTGTGTGGGTGTACTGACATTGTGTGTGGGTGTACTGACATTGTGAGTGGGTGTACTGACGTTGTGAGTGGACGTATTGACATTGTGTGTGGGTGTACTGAGACTGTGAGTGGATGTACTGACATTGTGAGCGGGTGTACTGACATTGTGTGTGGGTGTACTGAGACTGTGGGTGGGTGTACAGTCATTGATTGTAGTTGTATTGACATTGTGAGTGGGTGTACTGACACCTTGAGTGGGTGTACCGTCATTGTGAGTGGTTGTACTGACATTGTGAGTGGGTGTACTGACATTGTGAGCGGGTGTACTGACATTGTGTGTGGGTGTACTGACATTGTGAGTGGGCGTACTGACACCTTGAGTGGGTGTATCATCATTGTGAGTGGTTGTACTGACATTGTGAGTGGGTGTACTGACATTGTGAGTGGGTGTACTGACATTGTGAGCAGATGTACTGACATTGTGTGTGGGTGAACTGAAATTGTGAGTGGGTGTACTGTCATTGCGTGTGGGTGTACTGACATTGTGTGTGGTTGTACTGACATTGTGAGTGGGTGTACTGACATTGTGAGTGGGTGTACTGTCATTGTGTGTGGGTGTACTGACATTGTGTGTGGGTGTACTGAGATTGTGAGTGGGTGTACTGACGTTGTGAGTGGATGTACTGACATTGTGTGCGGGTGTACTGAGACTGTGAGTGGATGTACTGACATTGTGAGTGGTTGTACTGACATTGTGTGTGGGTGTACTGAGACTGTGGGTGGGTGTACAGTCATTGTTTGTGGTTGTACTGACATTGTGAGTGGGTGTACTGACGTTGTGAGTGGATGTACTGACATTGTGTGTGGGTGTACTGAGACTGTGAGTGGATGTACTGACATTGTGAGTGGGTGTACTGACATTCTGTGTGGGTGTACTGAGACTGTGGGTGGGTGTACAGTCATTGTTTGTGGTTGTATTGATATTGTGAGTGGGTGTACTGACATTGTGAGTAGGTGTACTGTCATTGTGAGTGGGTGTACTGTCATTGTGTGTGGGGGTACTGTCATTGTTTGTGGGTGTACTGATATTGTGTGTGGGTGTACTGAGACTGTGAGTGGGTGTACTGACGTTGTGAGTGTGTGTACTGTCATTGTGTGTGGGTGTACTGACATTGTGTGTGGGTGTACTGAGACTGTGAGTCGGTGTACTGACATTGTGAGTGGCTGTACTGTCATTGTGTGTGGGTGTACTGACATTGTGTGTGGGTGTACTGACATTGTGAGTGGATGTACTGACATTGTGTGTGGGTGTACTGACATTGTGTGTGGTTGTACTAACACTGTGAGTGAGTATACCGTCATTGTTTGTGGGTGTACTGGCATTGTGAGTGGGTGTACTGACATTGTGAGCGGGTGTACTGACATTGTGTGTGGGTGTACTGACATTGTGAGTGGGCGTACTGACACCTTGAGTGGGTGTATCATCATTGTGAGCGGTTGTACTGACATTGTGAGTGGATGTACTGACATTGTGTGCGGGTGTACTGAGACTGTGAGTGGATGTACTGACATTGTGAGTGGGTGAACTGACATTGTGTGTGGGTGTACTGAGACTGTGGGTGGGTGTACAGTCATTGATTGTGGTTGTATTGACATTGTGAGTGGGTGTACTGACACCTTGAGTGGGTGTATCGTCATTGTGAGTGGTTGTACTGACATTGTGAGTGGGTGTACTGACATTGTGAGCGGGTGTACTGACATTGTGTGTGGGTGTACTGACATTGTGTGTGGGTGTACTGACATTGTGAGTGGGTGTACTGACGTGAGTGGATGTATTGACATTGTGTGTGGGTGTACTGAGACTGTGAGTGGATGTACTGACATTGTGAGTGGGTGTACTGACACCTTGAGTGGGTGTATCGTCATTGTGAGTGGTTGTACTGACATTGTGAGTGGGTGTACTGACATTGTGAGCGGGTGTACTGACATTGTGTGTGGGTGTACTGACATTGTGAGTGGGCGTACTGACACCTTGAGTGGGTGTATCATCATTGTGAGTGGTTGTACTGACATTGTGAGTGGGAGTACTGACATTGTGAGTGGGTGTACTGACATTGTGAGCAGATGTACTGACATTGTGTGTGGGTGAACTGAAATTGTGAGTGGGTGTACTGTCATTGCGTGTGGGTGTACTGACATTGTGTGTGGTTGTACTGACATTGTGAGTGGGTGTACTGACATTGTGAGTGGGTGTACTGTCATTGTGTGTGGGTGTACTGACATTGTGTGTGGGTGTACTGAGATTGTGAGTGGGTGTACTGACGTTGTGAGTGGATGTACTGACATTGTGTGCGGGTGTACTGAGACTGTGAGTGGATGTACTGACATTGTGAGTGGTTGTACTGACATTGTGTGTGGGTGTACTGAGACTGTGGGTGGGTGTACAGTCATTGTGTGTGGGTGTACTGACATTGTGTGTGGGTGTACTGAGACTGTGAGTCGGTGTACTGTCATTGTGTGTGGGTGTACTGACATTGTGTGTGGGTGTACTGACATTGTGAGTGGATGTACTGACATTGTGTGTGGGTGTACTGACATTGTGTGTGGTTGTACTAACACTGTGAGTGAGTATACCGTCATTGTTTGTGGGTGTACTGGCATTGTGAGTGGATGTACTGGCATTGTGAGTGGGTGTACTGACATTGTGTGTGGGTGTACTGAGACTGTCAGTGGGTGTACTGACATTGTGAGTGCTTGTACTGACATTGTGAGTGGGTGTACTGACATTGTGAGCGGGTGTACTGACACTGTGTGTGGGTGTACTGACATTGTGAGTGGGTGTACTGTCATTGTGTGTGGGTGTACTGACATTGTGAGTGGGTGTACTGACACCTTGAGTGGGTGTATCGTCATTGTGACTTGTTCTACTGACATTGTGAGTGGGTGTACTGACGTTGTGAGTGGATGTATTGACATTGTGTGTGGGTGTACCGAGACTGTGAGTGGGTGTACTGTCATTGTGTGTGGGTGTACTGACATTGTGTGTGGGTGTACTGAGATTGTGAGTAGGTGTACTGACATTGTGTGTGGGTGTACTGACATTGTGTGTGGGTGTACTGACATTGTGAGTGGGTGTACTGACGTTGTGAGTGGACGTATTGACATTGTGTGTGGGTGTACTGAGACTGTGAGTGGATGTACTGACATTGTGAGCGGGTGTACTGACATTGTGTGTGGGTGTACTGAGACTGTGGGTGGGTGTACAGTCATTGATTGTAGTTGTATTGACATTGTGAGTGGGTGTACTGACACCTTGAGTGGGTGTATCGTCATTGTGAGTGGTTGTACTGACATTGTGAGTGGGTGTACTGACATTGTGAGCGGGTGTACTGACATTGTGTGTGGGTGTACTGACATTGTGAGTGGGCGTACTGACACCTTGAGTGGGTGTATCATCATTGTGAGTGGTTGTACTGACATTGTGAGTGGGTGTACTGACATTGTGAGTGGGTGTACTGACATTGTGAGCAGATGTACTGACATTGTGTGTGGGTGAACTGAAATTGTGAGTGGGTGTACTGTCATAGCGTGTGGGTGTACTGACATTGTGTGTGGTTGTACTGACATTGTGAGTGGGTGTACTGACATTGTGAGTGGGTGCACTGTCATTGTGTGTGGGTGTACTGACATTGTGTGTGGGTGTACTGAGATTGTGAGTGGGTGTACTGACGTTGTGAGTGGATGTACTGACATTGTGAGCGGGTGTACTGACATTGTGTGTGGGTGTACTGAGACTGTGGGTGGGTGTACAGTCATTGATTGTAGTTGTATTGACATTGTGAGTGGGTGTACTGACACCTTGAGTGGGTGTATCGTCATTGTGAGTGGTTGTACTGACATTGTGAGTGGGTGTACTGACATTGTGAGCGGGTGTACTGACATTGTGTGTGGGTGTACTGACATTGTGAGTGGGCGTACTGACACCTTGAGTGGGTGTATCATCATTGTGAGTGGTTGTACTGACATTGTGAGTGGGTGTACTGACATTGTGAGTGGGTGTACTGACATTGTGAGCAGATGTACTGACATTGTGTGTGGGTGAACTGAAATTGTGAGTGGGTGTACTGTCATAGCGTGTGGGTGTACTGACATTGTGTGTGGTTGTACTGACATTGTGAGTGGGTGTACTGACATTGTGAGTGGGTGTACTGTCATTGTGTGTGGGTGTACTGACATTGTGTGTGGGTGTACTGAGATTGTGAGTGGGTGTACTGACGTTGTGAGTGGATGTACTGACATTGTGTGCGGGTGTACTGAGACTGTGAGTGGATGTACTGACATTGTGAGTGGTTGTACTGACATTGTGTGTGGGTGTACTGAGACTGTGGGTGGGTGTACAGTCATTGTTTGTGGTTGTACTGACATTGTGAGTGGGTGTACTGACGTTGTGAGTGGATGTACTGACATTGTGTGTGGGTGTACTGAGACTGTGAGTGGATGTACTGACATTGTGAGTGGGTGTACTGACATTCTGTGTGGGTGTACTGAGACTGTGGGTGGGTGTACAGTCATTGTTTGTGGTTGTATTGATATTGTGAGTGGGTGTACTGACATTGTGAGTAGGTGTACTGTCATTGTGAGTGGGTGTACTGTCATTGTGTGTGGGGGTACTGTCATTGTTTGTGGGTGTACTGATATTGTGTGTGGGTGTACTGAGACTGTGAGTGGGTGTACTGACGTTGTGAGTGTGTGTACTGTCATTGTGTGTGGGTGTACTGACATTGTGTGTGGGTGTACTGAGACTGTGAGTCGGTGTACTGACATTGTGAGTGGCTGTACTGTCATTGTGTGTGGGTGTACTGACATTGTGTGTGGGTGTACTGACATTGTGAGTGGATGTACTGACATTGTGTGTGGGTGTACTGACATTGTGTGTGGTTGTACTAACACTGTGAGTGAGTATACCGTCATTGTTTGTGGGTGTACTGGCATTGTGAGTGGGTGTACTGACATTGTGAGCGGGTGTACTGACATTGTGTGTGGGTGTACTGACATTGTGAGTGGGCATACTGACACCTTGAGTGGGTGTATCATCATTGTGAGCGGTTGTACTGACATTGTGAGTGGATGTACTGACATTGTGTGCGGGTGTACTGAGACTGTGAGTGGATGTACTGACATTGTGAGTGGGTGAACTGACATTGTGTGTGGGTGTACTGAGACTGTGGGTGGGTGTACAGTCATTGATTGTGGTTGTATTGACATTGTGAGTGGGTGTACTGATACCTTGAGTGGGTGTATCGTCATTGTGAGTGGTTGTACTGACATTGTGAGTGGGTGTACTGACATTGTGAGCGGGTGTACTGACATTGTGTGTGGGTGTACTGACATTGTGTGTGGGTGTACTGACATTGTGAGTGGGTGTACTGACGTGAGTGGATGTATTGACATTGTGTGTGGGTGTACTGAGACTGTGAGTGGATGTACTGACATTGTGAGTGGGTGTACTGACACCTTGAGTGGGTGTATCGTCATTGTGAGTGGTTGTACTGACATTGTGAGTGGGTGTACTGACATTGTGAGCGGGTGTACTGACATTGTGTGTGGGTGTACTGACATTGTGAGTGGGCGTACTGACACCTTGAGTGGGTGTATCGTCATTGTGTGTGGGTGTACTGACATTGTGTGTGGGTGTACTGAGATTGTGAGTGGGTGTACTGACGTTGTGAGTGGATGTACTGACATTGTGTGCGGGTGTACTGAGACTGTGAGTGGATGTACTGACATTGTGAGTGGTTGTACTGACATTGTGTGTGGGTGTACTGAGACTGTGGGTGGGTGTACAGTCATTGTTTGTGGTTGTATTGATATTGTGAGTGGGTGTACTGACATTGTGAGTAGGTGTACTGTCATTGTGAGTGGGTGTACTGTCATTGTGTGTGGGGGTACTGTCATTGTTTGTGGTGTACTGATATTGTGTGTGGGTGTACTGAGACTGTGAGTGGGTGTACTGACGTTGTGAGTGTGTGTACTGTCATTGTGAGTGGATGTACTGACATTGTGTGTGGGTGTACTGACATTGTGTGTGGTTGTACTAACACTGTGAGTGAGTATACCGTCATTGTTTGTGGGTGTACTGGCATTGTGAGTGGATGTACTGGCATTGTGAGTGGGTGTACTGACATTGTGTGTGGGTGTACTGAGACTGTCAGTGGGTGTACTGACATTGTGAGTGCTTGTACTGACATTGTGAGTGGGTGTACTGACATTGTGAGCGGGTGTACTGACACTGTGTGTGGGTGTACTGACATTGTGAGTGGGTGTACTGTCATTGTGTGTGGGTGTACTGACATTGTGAGTGGGTGTACTGACACCTTGAGTGGGTGTATCGTCATTGTGACTTGTTCTACTGACATTGTGAGTGGGTGTACTGACGTTGTGAGTGGATGTATTGACATTGTGTGTGGGTGTACCGAGACTGTGAGTGGGTGTACTGTCATTGTGTGTGGGTGTACTGACATTGTGTGTGGGTGTACTGAGATTGTGAGTAGGTGTACTGACATTGTGTGTGGGTGTACTGACATTGTGTGTGGGTGTACTGACATTGTGAGTGGGTGTACTGACGTTGTGAGTGGACGTATTGACATTGTGTGTGGGTGTACTGAGACTGTGAGTGGATGTACTGACATTGTGAGCGGGTGTACTGACATTGTGTGTGGGTGTACTGAGACTGTGGGTGGGTGTACAGTCATTGATTGTAGTTGTATTGACATTGTGAGTGGGTGTACTGACACCTTGAGTGGGTGTATCGTCATTGTGAGTGGTTGTACTGACATTGTGAGTGGGTGTACTGACATTGTGAGCGGGTGTACTGACATTGTGTGTGGGTGTACTGACATTGTGAGTGGGCGTACTGACACCTTGAGTGGGTGTATCATCATTGTGAGTGGTTGTACTGACATTGTGAGTGGGTGTACTGACATTGTGAGTGGGTGTACTGACATTGTGAGCAGATGTACTGACATTGTGTGTGGGTGAACTGAAATTGTGAGTGGGTGTACTGTCATAGCGTGTGGGTGTACTGACATTGTGTGTGGTTGTACTGACATTGTGAGTGGGTGTACTGACATTGTGAGTGGGTGTACTGTCATTGTGTGTGGGTGTACTGACATTGTGTGTGGGTGTACTGAGATTGTGAGTGGGTGTACTGACGTTGTGAGTGGATGTACTGACATTGTGTGCGGGTGTACTGAGACTGTGAGTGGATGTACTGACATTGTGAGTGGTTGAACTGACATTGTGTGTGGGTGTACTGAGACTGTGGGTGGGTGTACAGTCATTGTTTGTGGTTGTACTGACATTGTGAGTGGGTGTACTGACGTTGTGAGTGGTTGTACTGTCATTGTGAGTGGGTGTACTGTCATTGTGTGTGGGGGTACTGTCATTGTTTGTGGGTGTACTGATATTGTGTGTGGGTGTACTGAGACTGTGAGTGGGTGTACTGACGTTGTGAGTGTGTGTACTGTCATTGTGTGTGGGTGTACTGACATTGTGTGTGGGTGTACTGAGACTGTGAGTCGGTGTACTGACATTGTGAGTGGGTGTACTGTCATTGTGTGTGGGTGTACTGACATTGTGTGTGGGTGTACTGACATTGTGAGTGGATGTACTGACATTGTGTGTGGGTGAACTGACATTGTGTGTGGTTGTACTAACTGTGAGTGAGTATACCGTCATTGTTTGTGGGTGTACTGGCATTGTGAGTGGGTGTACTGACAATGTGTGTGGGTGTACTGAGACTGTCAGTGGGTTTACTGACATTGTGAGTGCTTGTACTGACATTGTGAGTGGGTGTACTGACATTGTGAGCGGGTGTACTGACACTGTGTGTGGGTGTACTGACATTGTGAGTGGGTGTACTGTCATTGTGTGTGGGTGTACTGACATTGTGTGTGGGTGTACTGACATTGTGAGTGGGTGTACTGACGTGAGTGGATGTATTGACATTGTGTGTGGGTGTACTGAGACTGTGAGTGGATGTACTGACATTGTGAGTGGGTGTACTGACACCTTGAGTGGGTGTATCGTCATTGTGAGTGGTTGTACTGACATTGTGAGTGGGTGTACTGACATTGTGAGCGGGTGTACTGACATTGTGTGTGGGTGTACTGACATTGTGAGTGGGCGTACTGACACCTTGAGTGGGTGAATCATCATTGTGAGTGGTTGTACTGACATTGTGAGTGGGTGTACTGACATTGTGAGTGGGTGTACTGACATTGTGTGCAGATGTACTGACATTGTGTGTGGGTGAACTGAAATTGTGAGTGGGTGTACTGTCATTGCGTGTGGGTGTACTGACATTGTGTGTGGTTGTACTGACATTGTGAGTGGGTGTACTGACATTGTGAGTGGGTGTACTGTCATTGTGTGTGGGTGTACTGACATTGTGTGTGGGTGTACTGAGATTGTGAGTGGGTGTACTGACGTTGTGAGTGGATGTACTGACATTGTGTGCGGGTGTACTGAGACTGTGAGTGGATGTACTGACATTGTGAGTGGTTGTACTGACATTGTGTGTGGGTGTACTGAGACTGTGGGTGGGTGTACAGTCATTGTTTGTGGTTGTATTGATATTGTGAGTGGGTGTACTGACATTGTGAGTAGGTGTACTGTCATTGTGAGTGGGTGTACTGTCATTGTGTGTGGGGGTACTGTCATTGTTTGTGGTGTACTGATATTGTGTGTGGGTGTACTGAGACTGTGAGTGGGTGTACTGAC
Source organism: Hypanus sabinus (assembly GCF_030144855.1). Lineage (NCBI taxonomy): Eukaryota > Metazoa > Chordata > Chondrichthyes > Myliobatiformes > Dasyatidae > Hypanus > Hypanus sabinus. The sequence goes on along the minus strand of NC_082728.1, from coordinate 37,020,441 downwards.
GTTGTGAGTGTGTGTACTGTCATTGTGTGTGGGTGTGCTGACATTGTGTGTGGGTGTACTGAGACTGTGAGTCGGTGTACTGACATTGTGAGTGGGTGTACTGTCATTGTGTGTGGGTGTACTGACATTGTGTGTGGGTGTACTGACATTGTGAGTGGATGTACTGACATTGTGTGTGGGTGTACCGACATTGTGTGTGGTTGTACTAACACTGTGAGTGAGTATACCGTCATTGTTTGTGGGTGTACTGGCATTGTGAGTGGATGTACTGGCATTGTGAGTGGGTGTACTGACATTGTGTGTGGGTGTACTGAGACTGTCAGTGGGTGTACTGACATTGTGAGTGCTTGTACTGACATTGTGAGTGGGTGTACTGACATTGTGAGCGGGTGTACTGACACTGTGTGTGGGTGTACTGACATTGTGAGTGGGTGTACTGTCATTGTGTGTGGGTGTACTGACATTGTGTGTCGGTGTACTCAGATTGCGAGTGGGGGTACTGAGACTGTGAGTGTGTGTACAGTCATTGGTTGTGGTTGTATTGACATTGTGAGTGGGTGTACTGACACCTTGAGTGGGTGTATCGTCATTGTGACTTGTTCTACTGACATTGTGAGTGGGTGTACTGACGTTGTGAGTGGATGTATTGACATTGTGTGTGGGTGTACCGAGACTGTGAGTGGGTGTACTGTCATTGTGTGTGGGTGTACTGACAATGTGAGTGGGTGTACTGACATTGTGAGCGGGTGTACTGTGATTGTGAGTGGGTGTACTGTCATTGTGTGTGGGTGTACTGACATTGTGTGTGGGTGTACTGAGACTGTGAGTGGATGTACTGACATTGTGAGTGGGTGTACTGACATTGTGTGTGGGTGTACTGAGACTGTGGGTGGGTTTACAGTCATTGATTGTGGTTGTATTGACATTGTGAGTGGGTGTACTGACACCTTGAGTGGGTGTATCGTCATTGTGAGTGGTTGTACAGACATTGTGAGTGGGTGTACTGACATTGTGTGTGGGGGTACTGAGACTGTGAGTGGATGTACTGACATTGTGAGTGGGTGAACTGACATTGTGTGTGGGTGTACTGAGACTGTGGGTGGGTGTACAGTCATTGATTGTGGTTGTATTGACATTGTGAGTGGGTGTACTGACACCTTGAGTGGGTGTATCGTCATTGTGAGTGGTTGTACTGACATTGTGAGTGGGTGTACTGACATTGTGAGCGGGTGCACTGACATTGTGTGTGGGTGTACTGACATTGTGTGTGGGTGTACTGACATTGTGAGTGGGTGTACAGACGTGAGTGGATGTATTGACATTGTGTGTGGGTGTACTCAGACTGTGAGTGGATGTACTGACATTGTGAGTGGGTGTACTGACACCTTGAGTGGGTGTATTGTCATTGTGAGTGGTTGTACTGACATTGTGAGTGGGTGTACTGACATTGTGAGCGGGTGTACTGACATTGTGTGTGGGTGTACTGACATTGTGAGTGGGCGTACTGACATTGTGAGTGGGTGTACTGACATTGTGAGCAGATGTACTGACATTGTGTGTGGGTGAACTGAAATTGTGAGTGGGTGTACTGTCATTGCGTGTGGGTGTACTGACATTGTGTGTGGTTGTACTGACATTGTGAGTGGGTGTACTGACATTGTGAGTGGGTGTACTGTCATTGTGTGTGGGTGTACTGACATTGTGTGTGGGTGTACTGAGATTGTGAGTGGGTGTACTGACGTTGTGAGTGGATGTACTGACATTGTGTGCGGGTGTACTGAGACTGTGAGTGGATGTACTGACATTGTGAGTGGTTGTACTGACATTGTGTGTGGGTGTACTGAGACTGTGGGTGGGTGTACAGTCATTGTTTGTGGTTGTATTGATATTGTGAGTGGGTGTACTGACATTGTGAGTAGGTGTACTGTCATTGTGAGTGGGTGTACTGTCATTGTGTGTGGGGGTCCTGTCATTGTTTGTGGTGTACTGATATTGTGTGTGGGTGTACTGAGACTGTGAGTGGGTGTACTGACGTTGTGAGTGTGTGTACTGTCATTGTGTGTGGGTGTACTGACATTGTGTGTGGGTGTACTGAGACTGTGAGTCGGTGTACTGACATTGTGAGTGGGTTTACTGTCATTGTGTGTGGGTGTACAGACATTGTGTGTGGGTGTACTGACATTGTGAGTGGATGTACTGACATTGTGTGTGGGTGTACTGACATTGTGTGTGGTTGTACTAACACTGTGAGTGAGTATACCGTCATTGTTTGTGGGTGTACTGGCATTGTGAGTGGATGTACTGGCATTGTGAGTGGGTGTACTGACATTGTGTGTGGGTGTACTGAGACTGTCAGTGGGTGTACTGACATTGTGAGTGCTTGTACTGACATTGTGAGTGGGTGTACTGACATTGTGAGCGGGTGTACTCACACTGTGTGTGGGTGTACTGACATTGTGAGTGGGTGTACTGTCATTGTGTGTGGGTGTACTGACATTGTGTGTGGGTGTACTGAGATTGTGAGTGTGTGTACTGACGTTGTGAGTGGATGTACTGACATTGTGTGCGGGTATACTGAGACTGTGAGTGGATGTACTGACATTGTGAGTGGTTGTACTGACATTGTGTGTGGGTGTACTGAGACTGTGGGTGGGTGTACAGTCATTGTTTGTGGTTGTATTGATATTGTGAGTGGTTGTACTGACATTGTGAGTAGGTGTACTGTCATTGTGAGTGGGTGTACTGTCATTGTGTGTGGGGGTACTGTCATTGTTTGTGGTGTACTGATATTGTGTGTGGGTGTACTGAGACTGTGAGTGGGTGTACTGACGTTGTGAGTCTGTGTACTGTCATTGTGTGTGGGTGTACTGACATTGTGTGTGGGTGTACTGAGACTGTGAGTCGGTGTACTGACATTGTGAGTGGGTGTACTGTCATTGTGTGTGGGTGTACTGACATTGTGTGTGGGTGTACTGACATTGTGAGTGGATGTACTGACATTGTGTGTGGGTGTACTGACATTGTGTGTGGTTGTACTAACACTGTGAGTGAGTATACCGTCATTGTTTGTGGGTGTACTGGCATTGTGAGTGGATGTACTGGCATTGTGAGTGGGTGTACTGACATTGTGTGTGGGTGTACTGAGACTGTCAGTGGGTGTACTGACATTGTGAGTGCTTGTACTGACATTGTGAGTGGGTGTACTGACATTGTGAGCGGGTGTACTGACACTGTGTGTGGGTGTACTGACATTGTGAGTGGGTGTACTGTCATGGTGTGTGGGTGTACTGATATTGTGTGTCGGTGTACTGAGATTGCGAGTGGGTGTACTGAGACTGTGAGTGGGTGTACAGTCATTGGTTGTGGTTGTATTGACATTGTGAGTGGGTGTACTGACACCTTGAGTGGGTGTATCGTCATTGTGACTTGTTCTACTGACATTGTGAGTGGGTGTACTGACGTTGTGTGTGGTTGTACTGACATTGTGAGTGGGTGTACTGACATTGTGAGTGGGTGTACTGTCATTGCGTGTGGGTGTACTGACATTGTGTGTGGTTGTACTGACATTGTGAGTGGGTGTACTGACATTGTGAGTGGGTGTACTGTCATTGTGTGTGGGTGTACTGACATTGTGTGTGGGTGTACTGAGATTGTGAGTGGGTGTACTGACGTTGTGAGTGGATGTACTGACATTGTGTGCGGGTGTACTGAGACTGTGAGTGGATGTACTGACATTGTGAGTGGTTGTACTGACATTGTGTGTGGGTGTACTGAGACTGTGGGTGGGTGTACAGTCATTGTTTGTGGTTGTATTGATATTGTGAGTGGGTGTACTGACATTGTGAGTAGGTGTACTGTCATTGTGAGTGGGTGTACTGTCATTGTGTGTGGGGGTACTGTTATTGTTTGTGGTGTACTGATACTGTGTGTGGGTGTACTGAGACTGTGAGTGGGTGTACTGACGTTGTGAGTGTGTGTACTGTCATTGTGTGTGGGTGTACTGACATTGTGTGTGGGTGTACTGAGACTGTGAGTCGGTGTACTGACATTGTGAGTGGGTGTACTGTCATTGTGTGTGGGTGTACTGACATTGTGTGTGGGTGTACTGACATTGTGAGTGGATGTACTGACATTGTGTGTGGGTGTACTGACATTGTGTGTGGTTGTACTAACACTGTGAGTGAGTATACCGTCATTGTTTGTGGGTGTACTGGCATTGTGAGTGGATGTACTGGCATTGTGAGTGGGTGTACTGACATTGTGTGTGGGTGTACTGAGACTGTCAGTGGGTGTACTGACATTGTGAGTGCTTGTACTGACATTGTGAGTGGGTGTACTGACATTGTGAGCGGGTGTACTGACACTGTGTGTGGGTGTACTGACATTGTGAGTGGGTGTACTGTCATTGTGTGTGGGTGTACTGACATTGTGTGTGGGTGTACAGAGATTGCGAGTGGGTGTACTGAGACTGTGAGTGGGTGTACAGTCATTGGTTGTGGTTGTATTGACATTGTGAGTGAGTGTACTGACACCTTGAGTGGGTGTATCGTCATTGTGACTTGTTCTACTGACATTGTGAGTGGGTGTACTGATGTTGTGAGTGGATGTATTGACATTGTGTGTGGGTGTACCGAGACTGTGAGTGGGTGTACTGTCATTGTCTGTGGGTGTACTGACATTGTGTGTGGGTGTACTGAGATTGTGAGTAGGTGTACTGACATTGTGTGTGTGTGTACTGACATTGTGTGTGGGTGTACTGAGACTGTGAGTGGATGTACTGACATTGTGAGTGGGTGTACTGACATTGTGTGTGGGTGTACTGAGACTGTGGGTGGGTGTACAGTCATTGATTGTAGTTGTATTGACATTGTGAGTGGGTGTACTGACACCTTGAGTGGGTGTATCGTCATTGTGAGTGGTTGTACTGACATTGTGAGTGGGTGTACTGACATTGTGAGCGGGTGTACTGACATTGTGTGTGGGTGTACTGACATTGTGAGTGGGCGTACTGACACCTTGAGTGGGTGTATCATCATTGTGAGTGGTTGTACTGACATTGTGAGTGGGTGTACTGACATTGTGAGTGGGTGTACTGACATTGTGAGCAGATGTACTGACATTGTGTGTGGGTGAACTGAAATTGTGAGTGGGTGTACTGTCATTGCGTGTGGGTGTACTGACATTGTGTGTGGTTGTACTGACATTGTGAGTGGGTGTACTGACATTGTGAGTGGGTGTACTGTCATTGTGTGTGGGTGTACTGACATTGTGTGTGGGTATACTGAGATTGTGAGTGGGTGTACTGACGTTGTGAGTGGATGTACTGACATTGTGTGCGGGTGTACTGAGACTGTGAGTGGATGTACTGACATTGTGAGTGGTTGTACTGACATTGTGTGTGGGTGTACTGAGACTGTGGGTGGGTGTACAGTCATTGTTTGTGGTTGTACTGACATTGTGAGTGGGTGTACTGACGTTGTGAGTGGATGTACTGACATTGTGTGTGGGTGTACTGAGACTGTGAGTGGATGTACTGACATTGTGAGTGGGTGTACTGACATTCTGTGTGGGTGTACTGAGACTGTGGGTGGGTGTACAGTCATTGTTTGTGGTTGTATTGATATTGTGAGTGGGTGTACTGACATTGTGAGTAGGTGTACTGTCATTGTGAGTGGGTGTACTGTCATTGTGTGTGGGGGAACTGTCATTGTTTGTGGGTGTACTGATATTGTGTGTGGGTGTACTGAGACTGTGAGTGGGTGTACTGACGTTGTGAGTGTGTGTACTGTCATTGTGTGTGGGTGTACTGACATTGTGTGTGGGTGTACTGAGACTGTGAGTCGGTGTACTGACATTGTGAGTGGCTGTACTGTCATTGTGTGTGGGTGTACTGACATTGTGTGTGGGTGTACTGACATTGTGAGTGGATGTACTGACATTGTGTGTGGGTGTACTGACATTGTGTGTGGTTGTACTAACACTGTGAGTGAGTATACCGTCATTGTTTGTGGGTGTACTGGCATTGTGAGTGGGTGTACTGACATTGTGAGCAGGTGTACTGACATTGTGTGTGGGTGTACTGACATTGTGAGTGGGCGTACTGACACCTTGAGTGGGTGTATCATCATTGTGAGTGGTTGTACTGACATTGTGAGTGGGTGTACTGACATTGTGAGTGGTTGTACTGACATTGTGAGCAGATGTACTGACATTGTGTGTGGGTGAACTGACATTGTGAGTGGGTGTACTGTCATTGCGTGTGGGTGTACTGACATTGTGTGTGGTACTGACATTATGAGTGGGTGTAGTGACATTGTGAGTGGGTGTACTGTCATTGTGTGTGGGTGTACTGACATTGTGTGTGGGTGTACTGAGATTGTGAGTGGGTGTACTGACATTGTGAGTGGATGTACTGACATTGTGTGCGGGTGTACTGAGACTGTGAGTGGATGTACTGACATTGTGAGTAGTTGTACTGACATTGTGTGTGGGTGTACTGAGACTGTGGGTGGGTGTACAGTCATTGTTTGTGGTTGTACTGACATTGTGAGTGGGTGTACTGACGTTGTGAGTGGATGTACTGACATTGTGTGTGGGTGTACTGAGACTGTGAGTGGATGTACTGACATTGTGAGTGGGTGTACTGACATTCTGTGTGGGTGTACTGAGACTGTGGGTGGGTGTACAGTCATTGTTTGTGGTTGTATTGATATTGTGAGTGGGTGTACTGACATTGTGAGTAGGTGTACTGTCATTGTGAGTGGGTGTACTGTCATTGTGTGTGGGGGTACTGTCTTTGTTTGTGGGTGTACTGATATTGTGTGTGGGTGTACTGAGACTGTGAGTGGGTGTACTGACGTTGTGAGTGTGTGTACTGTCATTGTGTGTGGGTGTACTGACATTGTGTGTGGGTGTACTGAGACTGTGAGTCGGTGTACTGACATTGTGAGTGGGTGTACTGTCATTGTGTGTGGGTGTACTGACATTGTGTGTGGGTGTACTGACATTGTGAGTGGATGTACTGACATTGTGTGTGGGTGAACTGACATTGTGTGTGGTTGTACTAACACTGTGAGTGAGTATACCGTCATTGTTTGTGGGTGTACTGGCATTGTGAGTGGATGTACTGGCATTGTGAGTGGGTGTACTGACATTGTGTGTGGGTGTACTGAGACTGTCAGTGGGTGTACTGACATTGTGAGTGCTTGTACTGACATTGTGAGTGGGTGTACTGACATTGTGAGCGGGTGTACTGACACTGTGTGTGGGTGTACTGACATTGTGAGTGGGTGTACTGTCATTGTGTGTGGGTGTACTGACATTGTGTGTCGGTGTACTGAGATTGCGAGTGGGTGTACTGAGACTGTGAGTGGGTGTACAGTCATTGGTTGTGGTTGTATTGACATTGTGAGTGGGTGTGCTGACACCTTGAGTGGGTGTATCGTCATTGTGACTTGTTCTACGGACATTGTGAGTGGGTGTACTGACGTTGTGAGTGGATGTATTGACATTGTGTGTGGGTGTACTGAGACTGTGAGTGAGTGTACTGTCATTGTGTGTGGGTGTACTGACATTGTGTGTGGGTGTACTGAGATTGTGAGTAGGTGTACTGACATTGTGTGTGGGTTTACTGAGATTGTGAGTGGGTGTACTGTCATTGTGTGTGGGTGTACTGACATTGTGTGTGGGTGTACTGAGACTGTGAGTGGATGTACTGACATTGTGAGTGGGTGTACTGACATTGTGTGTGGGTGTACTGAGACTGTGAGTGGATGTACTGACATTGTGAGTGGGTGTACTGACATTGTGTGTGGGTGTACTGAGACTGTGGGTGAGTGTACTGTCATTGATTGTGGTTGTATTGACATTGTGAATGGGTGTACTGAAACCTTGAGTGGGTGTACTGACATTGTGTGTGGTTGTACTGACATTGTGAGTGGGTGTACTGACGTTGTGAGTGGATGTATTGACATTGTGTGTGGGTTTACTGAGACTGTGAGTGGATGTACTGACATTGTGAGTGTGTGTACTGACATTGTGGGGGGTGTACTGACACCTTGAGTGGGTGTATCATCATTGTGAGAGGTTGTACTGACATTGTGAGTGGGTGTACTGACATTGTGAGCGGGTGTACTGACATTGTGTGTGGGTGTACTGACATTGTGAGTGGGTGTACTGACGTTGTGAGTGGATGTATTGACTTTGTGTGTGGGTGTACTGAGACTGTGAGTGGGTGTACTGTCATTGTGTGTGGGTGTACTGACATTGTGTGTGGGTGTACTGAGATTGTGAGTGGGTGTACTGACATTGTGTGTGGGTGTACTGAGATTGTGAGTGGGTGTACTGTCATTGTGTGTGGGTGTACTGACATGGTGTGTGGGTGTACTGAGACTGTGAGTGGATGTACTGACTTTGTGAGTGGGTGTACTGACATTGTGTGTGGGTGTACTGAGACTGTGGGTGAGTGTACAGTCATTGATTGTGGTTGTATTGACATTGTGAGTGGGTGTACTGACACCTTGAGTGGGTGTATCGTCATTGTGTGTGGGTGTACTGACATTGTGTGGGGGTGTACTGACATTGTGAGTGGGTGTACTGACGTTGTGAGTGGATGTATTGACATTGTGTGTGGGTGTACTGAGACTGTGAGTGGATGTACTGACATTGTGAGTGGGTGTACTGACATTGTGGTGGGTGTACTGACACCTTGAGTGGGTGTATCGTCATTGTGAGTGGTTGTACTGACATTGTGAGTGGGGGTACTGACATTGTGAGCGGGTGAACTGACATTGTGTGTGGGTGTACTGACATTGTGAGTGGGCGTACTGACACCTTGAGTGCGTGTATCACCATTGTGAGTGGTTGTACTGACATTGTGAGTGGGTGTACTGACATTGTGTGTGGGTGAACTGACATTGTGAGTGGGTGTACTGTCATTGCGTGTGGGTGTACTGACATTGTGTGTGGATGTACTGACATTGTGAGTGGGTGTACTGACATTGTGAGTGGGTGTACTGTCATTGTGTGTGGGTGTACTGACATTGTGTGTGGGTGTACTGAGATTGTGAGTGGGTGTACTGACGTTGTGAGTAGATGTACTGACATTGTGTGTGCGTGTACTGAGACTGTGGGTGGGTGTACAGTCATTGATTGTGATTGTATTGACATTGTGAGTGGGTGTACTGACACCTTGAGTGGGTGTATCGTCATTGTGAGTGGTTGTACTGACATTGTGAGTGGGTGTACTGAGATTGTGAGCGGGTGTACTGACATTGTGTGTGGGTGTACTGACATTGTTTGTGGGTGTACTGACATTGTGAGTGGGTGTACTGACGCTGTGAGTGGATGTATTGACATTGTGTGTGGCTGTACTGAGACTGTGAGGGGATGTACTGACATTGTGAGTGGGTGTACTGACATTGTGAGTGGGTGTACTGACGTTGTGAGTGGATGTATTGACATTGTGTGTGGGTGTACTGAGACTGTGAGTGGATGTACTGACATTGTGAATGGGTGTACTGACATTGTGAGTGGGTGTACTGACTCCTTGAGTGGGTGTATCATCATTGTGAGTGGTTGTACTGACATTGTGAGTGGGTGTACTGACATTGTGAGCGGGTGTACTGACATTGTATGTGGGTGTACTGACATTGTGAGTGGGTGTACTGACACCTTTAGTGGGTGTATCGTCATTGTGAGTGGTTGTACTGACATTGTGAGTGGGTGTACTGACATTGTGCGTGGGTGTACTGACATTGTGAGTGGGTGTACTGTCATTGTGTGTGGGTGTACTGACATTGTGTGTCGGTGTACTGAGATTGTGAGTGGGTGTACTGATGTTGTGAGTGGATGTACTGACATTGTGTGTGGGTGTACTGAGACTGTGAGTGGGTGTACAGTCATTGGTTGTGGTTGTATTGACATTGTGAGTGGGTGTACTGACACCTTGAGTGGGTGTATCGTCATTGTGACTTGTTGTACTGACATTGTGAGTGGGTGTACTGACATTGTGTGTGGGTGAACTGACATTGTGAGTGGGTGTACTGTCATTGCGTGTGGGTGTACTGACATTGTGTGTGGGTGTACTGAGATTGTGAGTGGGTGTACTGACGTTGTGAGTGGATGTACTGACATTGTGTGTGGGTGTACTGAGACTGTAAGTGGATGTACTGACATTGTGAGTGGGTGTACTGACACCTTGAGTGGGTGTATCGTCATTGTGAGTGGTTGTACTGACATTGTGAGTGGGTGTACTGACATTGTGAGCGGGTGTACTGACATTGTATGTGGGTGTACTGACATTGTGAGTGGGTGTACTGACACCTTGAGTGGGTGTATCGTCATTTTGAGTGGTTGTACTGACATTGTGAGTGGGTGTACTGACATTGTGGGTGGGTGTACTGACATTGTGAGTGGGTGTACTGTCATTTTGTGTGGGTGTACTGACATTGTCTGTGGGTGTACTGACATTGTGAGTGGGTGTACTGACGTTGTGAGTGGATGTATTGACATTGTGTGTGGGTGTATCGTCATTGTGAGTGGTTGTACTGACATTGTGAGTGGGTGTACTGACATTGTGGGTGGGTGTACTGACATTGTGAGTGGGTGTACTGTCATTGTGTGTGGGTGTACTGACATTGTGTGTCGGTGTACTGAGATTGTGAGTGGGTGTACTGATGTTGTGAGTGGATGTACTGACATTGTGTGTGGGTGTACTGAGACTGTGAGTGGGTGTACAGTCATTGGTTGTGGTTGTATTGACATTGTGAGTGGGTGTACTGACACCTTGAGTGGGTGTATCATCATTGTGAGTGGTTGTACTGACATTGTGAGTGGGTGTACTGACATTGTGAGCGGGTGTACTGACATTGTGAGTGGGTGTACTGTCATTGTGTGTGGGTGTACTGACATTGTGTGTCGGTGTACTGAGATTGCGAGTGGGTGTACTGAGACTGTGAGTGTGTGTACAGTCATTGGTTGTGGTTGTATTAACATTGTGAGTGGGTGTACTGACGTTGTGAGTGGATGTATTGACATTGTGGGTGGGTGTACTGAGACTGTGAGTGGGTGTACTGTCATTGTGTGTGGGTGTACTGAGATTGTGAGTAGGTGTACTGACATTGTGTGTGGGTGTACTGAGATTGTGAGTGGGTGTACTGTCATTGTGTGTGGGTGTACTGACATTGTGTGTGGGTGTACTGAGACTGTGAGTGGATGTACTGACATTGTGAGTGGGTGTACTGACATTGTGAGTGGGTGTACTGTCATTGTGTGTGGGTGTACTGACATTGTGTGTGGGTGTACTGAGATTGTGAGTGGGTGTACTGACATTGTGAGTGGATGTACTGACATTGTGTGCGGGTGTACTGAGACTGTGAGTGGATGTACTGACATTGTGAGTGGTTGTACTGACATTGTGTGTGGGTGTACTGAGACTGTGGGTGGGTGTACAGTCATTGTTTGTGGTTGTACTGACATTGTGAGTGGGTGTACTGACGTTGTGAGTGGATGTACTGACATTGTGTGTGGGTGTACTGAGACTGTGAGTGGATGTACTGACATTGTGAGTGGGTGTACTGACATTCTGTGTGGGTGTACTGAGACTGTGGGTGGGTGTACAGTCATTGTTTGTGGTTGTATTGATATTGTGAGTGGGTGTACTGACATTGTGAGTAGGTGTACTGTCATTGTGAGTGGGTGTACTGTCATTGTGTGTGGGGGTACTGTCATTGTTTGTGGGTGTACTGATATTGTGTGTGGGTGTACTGAGACTGTGAGTGGGTGTACTGACGTTGTGAGTGTGTGTACTGTCATTGTGTGTGGGTGTACTGACATTGTGTGTGGGTGTACTGAGACTGTGAGTCGGTGTACTGACATTGTGAGTGGGTGTACTGTCATTGTGTGTGGGTGTACTGACATTGTGTGTGGGTGTACTGACATTGTGAGTGGATGTACTGACATTGTGTGTGGGTGAACTGACATTGTGTGTGGTTGTACTAACACTGTGAGTGAGTATACCGTCATTGTTTGTGGGTGTACTGGCATTGTGAGTGGATGTACTGGCATTGTGAGTGGGTGTACTGACATTGTGAGCGGGTGTACTGACACTGTGTGTGGGTGTACTGACATTGTGAGTGGGTGTACTGTCATTGTGTGTGGGTGTACTGACATTGTGTGTCGGTGTACTGAGATTGCGAGTGGGTGTACTGAGACTGTGAGTGGGTGTACAGTCATTGGTTGTGGTTGTATTGACATTGTGAGTGGGTGTGCTGACACCTTGAGTGGGTGTATCGTCATTGTGACTTGTTCTACGGACATTGTGAGTGGGTGTACTGATGTTGTGAGTGGATGTATTGACATTGTGTGTGGGTGTACTGAGACTGTGAGTGAGTGTACTGTCATTGTGTGTGGGTGTACTGACATTGTGTGTGGGTGTACTGAGATTGTGAGTAGGTGTACTGACATTGTGTGTGGATTTACTGAGATTGTGAGTGGGTGTACTGTCATTGTGTGTGGGTGTACTGACATTGTGTGTGGGTGTACTGAGACTGTGAGTGGATGTACTGACATTGTGAGTGGGTGTACTGACATTGTGTGTGGGTGTACTGAGACTGTGAGTGGATGTACTGACATTGTGAGTGGGTGTACTGACATTGTGTGTGGGTGTACTGAGACTGTGGGTGAGTGTACTGTCATTGATTGTGGTTGTATTGACATTGTGAATGGGTGTACTGAAACCTTGAGTGGGTGTACTGACATTGTGTGTGGTTGTACTGACATTGTGAGTGGGTGTACTGACGTTGTGAGTGGATGTATTGACATTGTGTGTGGGTTTACTTAGACTGTGAGTGGATGTACTGACATTGTGAGTGTGTGTACTGACATTGTGGGGGGTGTACTGACACCTTGAGTGGGTGTATCATCATTGTGAGAGGTTGTACTGACATTGTGAGTGGGTGTACTGACATTGTGGGCGGGTGTACTGACATTGTGTGTGGGTGTACTGACATTGTGAGTGGGTGTACTGACGTTGTGAGTGGATGTATTGACTTTGTGTGGGTGTACTGAGACTGTGAGTGGGTGTACTGTCATTGTGTGTGGGTGTACTGACATTGTGTGTGGGTGTACTGAGATTGTGAGTGGGTGTACTGACATTGTGTGTGGGTGTACTGAGATTGTGAGTGGGTGTACTGTCATTGTGTGTGGGTGTACTGACATGGTGTGTGGGTGTACTGAGACTGTGAGAGGATGTACTGACTTTGTGAGTGGGTGTACTGACATTGTGTGTGGGTGTACTGAGACTGTGGGTGAGTGTACAGTCATTGATTGTGGTTGTATTGACATTGTGAGTGGGTGTACTGACACCTTGAGTGGGTGTATCGTCATTGTGTGTGGGTGTACTGACATTGTGTGGGGGTGTACTGACATTGTGAGTGGGTGTACTGACGTTGTGAGTGGATGTATTGACATTGTGTGTGGGTGTACTGAGACTGTGAGTGGATGTACTGACATTGTGAGTGGGTGTACTGACATTGTGGTGGGTGTACTGACACCTTGAGTGGGTGAACTGACATTGTGTGTGGGTGTACTGACATTGTGAGTGGGCGTACTGACACCTTGAGTGCGTGTATCATCATTGTGAGTGGTTGTACTGACATTGTGAGTGGGTGTACTGACATTGTGTGTGGGTGAACTGACATTGTGAGTGGGTGTACTGTCATTGCGTGTGGGTGTACTGACATTGTGTGTGGATGTACTGATATTGTGAGTGGGTGTACTGACATTGTGAGTGGGTGTACTGTCATTGTGTGTGGGTGTACTGACATTGTGTGTGGGTGTACTGACGTTGTGAGTAGATGTACTGACATTGTGTGTGCGTGTACTGAGACTGTGGGTGGGTGTACAGTCATTGATTGTGGTTGTATTGACATTGTGAGTGGGTGTACTGACACCTTGAGTGGGTGTATCGTCATTGTGAGTGGTTGTACTGACATTGTGAGTGGGTGTACTGAGATTGTGAGCGGGTGTACTGACATTGTGTGTGGGTGTACTGACATTGTTTGTGGGTGTACTGACATTGTGAGTGGGTGTACTGACGCTGTGAGTGGATGTATTGACATTGTGTGTGGCTGTACTGAGACTGTGAGGGGATGTACTGACATTGTGAGTGGGTGTACTGACATTGTGAGTGGGTGTACTGACGTTGTGAGTGGATGTATTGACCTTGTGTGTGGGTGTACTGAGACTGTGAGTGGATGTACTGACATTGTGAGTGGGTGTACTGACATTGTGAGTGGGTGTACTGACTCCTTGAGTGGGTGTATCATCATTGTGAGTGGTTGTACTGACATTGTGAGTGGGTGTACTGACATTGTGAGCGGGTGTACTGACATTGTATGTGGGTGTACTGACATTGTGAGTGGGTGTACTGACACCTTTAGTGGGTGTATCGTCATTGTGAGTGGTTGTACTGACATTGTGAGTGGGTGTACTGACATTGTGCGTGGGTGTACTGACATTGTGAGTGGGTGTACTGTCATTGTGTGTGGGTGTACTGACATTGTGTGTCGGTGTACTGAGATTGTGAGTGGGTGTACTGATGTTGTGAGTGGATGTACTGACATTGTGTGTGGGTGTACTGAGACTGTGAGTGGGTGTACAGTCATTGGTTGTGGTTGTATTGACATTGTGAGTGGGTGTACTGACACCTTGAGTGGGTGTATCGTCATTGTGACTTGTTGTACTGACATTGTGAGTGGGTGTACTGACATTGTGTGTGGGTGAACTGACATTGTGAGTGGGTGTACTGTCATTGCGTGTGGGTGTACTGACATTGTGTGTGGGTGTACTGAGATTGTGAGTGGGTGTACTGACGTTGTGAGTGGATGTACTGACATTGTGTGTGGGTGTACTGAGACTGTAAGTGGATGTACTGACATTGTGAGTGGGTGTACTGACACCTTGAGTGGGTGTATCGTCATTGTGAGTGGTTGTACTGACATTGTGAGCGGGTGTACTGACATTGTGAGCGGGTGTACTGACATTGTATGTGGGTGTACTGACATTGTGAGTGGGTGTACTGACACCTTGAGTGGGTGTATCGTCATTTTGAGTGGTTGTACTGACATTGTGAGTGGGTGTACTGACATTGTGGGTGGGTGTACTGACATTGTGAGTGGGTGTACTGTCATTTTGTGTGGGTGTACTGACATTGTCTGTGGGTGTAATGACATTGTGAGTGGGTGTACTGACGTTGTGAGTGGATGTATTGACATTGTGTGTGGGTGTATCGTCATTGTGAGTGGTTGTACTGACATTGTGAGTGGGTGTACTGACATTGTGGGTGGGTGTACTGACATTGTGAGTGGGTGTACTGTCATTGTGTGTGGGTGTACTGACATTGTGTGTCGGTGTACTGAGATTGTGAGTGGGTGTACTGATGTTGTGAGTGGATGTACTGACATTGTGTGTGGGTGTACTGAGACTGTGAGTGGGTGTACAGTCATTGGTTGTGGTTGTATTGACATTGTGAGTGGGTGTACTGACACCTTGAGTGGGTGTATCATCATTGTGAGTGGTTGTACTGACATTGTGAGCGGGTGTACTGACATTGTGAGCTGGTGTACTGACATTGTGAGTGGGTGTACTGACATTGTGAGCGGGTGTACTGACACTGTGTGTGGGTGTACTGACATTGTGAGTGGGTGTACTGTCATTGTGTGTGGGTGTACTGACATTGTGTGTCGGTGTACTGAGATTGCGAGTGGGTGTACTGAGACTGTGAGTGGGTGTACAGTCATTGGTTGTGGTTGTATTAACATTGTGAGTGGGTGTACTGACGTTGTGAGTGGATGTATTGACATTGTGGGTGGGTGTACTGAGACTGTGAGTGGGTGTACTGTCATTGTGTGTGGGTGTACTGAGATTGTGAGTAGGTGTACTGACATTGTGTGTGGGTGTACTGAGATTGTGAGTGGGTGTACTGTCATTGTGTGTGGGTGTACTGACATTGTGTGTGGGTGTACTGAGACTGTGAGTGGATGTACTGACATTGTGAGTGGGTGTACTGACATTGTGTGTGGGTGTACTGAGACTGTGAGTGGATGTACTGACATTGTGAGTGGGTGTACTGACATTGTGTGTGGGTGTACTGAGACTGTGGGTGAGTGTACAGTCATTGATTGTGGTTGTATTGACATTGTGAGTGGTTGTACTGACATTGTGAGTGGATGTACTGACATTGTGAGTGGTTGTACTGACATTGTGAGTGGGTGTACTGACATTGTGAGTGGGTGTACTGACATTGTGTGTGGGTGTGCTGACATTGTGAGTGGGCGTACTGACACCTTGAGTGCGTGTATCATCATTGTGAGTGGTTGTACTGGCATTGTGAGTGGGTGTACTGACATTGTGAGTGGGTGTACTGACATTGTGAGTGGGTGTACTGATGTTGTGAGTGGATGAATTGACATTGTGTGTGGATGTACTGAGACTGTGAGTGGGTGTACTGTCATTGTGAGTGGGTGTACTGACATTGTGTGTGGGTGTACTGAGATTGTGAGTGGGTGTACTGACATTGTGTGTGGGTGTACTGAGATTGTGAGTGGGTGTACTGTCATTGTGTGTGGGTGTACTGACATTGTGTGTGGGTGTACTGAGACTGTGAGTGGATGTACTGACATTGTGAGTGGGAGTACTGACATTGTGGTGGGTGTACTGACACCTTGAGTGGGTGTATCGTCATTGTGAGTGGTTGTACTGACATTGTGAGTGGGTGTACTGACATTGTGAGCGTGTGTACTGACATTGTGTGTGGGTGTACTGACATTGTGAGTGGGGGAACTGACACCTTGAGTGCGTGTATCATCATTGTGAGTGGTTGTACTGACATTGTGAGTGGGTGTACTGACATTGTGTGTGGGTGAACTGACATTGTGAGTGGGTGTACTGTCATTGCGTGTGGGTCTACTGACATTGTGTGTGGTTGTACTGACATTGTGAGTGGGTGTACTGACATTGTGAGTGGGTGTACTGTCATTGTGAGTGGGTGTACTGAGATTGTGAGCGGGTGTACTGACATTGTGTGTGGGTGTACTGACATTGTGTGTGGGTGTACTGACATTGTGAGTGGGTGTACTGACGTTGTGAGTGGATGTATTGACATTGTGTGTGGCTGTACTGAGACTGTGAGTGGATGTACTGACATTGTGAGTGGGTGTACTGACATTGTGAGTGGGTGTACTGACGTTGTGAGTGGATGTATTGACATTGTGTGTGGGTGTACTGAGACTGTGAGTGGATGTACTGACATTGTGAGTGGGTGTACTGACATTGTGAGTGGGTGTACTGACTCCTTGAGTGGGTGTATCGTCATTGTGAGTGGTTGAACTGACGTTGTGAGTGGATGTATTGACATTGTGAGTGGTTGTACTGACATTGTGAGTGGGTGTACTGACATTGTGGGTGGGTGTACTGACATTGTGAGTGGGTGTACTGTCATTGTGTGTGGGTGTACTGACATTGTGTGTCGGTGTACTGAGATTGTGAGTGGGTGTACTGATGTTGTGAGTGGATGTACTGACATTGTGTGTGGGTGTACTGAGACTGTGAGTGGGTGTACAGTCATTGGTTGTGGTTGTATAGACATTGTGAGTGGGTGTACTGACACCTTGAGTGGGTGTATCGTCATTGTGACTTGTTGTACTGACATTCTGAGTGGGTGTACTGACATTGTGTGTGGGTGAACTGACATTGTGAGTGGGTGTACTGTCATTGCGTGTGGGTGTACTGACATTGTGTGTGGGTGTACTGAGATTGTGAGTGGGTGAACTGACGTTGTGAGTGGATGTACTGACATTGTGTGTGGGTGTACTGAGACTGTAAGTGGATGTACTGACATTGTGAGTGGGTGTACTGACACCTTGAGCGGGTGTATCGTCATTCTGAGTGGTTGTACTGACATTGTGAGTGGGTGTACTGACATTGTGAGCGGGTGTACTGACATTGTATGTGGGTGTACTGACATTGTGAGTGGGTGTACTGACACCTTGAGTGGGTGTATCATCATTGTGAGTGGTTGTACTGACATTGTGAGTGGGTGTACTGACATTGTGGGTGGGTGTACTGACATTGTGAGTGGGTGTACTGTCATTGTGTGTGGGTGTACTGACATTGTGTGTGGGTGTACTGACATTGTGAGTGGGTGTACTGACGTTGTGAGTGGATGTATTGACATTGTGTGTGGGTGTATCGTCATTGTGAGTGGTTGTACTGACTTTGTGAGTGGGTGTACTGACATTGTGGGTGGGTGTACTGACATTGTGAGTGGGTGTACTGTCATTGTGTGTGGGTGTACTGACATTGTGTGTCGGTGTACTGAGATTGTGAGTGGGTGTACTGATGTTGTGAGTGGATGTACTGACATTGTGTGTGGGTGTACTGAGACTGTGAGTGGGTGTACAGTCATTGGTTGTGGTTGTATTGATATTGTGAGTGGGTGTACTGACACCTTGAGTGGGTGTATCATCATTGTGAGTGGTTGTACTGACATTGTGAGTGGGTGTACTGTCATTGTGAGCGGGTGTACTGACATTGTGAGTGGGTGTATCATCATTGTGCGTGGGTGTACTGACATTGTGAATGGGTGTACTGACATTGTGAGTGGGTGTACTGACACCTTGAGTGGGTGTATCGTCATTGTGAGTGGTTGTACTGACATAGTGTGTGGGTGTACTGTCATTGTGAGTGGGTGTACTGACATTGTGAGTGGCTGTACTGTCATTGTGTGTGGGTGTACTGACATTGTGAATGGGTGCACTGAGCCTGTGAGTGGGTGTACTGTCATTGTGTGTGGCTGTACTGACATTGTGAATGGGTGTACTGACATTGTGAATGGGTGCACTGAGCCTGTGAGTGGGTGTACTGTCATAGTGTGTGGCTGTACTGACATTGTGAATGGGTGTACTGAGACTGTGTGTGGGTGTACTGAGATTGTGAGTGGGTGTACTGACGTTGTGCGTGGGTGTACTGTCATTGTGTGTGGGAGTACTGATATTGTGTGTGGGTGTACTGACATTGTGAATGGGTGTACTGTCATTGTGAGTGGGTGTACTGTCATTGTGTGTGGATGTACTGACATTGTGTGTGGGGGTACTGACATTGTGAATGGGTGTACTGACATTGTGAATGGGTGTACTGTCATTGTATGTGGGTGTACTGACATTGTGTGTGGGTGTACTGACATTGTGAATGGGTGTACTGACATTGTGTGTGGGTGTACTGACATTGTGTGAGGGTGTACTGAGACTGTGAGTGGGTGTACTGACATTGAGAGTGGTTGTACTGACATTGTGTGTGGGTGTACTGACATTGTGAATGGGTGTACTGAGACTGTGAGTAGGTGTACAGTCATTGGTTGTGGTTGTATTGACATTGTGAGTGGGTGTACTGCCATTGTGAGTGGGTGTACTGTCATTGTGTGTGGGTGTACTGTCATTGCGTGTGGGTGTACTGACATTGTGTGTGGGTGTACTGAGACTGTGAGTGGGTGTACTGATGTTGTGAGTGGGTGTACTGTCATTGTGTGTGGGTGTACTGAGACTGTGAGTGGGCGTACAGTCATTGGTTGTGGTTGTATTGACATTGTGAGTGGGTGTACTGACATTGAGAGTGGTTGTACTGACATTGTGTGTGGGTGTACTGACATTGTGAATGGGTGTACTGAGACTGTGAGTAGGTGTACAGTCATTGGTTGTGGTTGTATTGACATTGTGAGTGGGTGTACTGCCATTGTGAGTGGGTGTTCTGTCATTGCATGTGGGTGTACTGACATTGTGTGTGGGTGTACTGAGACTGTGAGTGGGTGTACTGATGTTGTGAGTGGGTATACTGTCATTGTGTGTGGGTGTACTGAGACTGTGAGTGGGTGTACAGTCATTGTTTGTGGTTGTATTGACATTGTGAGTGGGTGTACTGTCATTGTGTGTGGGGGAACTGTCATTGTGTGTGGGTGTACTGATATTGTGTGTGGGTGTACTGAGACTGTGAGTGGGTGTACTGACATTGTGAGTGGGTGTACTGTCATTGTGTGTGGGTGTACTGACATTGTGTGTGGGTGTACTGACATTGTGTGTGGGTGTACTGAGACTGTGGGTGGGTGTATCGTCATTGTGAGTGGTTGTACTGACATTGAGAGTGGGTGTACTGACATTGTGAGCGGGTGTACTGACATTGTGTGTGGGTGTACTGACATTGTGAGTGGGTGTACTGACACCTTGAGTGGGTGTATCGTCATTGTGAGTGGTTGTACTGACATTGTGAGTGGTTGTACTGACATTGTGAGTGGGTGTACTGACATTGTGGGTGGGTGTACTGACATTGTGAGTGGGTGTACTGTCATTGTGTGTGGGTGTACTGACATTGTGTGTCGGTGTACTGAGATTGTGAGTGGGTGTACTGATGTTGTGAGTGGATGTACTGACATTGTGTGTGGGTGTACTGAGACTGTGAGTGGGTGTACAGTCATTGGTTGTGGTTGTATTGACATTGTGAGTGGGTGTACTGACACCTTGAGTGGGTGTATCGTCATTGTGACTTGTTGTACTGACATTGTGAGTGGGTGTACTGACATTGTGTGTGGGTGAACTGACATTGTGAGTGGGTGTACTGTCATTGCGTGTGGGTGTACTGACATTGTGTGTGGGTGTACTGAGATTGTGAGTGGGTGTACTGACGTTGTGAGTGGATGTACTGACATTGTGTGTGGGTGTACTGAGACTGTAAGTGGATGTACTGACATTGTGAGTGGGTGTACTGACACCTTGAGTGGGTGTATCGTCATTGTGAGTGGTTGTACTGACATTGTGAGTGGGTGTACTGACATTGTGAGCGGGTGTACTGACATTGTTTGTGGGTGTACTGACATTGTGAGTGGGTGTACTGACACCTTGAGTGGGTGTATCGTCATTGTGAGTGGTTGTACTGACATTGTGAGTGCGTGTACTGACATTGTGGGTGGGTGTACTGACATTGTGAGTGGGTGTACTGTCATTGTGTGTGGGTGTACTGACATTGTGTGTGGGTGTACTGACATTGTGAGTGGGTGTACTGACGTTGTGAGTGGATGTATTGACATTGTGTGTGGGTGTATCGTCATTGTGAGTGGTTGTACTGACATTGTGAGTGGGTGTACTGACATTGTGGGTGGGTGTACTGACATTCTGAGTGGGTGTACTGTCATTGTGTGTGGGTGTACTGACATTGTGTGTCGGTGTACTGAGATTGTGAGTTGGTGTACTGATGTTGTGAGTGGATGTACTGACATTGTGTGTGGGTGTACTGAGACTGTGAGTGGGTGTACAGTCATTGGTTGTGGTTGTATTGACATTGTGAGTGGGTGTACTGACACCTTGAGTGGGTGTATCATCATTGTGAGTGGTTGTACTGACATTGTGAGTGGGTGTACTGTCATTGTGAGCGGGTGTACTGACATTGTGAGTGGGTGTATCGTCATTGTGTGTGGGTGTACTGACATTGTGAATGGGTGTACTGACATTGTGAGTGGTTGTACTGACACCTTGAGTGGGTGTATCGTCATTGTGAGTGGGTGTACTGTCATTGTGTGTGGCTGTACTGACATTGTGAATGGGTGTACTGAGACTGTGTGTGGGTGTACTGAGATTGTGAGTGGGTGTACTGACATTGTGCGTGGGTGTACTGTCATTGTGTGTGGGAGTACTGATATTTTGTGTGGGTGTACTGACATTGTGAATGGGTGTACTGTCATTGTGAGTGGGTGTACTGTCATTGTGTGTGGATGTACTGACATTGTGTGTGGGGGTACTGACATTGTGAATGGGTGTACTGACATTGTGAATGGGTGTACTGTCATTGTATGTGGGTGTACTGACATTGTGTGTGGGTGTACTGACATTGTGAATGGGTGTACTGACATTGTGTGTGGGTGTACTGACATTGTGTGAGGGTGTACTGAGACTGTGAGTGGGTGTACTGACATTGAGAGTGGTTGTACTGACATTGTGTGTGGGTGTACTGACATTGTGAATGGGTGTACTGAGACTGTGAGTAGGTGTACAGTCATTGGTTGTGGTTGTATTGACATTGTGAGTGGGTGTACTGCCATTGTGAGTGGGTGTACTGTCATTGTGTGTGGGTGTACTGTCATTGCGTGTGGGTGTACTGACATTGTGTGTGGGTGTACTGAGACTGTGAGTGGGTGTACTGATGTTGTGAGTGGGTGTACTGTCATTGTGTGTGAGTGTACTGAGACTGTGAGTGGGCGTACAGTCATTGGTTGTGGTTGTATTGACATTGTGAGTGGGTGTACTGACATTGAGAGTGGTTGTACTGACATTGTGTGTGGGTGTACTGACATTGTGAATGGGTGTACTGAGACTGTGAGTAGGTGTACAGTCATTGGTTGTGGTTGTATTGACATTGTGAGTGGGTGTACTGCCATTGTGAGTGGGTGTACTGTCATTGCATGTGGGTGTACTGACATTGTGTGTGGGTGTACTGAGACTGTGAGTGGGTGTACTGATGTTGTGAGTGGGTGTACTGTCATTGTGTGTGGGTGTACTGAGACTGTGAGTGGGTGTACAGTCATTGTTTGTGGTTGTATTGACATTGTGAATGGGTGTACTGTCAATGTGTGTGGGGGTACTGTCATTGTGTGTGGGTGTACTGATATTGTGTGTGGGTGTACTGAGACTGTGAGTGGGTGTACTGACATTGTGAGTGGGTGTACTGTCATTGTGTGTGGGTGTACTGACATTGTGTGTGGGTGTACTGACATTGTGTGTGGGTGTACTGAGACTGTGGGTGGGTGTACAGTCATTGTTTGTGGTTGTATTGACATTGTGAGTGGGTGTACTGACATTGTGAGTAGGTGTACTGTCATTGTGAGTGGGTGTACTGTCATTGTGTGTGGGTGTACTGAGACTGTGAGTGGGTGTACAGTCATTGTTTGTGGTTGTATTGACATTGTGAGTGGGTGTACTGTCATTGTGTGTGGGGGTACTGTCATTGTGTGTGGGTGTACTGATATTGTGTGTGGGTGTACTGAGACTGTGAGTGGGTGTACTGACATTGTGAGTGGGTGTACTGTCATTGTGTGTGGGTGTACTGACATTGTGTGTGGGTGTACTGACATTGTGTGTGGGTGTACTGAGACTGTGGGTGGGTGTACAGTCATTGTTTGTGGTTGTATTGACATTGTGAGTGGGTGTACTGACATTGTGAGTAGGTGTACTGTCATTGTGAGTGGGTGTACTGTCATTGTGTGTGGGGGTACTGTCATTGTGTGTGGGTGTACTGATATTGTGAGTGGGTGTACTGAGACTGTGAGTGGATGTACTGACATTGTGAGTGGGTGTACTGACATTGTGTGTGGGTGTACTGAGACTGTGGGTGGGTGTACAGTCATTGTTTGTGGTTGTATTGACATTGTGAGTGGGTGTACTGACATTGTGAGTAGGTGTACTGTCATTGTGAGTGGGTGTACTGTCATTGTGTGTGGGGGTACTGTCATTGTGTGTGGGTGTACTGATATTGTGTGTGGGTGTACTGAGACTGTGTGTGGGTGTACTGAGACTGTGAGTCGGTGTACTGACATTGTGAGTGGGTGTACTGTCATTGTGTGTGGGTGTACTGACATTGTGTGTGGGTGTACTGACATTGTGAGTGGATGTACTGACATTGTGTGTGGGTGTACTGACATTGTGTGTGGTTGTACTAACACTGTGAGTGAGTATACCGTCATTGTTTGTGGGTGTACTGGCATTGTGAGTGCATGTACTGGCATTGTGAGTGCGTGTACTGACATTGTGTGTGGGTGTACTGAGACTGTGAGTGGGTGTACTGACATTGTGAGTGGTTGTACTGACATTGTGAGTGGGTGTACTGACATTGTGAGTGGGTGTACTGACATTGTGAGCTGTGTACTGACATTGTGTGTGGGTGAACTGACATTGTGAGTGGGTGTACTGTCATTGCGTTTGGGTGTACTGACATTGTGAGTGGGTATACTGACATTGTGAGTGGGTGTACTGTCATTGTGTGTGGGTGTACTGACATTGTGTGTGGGTGTACTGAGATTGTGAGTGGGTGTACTGACGTTGTGAGTGGATGTACTGACATTGTGTGTGGGTGTACTGAGACTCTGAGTGGATGTACTGACATTGTGAGTGGGTGTACTGAGACTGTGGGTGGGTGTACAGTCATTGATTGTGGTTGTATTGACATTGTGAGTGGGTGTACTGACACCTTGAGTGGGTGTATCGTCATTGTGAGTGGTTGTACTGAGATTGTGAGCGGGTGTACTGACATTGTGTGTGGGTGTACTGACATTGTGAGTGGTTGTACTGACATTGTGAGTGGATGTACTGACATTGTGAGTGGGTGTACTGTCATTGCGTGTGGGTGTACTGACATTGTGTGTGGGTGTACTGAGACTGTGAGTGGGTGTACTGATGTTGTGAGTGGGTGTACTGTCATTGTGTGTGGGTGTACTGAGACTGTGAGTGGGTGTACAGTCATTGGTTGTGGTTGTATTGACATTGTGAGTGGGTGTACTGACATTGAGAGTGGTTGTACTGACATTGTGTGTGGGTGTACTGACATTGTGAATGGGTGTACTGAGACTGTGAGTGGTTGTACTGACCTTGTGAGTGGATGTACTGACATTGTGAGTGGGTGTACTGTCATTGCGTGTGGGTGTACTGACATTGTGTGTGGGTGTACTGAGACTGTGAGTGGGTGTACTGATGTTGTGAGTGGGTGTACTGTCATTGTGTGTGGGTGTACTGAGACTGTGAGTGGGTGTACAGTCATTGGTTGTGGTTGTATTGACATTGTGAGTGGGTGTACTGACATTGAGAGTGGTTGTACTGACATTGTGTGTGGGTGTACTGACATTGTGAATGGGTGTACTAAGACTGTGAGTAGGTGTACAGTCATTGGTTGTGGTTGTATTGACATTGTGAGTGGGTGTACTGCCATTGTGAGTGGGTGTACTGTCATTGCATGTGGGTGTACTGACATTGTGTGTGGGTGTACTGAGACTGTGAGTGGGTGTACTGATGTTGTGAGTGGGTGTACTGTCATTGTGTGTGGGTGTACTGAGACTGTGAGTGGGTGTACAGTCATTGTTTGTGGTTGTATTGACATTGTGAGTGGGTGTACTGTCATTGTGTGTGGGGGTACTGTCATTGTGTGTGGGTGTACTGATATTGTGTGTGGGTGTACTGAGACTGTGAGTGGGTGTACTGACATTGTGAGTGGGTGTACTGTCATTGTGTGTGGGTGTACTGACATTGTGTGTGGGTGTACTGACATTGTGTGTGGGTGTACTGAGACTGTGGGTGGGTGTACAGTCATTGTTTGTGGTTGTATTGACATTGTGAGTGGGTGTACTGACATTGTGAGTAGGTGTACTGTCATTGTGAGTGGGTGTACTGTCATTGTGTGTGGGTGTACTGAGACTGTGAGTGGGTGTACAGTCATTGTTTGTGGTTGTATTGACATTGTGAGTGGGTGTACTGTCATTGTGTGTGGGGGTACTGTCATTGTGTGTGGGTGTACTGATATTGTGTGTGGGTGTACTGAGACTGTGAGTGGGTGTACTGACATTGTGAGTGGGTGTACTGTCATTGTGTGTGGGTGTACTGAGACTGTGAGTGGGTGTACAGTCATTGTTTGTGGTTGTATTGACATTGTGAGTGGGTGTACTGTCATTGTGTGTGGGGGTACTGTCATTGTGTGTGGGTGTACTGATATTGTGTGTGGGTGTACTGAGACTGTGAGTGGGTGTACTGACATTGTGAGTGGGTGTACTGTCATTGTGTGTGGGTGTACTGACATTGTGTGTGGGTGTACTGACATTGTGTGTGGGTGTACTGAGACTGTGGGTGGGTGTACAGTCATTGTTTGTGGTTGTATTGACATTGTGAGTGGGTGTACTGACATTGTGAGTAGGTGTACTGTCATTGTGAGTGGGTGTACTGTCATTGTGTGTGGGTGTACTGAGACTGTGAGTGGGTGTACAGTCATTGTTTGTGGTTGTATTGACATTGTGAGTGGGTGTACTGTCATTGTGTGTGGGGGTACTGTCATTGTGTGTGGGTGTACTGATATTGTGTGTGGGTGTACTGAGACTGTGAGTGGGTGTACTGACATTGTGAGTGGGTGTACTGTCATTGTGTGTGGGTGTACTGACATTGTGTGTGGGTGTACTGACATTGTGTGTGGGTGTACTGAGACTGTGGGTGGGTGTACAGTCATTGTTTGTGGTTGTATTGACATTGTGAGTGGGTGTACTGACATTGTGAGTAGGTGTACTGTCATTGTGAGTGGGTGTACTGTCATTGTGTGTGGGTGTACTGAGACTGTGAGTGGGTGTACAGTCATTGTTTGTGGTTGTATTGACATTGTGAGTGGGTGTACTGTCATTGTGTGTGGGGGTACTGTCATTGTGTGTGGGTGTACTGATATTGTGTGTGGGTGTACTGAGACTGTGAGTGGGTGTACTGACATTGTGAGTGGGTGTACTGAGATTGTGAGCGGGTGTACTGACATTGTGTGTGGGTGTACTGACATTGTGAGTGGTTGTACTGACATTGTGAGTGGATGTACTGACATTGTGAGTGGGTGTACTGACATTGTGAGTGGGTGTACTGACATTGTGAGCGGGTGTACTGACATTGTATGTGGGTGTACTGACATTGTGAGTGGGTGTACTGACACCTTGAGTGGGTGTATCGTCATTGTGAGTGGTTGTACTGACATTGTGAGTGGGTGTACTGACATTGTGGGTGGGTGTACTGACATTGTGAGTGGGTGTACTGTCATTGTGTGTGGGTGTACTGACATTGTGTGTCGGTGTACTGAGATTGTGAGTGGGTGTACTGATGTTGTGAGTGGATGTACTGACATTGTGTGTGGGTGTACTGAGACTGTGAGTGGGTGTACAGTCATTGGTTGTGGTTGTATTGACATTGTGAGTGGGTGTACTGACACCTTGAGTGGGTGTATCGTCATTGTGACTTGTTGTACTGACATTGTGAGTGGGTGTACTGCCATTGTGAGTGGGTGTACTGTCATTGTGTGTGGGTGTACTGTCAATGCGTGTGGGTGTACTGACATTGTGTGTGGGTGTACTGAGACTGTGAGTGGGTGTACTGATGTTGTGAGTGGGTGTACTGTCATTGTGTGTGGGTGTACTGAGACTGTGAGTGGGTGTACAGTCATTGGTTGTGGTTGTATTGACATTGTGAGTGGGTGTACTGACATTGAGAGTGGTTGTACTGACATTGTGTGTGGGTGTACTGACATTGTGAATGGGTGTACTGAGACTGTGAGTAGGTGTACAGTCATTGGTTGTGGTTGTATTGACATTGTGAGTGGGTGTACTGCCATTGTGAGTGGGTGTACTGTCATTGCATTTGGGTGTACTGACATTGTGTGTGGGTGTACTGAGACTGTGAGTGGGTGTACTGATGTTGTGAGTGGGTGTACTGTCATTGTGTGTGGGTGTACTGAGACTGTGAGTGGGTGTACAGTCATTGTTTGTGGTTGTATTGACATTGTGAGTGGGTGTACTGTCATTGTGAGTGGGTGTACTGACATTGTGAGTGGGTGTACTGTCATTGTGTGTGGGTGTACTGACATTGTGTGTGGGTGTACTGACATTGTGTGTGGGTGTACTGAGACTGTGGGTGGGTGTACAGTCATTGTTTGTGGTTGTATTGACATTGTGAGTGGGTGTACTGACATTGTGAGTAGGTGTACTGTCATTGTGAGTGGGTGTACTGTCATTGTGTGTGGGTGTACTGAGACTGTGAGTGGGTGTACAGTCATTGTTTGTGGTTGTATTGACATTGTGAGTGGGTGTACTGTCATTGTGTGTGGGGGTACTGTCATTGTGTGTGGGTGTACTGATATTGTGTGTGGGTGTACTGAGACTGTGAGTGGGTGTACTGACATTGTGAGTGGGTGTACTGTTATTGTGTGTGGGTGTACTGACATTGTGTGTGGGTGTACTGACATTGTGTGTGGGTGTACTGAGACTGTGGGTGGGTGTACAGTCATTGTTTGTGGTTTGTATTGACATTGTGAGTGGGTGTACTGACATTGTGAGTAGGTGTACTGTCATTGTGAGTGGGTGTACTGTCATTGTGTGTGGGGGTACTGTCATTGTGTGTGGGTGTACTGATATTGTGAGTGGGTGTACTGAGACTGTGAGTGGATGTACTGACATTGTGAGTGGGTGTACTGACATTGTGTGTGGGTGTACTGAGACTGTGGGTGGGTGTACAGTCATTGTTTGTGGTTGTATTGACATTGTGAGTGGGTGTACTGATATTGTGAGTAGGTGTACTGTCATTGTGAGTGGGTGTACTGTCATTGTGTGTGGGGGTACTGTCATTGTGTGTGGGTGTACTGATATTGTGTGTGGGTGTACTGAGACTGTGTGTGGGTGTACTGAGACTGTGAGTCGGTGTACTGACATTGTGAGTGGGTGTACTGTCATTGTGTGTGGGTGTACTGACATTGTGTGTGGGTGTACTGACATTGTGAGTGGATGTACTGACATTGTGTGTGGGTGTACTGACATTGTGTGTGGTTGTACTAACACTGTGAGTGAGTATACCGTCATTGTTTGTGGGTGTACTGGCATTGTGAGTGGATGTACTGGCATTGTGAGTGGGTGTACTGACATTGTGTGTGGGTGTACTGAGACTGTGAGTGGGTGTACTGACATTGTGTGTGGTTGTACTGACATTGTGAGTGGGTGTACTGACATTGTGAGCGGGTGTACTGACATTGTGTGTGGGTGTACTGACATTGTGAGTGGGTGCACTGTCATTGTGTGTGGGTGTGCTGACATTGTGTGTCGGTGTACTGAGATTGCGAGTGGGTGTACTGAGACTGTGAGTGGGTGTACAGTCATTGGTTGTGGTTGTATTGACATTGTGAGTGGGTGTACTGTCACCTTGAGTGGGTGTATCGTCATTGTGACTTGTTCTACTGACATTGTGAGTGGGTGTACTGACATTGTGAGCGGGTGTACTGACATTGTGTGTGGTTGTACTGACATTGTGTGTGGGTGTACTGACATTGTGAGTGGGTGTACTGACATTGTGAGCGGGTGTACTGACATTGTGTGTGGGTGTACTGACATTGTGAGTGGGTGTACTGTCATTGTGTGTGGGTGTACTGACATTGTGAGTAGGTGTACTGTCATTGTGAGTGGGTGTACTGTCATTGTGTGTGGGTATACTGAGACTGTGAGTGGGTGTACAGTCATTGTTTGTGGTTGTATTGACATTGTGAGTGGGTGTACTGTCATTGTGTGTGGGGGTACTGTCATTGTGTGTGGGTGTACTGATATTGTGTGTGGGTGTACTGAGACTGTGAGTGGGTGTACTGACATTGTGAGTGGGTGTACTGTCATTGTGTGTGGGTGTACTGACATTGTGTGTGGGTGTACTGACATTGTGTGTGGGTGTACTGAGACTGTGGGTGGGTGTACAGTCATTGTTTGTGGTTGTATTGACATTGTGAGTGGGTGTACTGACATTGTGAGTAGGTGTACTGTCATTGTGAGTGGGTGTACTGCCATTGTGTGTGGGGATACTGTCATTGTGTGTGGGTGTACTGATATTGTGAGTGGGTGTACTGAGACTGTGAGTGGATGTACTGACATTGTGAGT
This sequence comes from Hypanus sabinus, assembly GCF_030144855.1. Classification (NCBI taxonomy): domain Eukaryota; kingdom Metazoa; phylum Chordata; class Chondrichthyes; order Myliobatiformes; family Dasyatidae; genus Hypanus; species Hypanus sabinus. The sequence goes on along the minus strand of NC_082728.1, from coordinate 36,990,712 downwards.
GGGTGTACTGACATTGTGTGTGGGTGTACTGAGACTGTGGGTGGGTGTACAGTCATTGTTTGTGGTTGTATTGACATTGTGAGTGGGTGTACTGACATTGTGAGTAGGTGTACTGTCATTGTGAGTGGGTGTACTCTCATTGTGTGTGGGGGTACTGTCATTGTGTGTGGGTGTACTGATATTGTGTGTGGGTGTACTGAGACTGTGTGTGGGTGTACTGAGACTGTGAGTCGGTGTACTGACATTGTGAGTGGGTGTACTGTCATTGTGTGTGGGTGTACTGACATTGTGTGTGGGTGTACTGACATTGTGAGTGGATGTACTGACATTGTGTGTGGGTGTACTGACATTGTGTGTGGTTGTACTAACACTGTGAGTGAGTATACCGTCATTGTTTGTGGGTGTACTGGCATTGTGAGTGGATGTACTGGCATTGTGAGTGGGTGTACTGACATTGTGTGTGGGTGTACTGAGACTGTGAGTGGGTGTACTGACATTGTGAGTGGTTGTACTGACATTGTGAGTGGGTGTACTGACATTGTGAGAGGGTGTACTGACATTGTGTGTGGGTGTACTGACATTGTGAGTGGGTGCACTGTCATTGTGTGTGGGTGTACTGACATTGTGTGTCGGTGTACTGAGATTGCGAGTGGGTGTACTGAGACTGTGAGTGGGTGTACAGTCATTGGTTGTGGTTGTATTGACATTGTGAGTGGGTGTACTGTCACCTTGAGTGGGTGTATCGTCATTGTGAGTGGTTGTACTGACATTGTGAGTGGGTGTACTGACATTATGAGCGGGTGTACTGACATTGTGAGTGGGTGTATCGTCATTGTGTGTGGGTGTACTGACATTGTGAATGGGTGTACTGACATTGTGTGTGGGTGTACTGACATTGTGTGTGGGTGTGCTGTCATTGTCTGTGGATGTACTGATATTGTGAGTGGCTGTACTGACACCTTGAGTGGGTGTACTGTCATTGTGTGCAGGTGAACTCTCATTTTGTATGGGTGTACTCTCATTATGTGCAGATGTACTGTCATTTTTAATGTATTTGTTTATTTTTATTTATTGCAATACAGCACGGAATAGGCCGTTCTGGCCCTTCTACCATGCTGACCATCATCTCCCAAGCCTATCACAGGACAATTCTCAATGACCAGTTAGCCTTGCAACCAATCTGACTTTGGACTGTGGGAGGTATCCAGAGCACCAGCAGGAAACTCACGCTGTCATTGGGAGAGCGTGCAAACTCATCACAGACAGTGGTGTGAATTGAACCTGGATTGCCTGTACTGTGAAGCGTTGTGCTAACCACCATGCTACCATGCTACTCCTTCCATTAACGGACTTCAGAATAAATCAAGAAGCACCACTAGCAACACCCAGCTGGTCTGGCAGCATCTGTGAAATGAGAACCATAGTTAATTTTGCAACTCTGAGACTCCTCACTAACTATTATTTCAAATTTATAACATCTTTATTATCTTTCAATTTGATTTACCTTGGAATCTTCATATTATACCTTATAGTTTCAATTAGCATGTGCCAAGAAGTTACTCTGTCTGCTGCCTGGTCATAAGTAAATGGCCAGTTTGAGAAAGAAATGTTCAACCAAGTTGGGGACAGATGACATAGCTGATTAGCAACTTGCACTAATGTAATGCTTGTAAAGGAAGAACTTGGAATTATATAATGCCTTATCCAAAGTCAGAACTTGCTGAAAACCTCTGCAGAAAGTAAGTAGGAATAACAATATTGTTTTACACAGGGCTAAGTGGAAGAACAAATACCAAAAATGCCTTAAGTGAACATGGGCCAAGTAATCCTTTGATGGTGTGCATTGCCTCAAAAGAAAGCAGCGTCCATCATAAGGACTCCCATCACCCAGGATTTGCCTACTTAACATTGCTACAGTCAGGGAGGAGATACAGGAGGCTGAAGACACGCACTCAGAGTTTTAGGAATAGCTTCTTCTCTCTGCCATCAGATTTCTGAATAGACAATACACTACCTCACTTTTTTTTCTTTTTTTGGTCTCTTTTTGAACTGCTTATTTAATTTATTTTTTAATTTTCTTTTTTATTTTTATTTGTATTATTATTATTATTAATTATAATACACTGTGCTGCTGCTGCAAAGTAACAAATGTCACAACATATGCCAATGATATTAAACCTGATTCTGATCCTGACAGAGAAAGATGTAAATCTTCCCATTCGTTTACAGGTAAGAATAGTATGGCAAGATCTGGTAAATGAATCAAAATCAGAATCAGGTTTATTATCACTAGCATGTAACAAGAAATTTGTTAACTTAGCAGCAACAGTTCAATGTAGTACATAATCTAGCAGAAAGAAAAATTATTACTAAGAAGAAATAAAGTAAAACATAATAAATAAGCAAGTAAATCAATTACGTATATTGAATAGCTTATTTTAAAATGTGCAAAAACAGAAATACTGTTTATTAAAAAAGTGAGGTAGAAAGGCAGAGAGATGGCAGAGAGGAAGAAGCTGTTCCTGAATCACTGAGTGTGTGCCTTCAGGCTTCTGTACCACCTACCTGATGGTAACAGTGAGAAAAGGGCATGCCCTGGTTGCTGGAGGTCCTTAATAATGGATGCTGCCTTTCTGAGATACCGCTCCCTAAAGATATCCTGGGTACTTTGCAGGCTAGTGCCCAAGATGGAGCTGACTAGATTTACAACCTCCATACCAGACAGTGATGCAGCCTGTCAGAATGCTCTCCAGGATACAACTATAGAAATTTTTGAGTGTATTTGTTGACATGCCAAATCAATTCAAACTCCTAATAAAGTATAGCCAGTGTCTTGCCTTCTTTATGACAACATTAATATGTTGGGACCAGGTTAGATCCTCAGAGGTCCTGACACCCAGGAACTTGAAGCTGCTCACTCTCTCCACTTCTGATCCCTCTATGAGTATTGCTATGTGTTCCTTCATCTTACCCTTCCTGAAGTCCACAATCAGCTCTTTTGTCTTACTGACGTTGAGTGCCAGGTTGTTGCTGCAGCACCACTCCACTAGTTGGCATATCTCACTCTGTACACCCTCTCGTCACCACCTGAGATTCTACCAACAATGGTTGTATCATCAGCAAATTTGTAGATGATATTTGAGCTATGCCTAGCCACACAGTCATGTGTGATATCCAGGAATGTTGTCTTCATTCTTAAAATGTAAATGAAATATTTTGGACGACAAAGTAAGTGAAAAGGAAATACTGCTGAGCTTTTTTTCTTAGAGTCTCATGAAGTTTTTAAATAATTTTGAAACATTTATCTAAAAAAATATTCAGTTGCACCATTGGAAAGAACAAACTCTGAATCATAGTGATTATCAATAGCTCCCTCTTGGCCTTTTTCCATTTCACTCACATTGCTTTGATGAGTAATTATGAACAACATAAAAAAGACATATTGAAAACTAGCGTCAGCTTAAAAATAAATTTCTATGAATTACCAAATAGAAATTCAGTGAACTATTTAGAAATGATTTTAATTCTGTCTCTGCATTTATATCACTGTTTTAATGCAGAAAACTGAATATCAAATGGCATCATAAATCATTATTGAGTGAAAATGTTTAAATAATGCTTCATAATCTGTCTATCTCAGCAGATTCCTCAGTTTTGTGAATAGTTAAAATAAGTTTAACAATTAAAAACTCCATATATGACATTTTTCCCTTTAAAGAATATAGATCTGCCATTTTGCAGAAAAATGTATGCGGTAATTATATAGCACGGAACCCTGAATTAATCTCAGGCGAATGTAATTATGTGGTACACTTTGATAACTAGAATACACAATTCAAGAAATATTCTTCATGAATAATTGGAGCTTCAATCTTGAACTGGAATCAGTCTGATAAAGGTATTGTCCCATCGAGTTGTTAGTCAAAGTGAAGGCTGGCAAATCACAATAAAACACCAATTAAAGGTTCTTTTATAGCTCATTTTATGCCATCCAGTTCAGTTACTGAATCAATGACCTTGTTTTATTTTCTTACTCTGACCTAGTGGCGGGCCTTCATGTTTCTATTGCTGAGTACTTAATGACCTCTTTTGTTTCAGATTGGAGTGATTTGTTGGCATTAATAGTGATGGGCTGAATCCTTTGAGCATCTTTGAAGCTATAAATAAGGATTGTGATATTATTAAGGTTACTCCAGGGGTCTGAAGTCACTGAACTGTGTAGCCATGTTCATACAGAACACTTCACCAACACATTGGAGAAACAAAACAATTAAAGGGAACATCTAAACAGCTAATCATGTGATATTTTTCGGCAGCATTTCTTGAACGCGTGAATTCAGTAAGTTATGTTTCAGGAAATACAGCTTGATTTGACTTCATTCCAAAAGTTGAAAACAAAATCATCTAGTTATCTACTAATTTGACAAGATTTGCATTTGCAAATTCTTCAACACACTCACTGCCTGGACTAATACAAAGCTGAACTATTCATTCACATGATTTTAATGTGAAGTTGGAAATTTATGGTTTGTTACAGCATGGAAGGTAGGAGCCTCACAAATATGTTGCTTTACACACCCTCTCTGCAAAATGCAACATAGCTTCCTCACCAGCCCCTCTGAACTTGCACTGGGATTGTGGAACGCAGGTGAGTGGAGGAAGAGGATGAAACATGTAAGCAAAGTATTGAAAAATGCTATGAAAAATTAAGAGGAAAGCATTGTGTTGATTATTTGTAAGAACGTCACGTAAAATCCATTACCTTAAGCAAATAGAGGATTTTTTTTCAAGTATTTTATCCAGTATCAGCACAGCAACTTACCAGGCAACCTGGTTCATTTCCTGCACTGCCTGTAAGGAGTTTGTACGCTCCCCCTGTGAATGCGGGGGGTTTCTTCTGTGCGCTCTGGTTTTCTCCCACAGACCAATGATGTACCTGTTGGTAGGTTAATTGCAAATTGTCCTGTGATTAGGCTAGGGTTAAATTACGATTTGCTGCATGGAACGGCTCGAAGGGCCGAAAGGAGCTACTCTACTCCGAATCTAAATGCATTTGGGAAGTGACTGTCTCGATTTTCAAGGAAAGATGAACAGACGGCTTGCTAAATTCTTTGAAAACTGGCTTGATTCTACATTTATAGAGTCATGTCCAATTACCTAGACATTTACTAACCTTGTGTGGTTTATGGTGACCTGAATTACTTAACTTAATCCATTAATGATCTTTAATCTACATCTGACTTCTGTTTCTGTGCATGCCTTCTCTTCCTCACTGCAATTTACTCAGGTAATGCTCAATGAAATGTTTCAGATGTATTGTGTCACTATGAGGCCAGATCGCCACTCACCTCTCCAATGGGAAATCATTTATCAAGGTAAGCAAACTGGGGATGATAAGCTGTTTATCTGCTTGAGGAATAGACATTACTGGATTGCTTTATATCCTTTGTCATATACTCAGCCTTACTAAGGTTATTAAAAAAGCTTTTATTTTGGAAGTGTACAACCAATTTTTAAGCTCACGAGGATCTGAAACATTAGTGTAGGTTGCAAAATTTTGAAACAAATAAGTAAATTGATATTTACACTCTTATAGTGAACTGCAATCTCTGCTCTAGGAAAAAACTGCTCATTTTTTTTTACAATCTGCACGTATAAATCAAACATTGTAAACAGCTTCAGAATAGAACAATATAGATTGGCCTATGCAATTGATGCAAATGAAAATAAGATTATTTCTGTGAAGGGAACAAATAAACCCTGAGACACATTAAATAGTTAGAACATTAAAAGAATAGTCTGTTATCAGAAATGAGTTTCAAAGTAGATAGGAATCAAAATTAGTTTATTGCCACATGCCCTCTGATACACTTTGAACTCCACCTGAGATAGCAAATCAGCTTTTGTACTTTTCAAATTATTAATCTCTTCAGCTCTCTCTATTTCAGGCGAGTGTGAAGTTTGTTCATACTGGCTCAATAACTTTCTGAATGTAATTTTATGTTCTTCCTTTGTTGCAATTATTAATTTTAATTGAATCAAGATACAGAAATATTGAAGGCAGAACAGTTTGGGCATGGTGTTAATAAAAATCTCTGAATTCACTAAACTAATTTTGTTGATATCGTGGGCTGAGACCCTTTATCTAATCCAGATGAAGACTGTCGATCCAAACCTGCAACCCTACAATTCCAGCTGCAGTTACCAGGTGACCCGTGGAGTTTGTCCAGCAATTTGCCTTTTGGAGATTTGAATGCGGATGGTTTTTATTACATTGCCAGGTTCAATCTTGTATATAAGCTCATGGGCAAACGTACTTGTAAAAATACATAATATGTCCATTTAATTGATGGCAACTTCATACTCAATAACTCAAATGCCCCAAGGCTATCCAGAAAGACAAGTGAACCCAGGGACATCTGAAAAGCTTGTCAAATGGGCAAACAAAAGTTGGAACCATGTTGGCTCCAAGTATAGAAGTAACACACTACACAGAAAGGATTGTAACATTGCTTTTTATCCATGCAGAACTTCTTGACTTCAGGCTTTTGCTGGGTTTCTGATTTTCAATTTTCCACATCTCATACCTCAATTATATTGCCATAGTTGATTATAAAAGAGGTAAATTTTAATGTTGTTTGCTGTGTTTATTGTTTCAAAGTCTCTGATAGTTAGCATTTGATCTTTTGCTAAATTTGAAACACTTGTGTTTTACTTAGTCACTTTATCAAATAGCGGAATCTGAATTGTATAAAACAGATGAATTCAAATGCTTGCACTGTATTGGAACTGCAAATTCTTCAACAACATTAGAACATATGTTTACTTCCCCTTACCTCTGCCTACGTAGTAAACTGAGTGATACTGCTACTAGAAACCACAAAAGATGCATAGGATTTCATTTCTTGGGTTGGGAAGAGGGGGCAGCCAATAGAATCATTTTACTGGGGCAAATTTACTTATCTATTAATCACCAATATTGGAATGGGAGACAGTCACATGTTTTCAAAATATAAGATCGGTGCAGAGCAGGATAACAATCTAAAGTTAACTGAACACATCTTAGGATAAACTTTCTTTGTATGTTTCAAAGCTCAAAAACTTCTAAGTAAAATGTCACCACATACAACATACATTCTTTCTCCTCCAGGTATGCTTAGCAAATCTATAGAACAGTATCTGTTAACAGGATCAATGAACAACAAACTGTACAATTGCAGATATAAATAAATAAATAGCAATAAATAACAAGATAATGTACACAGCGCTGGAAGAACTCAGCAGGCCGGGCAGCATCCGTGAGAAAAGTGTAGCCAACGTTTCGGGCTGAGACACTTCATCAGGAATGGGGAGATAACAAGATAAATAGTCCATAAAGTGAGATCATTGGTTGTGGGAACACCAGAACTAGAATGAGTGTAGTTGAATTGACTTTATTACTTACATCCTTCATATACACAAGGAATAAAAATCTTTACGTTACTTCTCAGTCTAAATGTGCAATGTGCATTTTATAGTAATTTATAATAAATAGAATGTACAACAAGATAGTCAATATAACATAGAAATACAGTTGTGTCAGCATGAATTAAGCAGTCTGGTGGCCTGGTGGAAGAAGCTGTCCCGGAGCCTGTTGGTCCTGGCTTTTATGCTGCGGTACCGTTTCCTGGATGGTAGCAGCTGGAACAGTTTGTGGTTGGGTTAACTTGGGTCACCAATGATCCTTTGGGTCCTTTTTACACACCTGCCTTTGTAAATACCATGAATAGTGGGAAGTTCACACCTACAGATGTGCTGGGCTGTCTGCACCACTCCCTGCAGAGTCCTACGATTGAGGGAAGTACAGTTCCCATACCAGTCAGTGATGCAGCCAGTCAGGATGCTCTCAGTCGTGCCCCTATAGAAAGTTCTTAGGATCTGGGGACTCATGCCAAACTTCTTCAACTGCTTGAGGTGAAAGAGGTGCTGTTTTGCCTTTTTCACCACACAGCTGGTACGTACAGACTGCGTGAGATCCTCGGTGATGTTTATGCTGAGGAACTTAAAGTTGTTCACCCTCTCAACCCCAGATCCATTTATGTCAATAGGGGCTAGCCTGTCTCCATTCCTCCTTTAGTCCACAACTGGCTCCTTTGTTTTTGCATCATTAAGGGAGAGGTTGTTTTCTTGACACCACTGTGTCAGGTTGATGACTTCTTCCCTGTAGGCTGCCTCATTATTATTTGAGATCAGGCCCAACAGTGTAGTGTCGTCAGCAAATTTAAGTGTATGTTCAAGAGCCTGATTGTTGAGGGGTAGTAGCTGTTCTTGAACCTAGTAGTGTGAGTCCTGAGGCACCTATACCATCTACCTGATGGCAGCAGCAAGAAAAGAGAAAGGCCTAGGTGGTGATGATGATGGGTGCTATGGAAATGTTTCATGTAGATGAGCTCAGTGGTTGGGAGTGAACTGTGATGTACTGGGCTAAATCCATTTCTTTTTGTTGGGATTTTCCACTCAAAGACATTGATGTTCCCGTACCAGGCCGTAATGCAGCCAGTCAGCACTCCTTCTGCCACACAACTATAGAAGTCAGCCAAGGTTCCTGATGACACGTCAAATTTCTGCAGACCCTGGAGGAGTAGAGGCGCAGTTGTGCTATCTTTGTAATTATGTTTATATGATGGGTCTAGGACAGGTCATCTGAGATAGTGACACCCAAGAGTTACTGACAGTATCCACTTCTGATCCTCCGATGAGTACTGGCTCATGGACTTCCTCTGGTCTACAATATCAAGCCCTGTTAATGTAGTCATCTACTGGGTATATCTAGGGAGTTCTTGATGTAGCAGTTTATCCCTGTTAATGAATTCCTCATTGTTGAACAAAGATAATTTCCAAATTACATTTTATTGAAATATGGTCTCCATCCTGTTCAAGTTTCTTTGACTTTGATGGAGATGAGAAATAGGAGCAGGTCAAATCGGGGTTTTGCTTCAATAAAGGACTGCAGTTGACAGGAAGTTCATGGCAGTTATACCAAGCTGGCAACATAGTTTCCCCAAGCAACTCCACAGTCTCCGTCCCTTACCAAGCTCAAATTCTCTCTCCTCGCAAGTCCAAATTGAACCAGAACTCTACCCAACATTTTGGTTTGAAACTCCCATCAGCAGGCCACATGTGCTGAACATTGTTGGCAGTGCCTGGGCTAATGTTGAGAGAGCAGCCTTCTGATATTTTGTCATAGGCACCATTAATAATGAGCTGACATACCCTCCAGTGGATAGGTTCACCTGATCAGATGTTGGCTTCCAATAAGGAATCCAATGCCCTTTTCCTGCTTTGCAGATGACCTTTTGGGTGATAAGGAGTCAGAGTCAGGGAAAAGATTCTTTCCCCATATTATAGAGTCATAGAACTCTGCAGCACAGAAACAAACCCTTCTGCCATTCTAGTCTATGGTGATCTATTCATCTGCTTAGTCCCACCAAACTGAACCCAGACCATAGCCCTTAAAGTTTCAAAAAAGGTTCAAAGATTCATCTATCATCGAAGTACACAACCCTGAGGTTCTACTCCATACAGCTTCCATTCCCAAATTCTCTTAAATGTTCAAATCCACTTTGCATCCACCATCTCTGCTAGCAGCTTGTTCCTACTCTCATCAGCCTCTGAGTGAAGAAGTTTCCCTCTCATGTTCCTCTTAAACATTTCATCTTTCACCCTTAACCTCTAGTTCATTCTCTAGCTCCAGTCTCACCCATCCTCACAGTGAATCTGCTCGCTTGGATTTACCCTATCTATACCCCTCAAGATTTTGTATACCTCTATCAAATCTCTCCTCATTCTTCTATGCTCTAGGCAACAAAGTCCTAACCTATTGAACTTTTCCCATTAACTCAGGTCCTCAAGTCCTGGCAATATCCTTGTAAATTTTCTCTGCACATTTTCAATTTTATACAATTCAAGTCGTCACTTTTTATTGTCGTTTTGACCATAATTGCTGGTACAGTATACAGTAAAAATGAGACAATGTTTTACAGGACCATGTTGCTACATGAAACAATACAAAAACTACACTGAACAATGTAAAACAACACAAAAACGACACTAGACTACAGACCTAACCAGGGCTGCATAAAGTGCACAAAACAGTGCAGGCATTACAATAATGCTCCAAATTAGGCCTCAACAACATTTTATACAATTTCAACATAATATCCCAACTCCTGTACTCAATACTTAGATTTATGGAGACCAATATGCCACAAGCTTTCTTTATGACCTTATCTACCTATGATGCAACTTCCAAGCAATCATGAAACTGTATTTTCAGACTGAGTGCTTGGACCCCATGCGCCTCGATCCCAGTCCTTTAAGTGAATTCGTGGTCATGTGACATTAAGAACAGCCACCGATTTGGTGAAAAGAATGTAATTCTTTTGTTTCCTTTGGCACTTTTAACGTTGTCACGGTAAGTCAGTACTGCACTGGAGCGTCAGCTTAGATATGTGTGTTCTGTAATGGCTCTTGAACCCACAACCTCACTATCTTCTAGCTCAGAGACCACTGTACTTCAATCTTTTCAAAAGTAAGGTATCAGCAAGTATAGAATAAAGGAAACTACTGCTTGACTGAGTACTTTAAAACTCTAAGTGACACGATCTCCAGTGCTGCATGTGTCAAGTAGAGCCGAGGTTAATGACCACTCAAACGCTGTCCCATCCTTTTTCTTTCCAAATGGATACCTCTTAACTCTTTCTGTTTTGTCTTTCCTGTCTTTTATTGTCTCATTTTGTTGCCATGGGTGTTCAAAAGATTCAATTCTGTATTTATTGCAAGAAAATAAATTTAAACTCCCTCCTCACTGCCCCCCTGTCTCACCAGTCCTTTTATCCTGACAGGACTCTTTGTTAACACAGTGCAACTTGGGCTTTGTTTTCCTCACTGCAGATTTTGTTTTCCCTGTAGTGCAAAGTTTTAAAGTTTGTGGAAGAGTTATTGTCACTGGAGAGTCTTAAAATTGGTTTAGTTAAGACTGCCCCTTTTAAAATCAGCCTTCACGGTGGAAGCTTCCTGCACTATTTCAAACTGTGTAAGATAATTCACCGAGGGAAATTCTTCCTTTTCCTTAAAAGGAAATCCACTTGGCAAGAAAGAATAAATTATCTGGGATTTCTACAGATGTTGACCCTCTCTAATTGTTTCCTGTGGGACTAAATCTTTAATTCTTAGAGATTATTTTGTCGTGAGTGCACAGTTAGTTGGAACAAGTATTCAAATTCACATTCTATAACTGAATTAAATTAGTAATTTGATTTTTAATACCAAATTATAGGAAATCTTGGCTGTTTGTGCTTAACATTTTATCACAAGAAAGGGAAATGCATAAGATTACAAAAATGAAGCTCAATGTTCAAAAAAGGATTAGTTATTGGAATATTAATCGTTAACTGTGAAAAGGAACAGTAAGGAGAAAGGGCTATATGTTAAGCCTTTTATTCAAGTGTAACACAAAATCAAAGTTTATTATTATTGACATATGTCATGAAATTTGCTGTTTTGTGACAGCAGTACAGTGTTGGCGCATGGCCAAGTGGTTAAGGCGCTCGTCTAGTTATGTTTGTCTAGTTACCTGTAGGTCGCTAGTTCGAGCCTTGGCTGAGGCTTGCATGTGTGTCCTTGAGCAAGGCACTAAACCACACATTGCTCTGCGACGACACCGGTGCCAAGCTGTACGGGTCCAAATGCCCGTCCCTTGGACAACATTGGTGGCGTGGAGAGGGGAGACTTGCAGCTTGGGCAACTGCCGGTCTTCCATTAAAAAAAAAGCCCTGCTCAGGCTTGCACCCTGGAAACTTTCAAAGGCGCAAATCCATGGTTTATCGAGACTAACGGACATGCAGTGTAAAACATAAAACAATTACTACTAGTTACAATAAGAAATAAAATAAGTAAGTAGTTCAAAAGAGGCTTAATGACTTATTGTTCATGGGTTTATGGACCATTCAGAAATCTGATGGCCTCCATTGATGCAACCAGTCAGAAAGCTCTCCACAGTACATTTTCCTTGTACAGGAGAATCACAGAGCAATAGAACATGGACACCATAGTCAGCCCAATGATACCAGGCCGATCATAGGGTCCATCCAGCCTGTCCAAATTTCCTGTGTCCTGTCCATACCCTTCTAAGCCCTGCTCCTCCAAGTGCTTCTTACGTGATGCCTGCCTAAACCACTTCCTCTCACAGCTTGTTCCATATTACTCACCATTCTCTGGATGAAAATGTTGTCCTTCCAGTCCCTTTTCATTTTTGCCTTTCTCTCTCTAAACTTATGTCTGCTACTTTTGGACTCCCAGACCCGGGGGAAAAAATTGTCACCATCCACCTTATCTATGCCCCTTAGAAATTTAAATATTTCTGTAAGGTTGCCCCGATTCTCCTTTCTTCCAATAAATAAAGACCCAGAGTGGCCAATTTCTCCTTATAACTCGCCTTCTTTTCTTGGTAAATAATGAGAAAATGGCAGCGCGGCCACTCCAGGAAGGAATATCTGTTATCTGTAAGTAGGGGCCATGCACAATCCTGATTTGATGGGGATGGACGTGAGAAGCACGGAGGAACATCCGGTGAAACTTCTGACATGCCTGTTTCGCTGCCGCTGCTACTGTGCGATCGAGAAATCTCCGGGAGGAAGGCCCCGAATCCTCGGTTTTGCCTGTTGCTTGGCGACCAGGGCCGACGTCGAAGCGCTCGGCAGAGATGGTGCTCGGCGCTCGGTGTCGGAGGGCTGGTCGGAGGCTCTAAGTTTTTCGGACGGACTCAGAGTTGGCTGTGGTCGGGTGCTTCCAGAAGCTGCACTGGGAAGCTTTGCTGCGCTGGAGGTTCATGGCAGGAAGAGTTCTTCCTTCTACCGTCTACGTGAGATGAAGAGCTATCGAGGACTTCGAGACTTTTTACCGTGACCATGGTCTGCCCTTATCAAATTACGGCATTGCTTTGCACTGTTATAACTGTATTTTATAATTATGTGGTTTTTGTAAGTTAGTCTTGGTCTGTCTTGTGTTTTTGTGGTATCATACTGGAGGGACACTGTATCATTTCTTAATGCATGCATTACTAAATGACAATAAACGAGGACTGAGTGTCCTCACAATCTAATCTAATCTAATCTAATCCTTATAGATCTTTTCTGTATTCTTTCCAGTTCAATTAAATCTTTCCTATTGGGTGACCAAAACATGCACAATACTCCAAGTGCAGCCCCACCAATGACTTATACAACTGGAACATAATGTCCCAACCCCAATACACAATGCCAGCAGGCTAAATGCCTGTTTCACCACCCTGCCTACCTGTAATGCCGCTTTCAACAAACTGTGCACTTGTACTCCTAAATCTCTCTATTCCATTACACTCCCTAGTGCCCTACCATTCATAGCAAAAGGCTACGTTGGTTTGACTTTCCAACATACATTGCACATACTGAAATCCTTAGACGCATTGAAATCTAATTGCTACTTCCATAACTGATCAAATTTGGAGATGTTCTTGATAGTGATTAAGGTTATTGTAGATTACCATTGTAATTTCATGTCATCTGCAAATTTATGAATCAAGCCCCATGTATCCAAATCTTCTCAAAATCAAAGTGAAGTTTAACTACTGATGAAGCTTCATCATGATAGCATCAATATGTTGGGCTCAGGATAGATTCCTTGTGATGTCGACACCCAAAGCTGCTCATCTTTTCCACAGCTGATTCCTCACTGCGGATTGACGTGTGTTTTCCTGACTTCCTCTTCTGAAGTCCGCAGTCGATTCCTTGATTTCACAGGGACGGAGCGGTAGCGTAGCGGTGAGCACAATGCTTTACAATACAGGTGCTGTTTTAATTCCTCCGCTGCCTGTGAGGAGTTTGTATGTTCAGCCCGTGACTGCGCGAGTTTCCCCTTGGCGCTCCAGTTCCCTTACACAGTCCAAAAACGTCCTGGTTGGTAGGTTGATGGTCATTATAATTTGTTCCTTGTTTAGTCTAGGATTAAATCAACCGATTGCTGGGTGGTGTGGCTCAAAGGACAAGAAGGGTCTATTCTATGATTTATTTAAATAAATAGATAGATAGATAAATAGACAGACAGACAGATAGATTCTTGTTGCAGACAATCCATCGCACTTCTATACACCTCCTTATCCTGATTTAAAACAAACTATATTTGCAACAGGATACAATGTGCCAAAAATAATTAAGTTAGAAAGTTTTCCATTCTTCTCTTAAACTCAAAAACTTCTATAGTTGCACTGTGGAGAGCATTCTGACAGGCTGCATCACTGTCTGATTTGGAGGGGCTACTGCACAGGACCAAAAGAAGTGGCAGAAGGTTGTAAATCTAGTCAGTTCATCTTTGGTACAAGCCTACAAAGTACCCAGGGCATCTTCAGGAGGCGATGCCTCAGGAAGGCAGCGTCCATTATTAAGGACCTCCAGCACCCAGGGTATGCCCTTTTCTCACAGTTACCATCAGGGAGGAGATACAGAAGCCTGAAGGCACACACTCAGCGATTCAGGAACAGCTTCTTCCCCTCTGCCATCCGATTCCTAAATGGACATTGAAGCTTTGGACACTACCTCACTCTTTTTAAAATATACAGTATTTCTGTTTTTGCATATTTTTAAAATAATCTATTTTGATTTACTTGTTTATTTATTATGTTTTATTTTATTTATTATTATTTTTGTTCTCTCTCTCTGCTAGATTTTGCATTGCATTGAACTGCTGCTGCTAAGTTAACAAATTTCACGTCACATGCAGATGATAATAAACCTGATTCTGATTCTGAATTATTTGTTTCTGATGTCTTGTTTTAAATTTAATTCAACCAACTTCCTCTGATTGTTTCAATCCTATTAAAGCTTTGAATAAAGAGAAAAGCTAGATTAATAGGTATAACCTTCAATGGAAATTCCTGCCACGCCTTGTCATTAACTTGGAATATGCAATGGTCCCAGGTTAGGCCAGGTATTCCCTACACTGAGAGAACAACCTCACAAGCCCATAAGAGATGAGACTTGTAAAGAAGGTGCATCACCTGGTATATTTGTTTAATGTAAATACATCATGTCATCAGAGGGCATAGCAATGTAAACACATATACAGTACTTTGAAGAAAGTGCCAGATGTAGAGTTCCTTGGTGTTACAAGTGGAAAATGAATATTTTATGAACCCCTGTAACTTGGAACAGCTGTTGTCAGTAGACGTTACATGCACTTCCAACAACAACCCATCTAAGCCCATGTTAGAGATAGATTATGTGTGGGGTAACATAAAGTTGAAAGAAAGCCCCACTAATAATCAACTCAGGTGCCAATAACGTTCTTCAGTATCTCCCAATGTGTGGGCATGGTATGCTGTTAGTGCTTGGGAGGTGCACAAGGCACATCCTCTGAACGTGTTGGTCATTCCACCGTATGTTTCAAAGTTTTGATGTATGTACATGGACAAATAAAACTAATCTTTAGAGTCTTTATCTTTTAACAGTTCCCCGACTGCCCGTACTTTCCAGAACTTTAACTCTCACCATCTCCCCTCCATCCTTTTCTCATTAACACCTGTCACCCTTCTTGATCCTAGCTAAGTGGTTGTGTGAAGTTAGCATATTTTATGTGTCTCTGCATGGGTTTCCTATGGGTGGCATGTTTCTAGGTTAATTAACCACCATAATGTGCATCCAGTGTGTGGGTGAGTGGTACAATCTGGGTGGAGGGGAAGTAACTGGAAAACTAATGAGAATGAAGGGAGAACAATAATTGGAGTGCTGTTAATTAGTGTAAATGGACTCTCAATGGTTAGCATGGACTCAATGCTTCTGATTTATGACTGGTTACCAGTGGAAGTGATCAGGCAACCAGATATGCTCATAATGACAGCTCATTGTTACAAATTAATGCCACAAAATAACAGAAAGCACACAGCTTATGATTAAAGGAATTATATTTATGAATCTTAACTAAAGGGTTAGAATAGAATAACAAAAAGAAACAGGCCCTTTCTAATTAAACAGTCAAATGTGCACAAGTTGGAGCTCATCTTGAACTTCTCTGTTGTTCATACACTGGGCCCTCGGTCAAT
This sequence comes from Hypanus sabinus, assembly GCF_030144855.1. Taxonomy (NCBI): domain Eukaryota; kingdom Metazoa; phylum Chordata; class Chondrichthyes; order Myliobatiformes; family Dasyatidae; genus Hypanus; species Hypanus sabinus. The sequence continues at coordinate 36,974,601 of NC_082728.1, read as the reverse complement.
GTGGAAATGTGCACCACCTTCTGAATATCATTCACAATCCATCTCGAACAATCGGGTCTCCCAATGCTCTCTCCAGGGTCCTCTCTCTTCATTTCCCCTTGAACAAAAGTCCCAAGCCCAGCTTTAGTGTCCCTCACCAGAGAAACTTCCCTTAATCCGACCATCCTAATTGGATGGCACACATTTCCCCTGTCTCTTCAATAGTAACCCAACATAAGCTGAAAACAAGCAGCTTGCACAGAACAGCACATAATGAAATACATACAGCATAACAGTAAAAAATATCAGCCAGGGCATTATATAAAGACAACGAAAGGATGTTTCATCAGAATTTAGGATACTTGGAGAGCTGATTATAAAATTCATTCTCCTGCATGAATATTGATTGATTGGTTTCAGGGTATAATGTGTTCAGGTGTGGCGCATGGCCAAGTGGCTAAGGTGTGGGTTTAGTGATCTGAAGGTCGCTAGTTCGAGCCTCAGCTGAGGCAGTGTATTGTGTTCTTGAGCAAGGCACATAACCATACATTGATCTGCGCCGACACCGGTGCCAAGCTGTATGGGTCCTAATGCCCTTCCCTTGGAGTGAAGGGGGGAGACTGCAGGTCTTCCATACCACCTTGCCCAGGCCTCAGTCATCATTGAAAATTGATGGACAGCCAAAGAAGAAGAAAATGTGTTGGGGATTGGTTAAAATAACAAATGCTGCACCGTTCTTGGGTGTGATTTTATAAACAATTATAAAGAACAGGCTTTCTCATCTCATTCAAAAATTAAAAGAATTATAAGTGTATTTTTGATATACTTTTGCACATTGTGAAATATTGAAGGAATCGTTCAGGGTAGCAGGATGCAAGTCTAAGCAGTTTTAATAATTCTTGAGTCCACAAAGTTCTACGTTGTGCCCTGCTCCTGATATAAATGAAATCAATGATGTGGTTGAACAATCATCCTTACATTTCATCACTGCATCACCCTAGCCAATCAGCCTGTTGACATTCTTGAAACAGAGGTTCTTACTAACAATATAAAAATCTGCTGACCTTTCCATTTGCTGCAAAAAGAATCTTAATTCTGTCAAGTTACCTCCAAGAAACACTCACACAGGTGAAGTATTACTATTTTAAACTAGAAAAAGCACTTTAGAAAGACCCAAAAAATGGGAAAACTAAAACTTCTATTCTTTTGCTCCTTAGTTTTCTAACCTGTTAATAGACATCTCCTTCAGCTCTCACAACTGTGTACAATTGTATGATCACTGAGCCCTTTTGAAATAGGCTGTCAATGAAATAGCACCAACAAGTCAGTGTGTACATAACAGATTTATTTATTAGTTGATGTACTTTTCTCCCACAACCTCTTTTCAATGTTTTAAGTTTACAATGTGCTGAGATCTTTTTAACTGATCTTGCATTACAAGCGCAAAGACAGTCTGCAAACAGGCTGAAGTTATTGTTGCGTGATTAAGAAAAATTGCTGATGCAGATTAAGTGACTGTGAGAGTATATAATGGCAATTTACCAGAAACAGTTAACTTTGCTGGCAAGCTTAAAAAGAGCTTTTGACGGTGGCAATTAAATGTCACACTTAAAATAGGAAGCCACTGAACTGGAAAGCAGTAGGCAGTAGCAACTCTGAAACAAAAGCCAACTGAGGCCAGCAATTTTGGGAAAGAATACAGAATCTCCCTATACTGCTTGATTTATTGCTTGTGATATTATGCATTCGACTGTAACAACCCACAGTGTGAGGCGGCGCTGAGCTGTGTGACCTGCAAAAATAAGTCAATTAACCTTAATCAATCTCCCATTATCCTCTTTCACCCATAATTTAGCTGGTACGGAACAGCTATGTCCTGCTGCTCTGCTCCAAACAATCCTATTGTTTTACCCCTGCTCAGCCTCCATGAATAGGAAGTGGCTTCTTCACAGCAGTGAAATTACTACTGGTTTAAAAACACTTTCATCTTCTAATGAGAAATGGAGGATTGTTTTCAGTGTGAATTACAGACGCTAATTGAGGCTGGGTACTGGTATAGAATGCCATGCATTTCAGGTCTAGCTCAGAATGGTTCCCAGAACATCTGACAGGAATCACCCAGCAGTTGGCCAATGGTTTTACAATACTTCCTGTTGTAATTAATCAGCACATCCATTCAGCTTAAGTAGTTTAGTACAGCACCTAATTATTCACTTAATCGAGGTTTTATTTGCCCATTTTGTGCCTAGAAGCATTGTGTTTGTGTATTCTCTTTTCTTATTATTGGGTGAGAGAATCTTGATATAGCCACAACTAATTAATATACATTGAAGTCAGGATCAATGTCTTATAATGAAGTAGACCTCCAAGTATTTACATGAGAATTTGTAATTCATCCAAGAAAAGAAATAGCTTTTAATACATCATATGCTTAATAATGTGCCCAAGACATTTTGTGCCCATTTCTTTTCTTCCTCCTTTTTGCCTTTAAACTTTTTCCAAAGTTTGAACTGCTGTTTGAGAGACTATACATCTACTGTCCAACGTTTCCAAATTTTTAAAATAATTATCAATGGCCAAAGCAAACTAGGAGCACACAAGAGAAGGGGAATTTGAATATGGTTTCCTTTTAGCATTATGCAACTGAAATAGGCTGCACCCAGATCAAAACATGGTCAAATCCAATTCTGTGTCGTTCTGTATCAGTATGAGAAATAACCAGACACTTTCCTGAGTCATACACAATTTCATGCCTCACGGGGTTTCATGTGAAGAAATTTGACCACATTTTTTTCCAGGAGTAACTATAACCAAGACAAGCAAGTATAGAAAAATTTGAAGGGTAATTGACATAACTGTTTCTTTCTCCATAGATGCCCTTGATCTGCTGAGTGTTTCTAATACTTTCTGGTTTTAATCTTAATACTACGTCACCAAATTAATCTCCATACCGACCTTTACCTGTTTAATTACCACCAAGCATCAAACTCCCCTCCCCTGACAGATTTTAATTCCTGATCCATCAAGACCCAGACCCAATCCTTTTAATGTCAGATCCTCAGCCTATCCCCCCCCCCCCATTATCTTCTTCAATCACATTCAACATGCCACTCAACCTTGTAACAGGATATCAGACAGAATCATTGCCAAAATTACAGCAGCTTTTCATCATTCTCTTGAATTTACAGCCAAATATTCCAATGTAGTGAAACAATCATTACTACTTGAAGCAATTATTACTACTTGAACCAGCTCTCCCACTGACTGGCAGCAGGTATCGTTGATCAGAACCCTATTGACCAAGAACATGTGGACTGAGCAGTGGGCAAGGCACCAGGGTGAATGCAGCTCAGACTCATACACATACTGAAAGGAGACGTCTTTGGAGGTATGGAGGCAACAGAAAAGTGGAACGAGGATGTTGGAGAAAGTGGGGAGTGTGCAGGATTTGGCAGAGCAAAAGGCTGTGTAGGCTCAAGGTGTATTTGCATCTATGTGTCTGTGTTTGTAAAAGGGTGGGGTTTTTCGTGACAGACGCAGGGAAGCATGAGGTTTGTTTTGCTATGTTCCATTAAACCAGGACTGTCACTCTGGAATGATGCATTCCAAGGGCAAGTTCAGCCAAGTTCTTATAGGAGCACTGAGCGCAGAGGAGATCACATTGTGAATGACAAAGGCAGTACAACTGAGAGAAGTAATACAACTTAATCACTGCCTGCTTGTGTCCCTGGATGGCAGGCTTGGGGTGCGGGGAGATTTGTAGGTGAGCCACGAAACAACAGCTGGTGCAAATCCTGTGACTGTTTTGGAGCAGAAGTTTAGACTAAGGAACCACAAGAGTTACCCGGAACTTCCTGTGACCTGCAACCCTAATTCTCAATTTCATTCTATTTTGGCCTGTTGGTCTGTGACCTCCTGCACGGTCACAATGAGGGTCAATGTAAACCTGAGGAAAAACCCTCCAGTTTCGGTCTGGAAGAAGACCAGTGCAAATCCTACTTATGAAGTTGCAGGAAGATAGAACCAGTCCCAACTTTGCCACCTCTTCTTCTGTCATGTATTTGAAATGTTTTTAAATGTCCCTGACATTCAAAAAGTGTTAAGAATTATATGTAACAATGCAATAACCTAAAACAGTTTTAAACAGGAATAAACATTATTGCAGATGTAAACAGTTAAGCAGATAGAATAATAGAGAGTGATGCAGCATAGAATCACGTCCTTTTGGCTAACAACTCTTCTCCAAACATCATCCATCCTTTTACACTCATTCAGCAAGAATACCATTCTTTTATTCTCCCATATTCTTCTCAAATCTCCTGAGATATGACAATTCATATACAGGCTTAAGGCAATTACAAATGGCCAATTAACCCATCAATCTGCAAGTGTTCGGGACATCAAATTAAAGTGTCCAGAAGGATCGCACATGTTGATAGGGAGAGCATGCAATCTTCATAAAGACCAAAGCAAGGATTTGACATGGGTTTTTAACCATTCTTCCTCAAAAATATAACAGCTTCATCAAGATGATCAGATTGTGGACCAAGCCTAACTTGGGCAGGATCATCGAGTAGGTTCCTCAGCACAATTATTGGAGAGTTTTGGTAAGTCTGTCATGCAGAGGCCTGCAACGCAGCTGGAATCTTTCGGCAAGATTGGGAATTCGGCCCAGGACTATCAGCATTTACCACCTGAACTCAACCTTCCACTGCTGTGTTTGGAACCATTACTCAGTCAATAAGAATTTGGCTCCTTTGGGAATCCTTAGGAAATGGATATCCTTCAGATATGTCATCAATTCTTAAACTAAACCACACATATAGTTGATGTTAATTATAATTTGTAGTTGGTGTTTTAAAACCAGCCCTGACTACAAATTCACTATAATTCATTTACTTTTTAGCACATTTGCTTCTAGGAGAAATATTAGACTGCAGGGTTTTTATTTTCCTCAATTTGTATTCTCTTTGTTTCTTTTTCAATATTTTTATTGATTTCTTACATAAAATAATACAGACTACATAGGATATATAATGTATATCAATTACAATATATTGGAATCACAAATATAGTCTCATTACCCCATATCCATATAAATTAAATTTAAATATAATACTGAAAAAAATTATTATACAAAAAACTGTAAACGAACTACCAGAAAAAAAAACAGTTGTTTGGTTAAAAAAAAAGTAAAAATCCTTAACATATAGTAAGACATATGTTTGCCAACATCTGTGCTTAATAGCAAATCAAAGATTTTGAAACTAATTCATAAAAGGTCCCCACAATGTTAAAAAATCTTGTCTCGGTTCAGAAATTGAACAGTGAATCTCTAAATTTAAACATGACATAACATCATGTAACCAATGAGTATGAGTAGGCAGAGTGGCATCCTTCTACTTAAGTGGCAATGCCCTCCTGGCTATAAGAGAAATAAAGGCCAAAATGTGCAAATCATGTGCCTCCAAAATAATATCTTTTCCTCCAACAATACCAAATAAGGCAGTCAAAGGATTAGGTTTAAAATTTACTTTAGAAAGCACCAAGAAAGTTTGGAATACTGCCTACCAATATTTTTCAAGACTCGGAAAAGTCCAAAACATATGAACTAGTGAAGCTACACCATTGTTACATCTATAACAGTAGGGAGATATATCAGAATAAAAATGAGATAGCTTATCTTTAGTCATGTGAGCCCTACAAACTACTTTAAATTGTAGAAGGGAATGACAGGCACATAACGATGAGGTATTAAACAATTTTAAAATTTCATTCCAAGTATCCTCAGAAACTGGAATCTGTAAATCTTGTTCCCAGAGTTTTTAAATTTTGTCTAAAGGAATATTTCTCATTCCCAACAATATAGCATAAATATTAGATATAAATCCATTATGGAAGGGTTTCAAATTTAAAATTGTATCAAGTAAATTCTTATCTGGACTTTTAGGAAATGTATGTACTTGAGAACACAAGAAGTCACTAGTTTGTAAATATCGAAAAAGTGGGTTTTGGGTAGGCTATACTTAGCTGACAGTTGTTCAAATGAAGAGAGGCTATCTCCAACAAACAAATCCTGAAAACATTTAATACCCAATCTATTCCACTCTTTAAAAACTACATCAGTCATAGATAGTCAAGGTTTAACAAAATAGTTAGAAAAAATGGGACTTGAAAGTGAAAAACTCAATAAAACAAAATATTTTCTAAATGTTACCCAAATCCTCAAAGTGGGTTTAACTACAAAATTATCAGTTAAATTATTTAAAGCTAATGGAATTGAGGATCCGAGAAGAGAAATGATAGAAAATTTATTAACAGAATTAGCTTCTAAAGAAACCCAGACTGGACAGTCCTGTCGATTAATATAATATAACCAAAGCGTAAGATTCCGTGTATTGACTGCCCAGTAATAAAACCTAAAATTGGGTAAGGCTAAACCTCCAATCTTTTTAGGCTTTTGAAGATGAATTTTATTTAATCGAGAAATTTTATTTTTCCATATATAAGAACGTGTAATAGAATCCAGAGAACCAAAAAAGGATTTAGAAATAAAAACAGGTACAGCCTGAAATAAATATAAAAATTTAGGCAAAATATTCATTTTAATAGAATTAATTTGGCCAATCAACAATATAGAGAGTGGTGACCAATTTGATAGTGCATTCTTAACATAATTCAGCAATGTAAAAAAAAATCTTTAAAAAGGAATTTGTAATTCCTAGTAATTGTTACGCCCAAATAAATAAATTGATTTCTTACAATTTTAAATGGAAGGTTAATTGACTAATGTCAATTCGTATTCTACTTTAGCCTCCAAGTGAATGAATATAAGAAGTGCAGATATCTAAATGCACCACCAAACAGCACTGAGATTCTTCAACCATCATTTCAAATCATGTGAAGATTTGAGCATAAGGGAAGCAATCAAGGTACAGTATTTGTTTACTTCATTTACCTTCAGTTGCCTCAACCTACAAATTGAAACAAGCATTTTCCAGTTCCTGCTGATTTTTAATCCCAGTTTTATTATACCATCACCCTTCTCCAGGCAGTTTGCCAGAATGAAAGCTGTTCCAGCTCAGGGGTTTAAGATGTTATCATTATGCTGCTTTCTTATAGGCCTGAAGGAGCCTCAGCTCAGACTTGTAAATATGCTGCATTAGTTTTATATCAATCTTCACATCAAGAAAAATAATAGGACAGAAATCTGATTTTAATTCTTTTAGAAATATATACTGAAAAATCCAATTTTGCCATAATTTGCAGATGTTAGTGTCTGTTTTTATGAACAAAATGCTAGTATGTATGTGCTCAGATATATGGCTATTGCTCTAGGAGCTGCTTTTATTTGTTTTGTTTGCAAAAGGGGAAGTTAGAACACTGTGGTAGTCCTGTGACCATGTGATCCTCGGAAGAATATAAGGACGTGGTCATTATGTGAGTTGTACTCCACAAGATCTATCCTTCAACTTTTTGCCTTCTGCTTGAGTAGAAATTCTTTAAGGCATGCTTCTGAATGAAGATTTCTATATAAGGAATGGCAATCGGCTGTTCTGAATGAAGATTTCTGTATGATGTATGGTGATTAGCTGTTACTCCCCTTCAATGAACTGGTTTCTTGGTTTATTTCTGCTTTGACTCCACCATTAGAAGGACCTACTTGGCGTAGAGTGATAGAATTATGCAGCATGGAAACAGGCTCTTCAACATAACCAAGATGACCATGTAAGCTGGTTCGACTTGCAGGTGCTTGGTCCATATCTCTCCAAAGCTTTCATTTCCAAGTACAGTACCTGTCCAAATGTCTTTTAAATGGTCTTATGGTAGCTGTCTCAACCATTTTCCCTGGCAGCTCATTGAATATGCACACCAACTTCTGCATGAAGAAGTTACACTTTATGTCCATCTGAAAACTTTCCACTCTTACTTTAAACCTATGCTCTCTAGCTTCTTGGGGAAAGAAACACAGTGTGCGTTCACCCTACCTCTGCTCCTAATGATTTTATACACCTGTCTATATGTGAACATGCACCTTGCAATCAGTTGGGATTAGAAAACTGAGTACATTGTTCTGTGTCTTCTATTGTAGGCATAAATGTTTAATAGATCGATAAATTCAAAAATCATAAGTGTAGCTAATAAGTGGCAATTGTATTTTTAAATCACAGTTTTTATTTTTGAACAACATCCCCTCCAGCTGCCTCTGCACAGTGACGCTTAGTTCATATCCATTCCATATCATCAATATATAGTATACTTTCTATATTTTCTGAGGATAATATCCAAAGTCAAGTCATAAGGACATTGTTGTCTGTTTTAGACATAGGAACAGAATTGGCCATTCAGCCCTTCAAGTCCACTTTGTTATTCCATCATGGCTGATTTATTATCCCTCTCAAACTGAATCTCTTGCCTTCTCCCCAAAACCTTTGATGCCCTTACTAATGAAGAGCCTATCAACTTCCGCTATAAATAAACCCAATGACTTGGTCTCCCAGATACCTATGGAATGAATTCCACAGATTCACCTCCCTCTGACTAAAGAAATTCTCCTCATCTCTGTTCTAAATGGACATCTCTCTATTCTGAGACTCACCAGCAAAGGAACCATCCTCTCCACATCCATTGCTGCCACCCACACTGGACCCCTACAATTCACCTACCGTCACAACCGATCAACAGACGATGCAATAACCACAGCACTACACACTGTCCTTACACATCTGGAGAGGGATGGTCAAGTGAGAATGCTGTTCTTGGACTACAGTTCAGCATTCAACACCATAATTCCCTGCAGGCTTGACAAGAAGCTGACAGACCTTGACCTTCACCCTGCTTTTTATAGCTGGATCCTGGACTTCCTGTCACATCGTCAGGAGGTGGTAAGAGTGGGGTCTCTGACCTCTGCCCCTTTGACCTCAACACAAGTGCCCCTCAGGGATGTGTAGTAAGCCCCCTCCTTTACTCTCTGTATACCCATGACTGTGTCGCCACCCACAGCTTCAATCTGCTAATTAAATTTGTTGATGGCACTACAATGATTGGCCTAATTTCAAATACTGGGTTATGATGAGGCAGCCTACAGAGAGGAAGTCATCACCCCGACACAGTGGTGTCAAAAAGACAACATCTCCCTTAACGTTGCAAAAGCTGGTTGTGGACTACAGGAGAAATGGACACAGTCTAATCCTTATAGACATCAATGGATCTGGGGTTGAGAGGGTGAACAGCTTTAAGTTCCTTGACATAAACATCACCGAGGATTTCATGTGGACTGTACATACTGGCTGTGTGGTGAAAAAGGCACAACAGTACCTCTTTCAACTCAGATGGTTGAAGAAGTTTTGTATGACACCCCAAATTCTAAGAACTTTCTATAGGGGCATCCTTACTGGCTGCATGGTAGGTGAATTGTACTTCCCTTAGTCGCAGAACTCGGCAGAGAGTGGTGTGGACAGCCCAGTGCATCTGTAGATGTGAACTTCACACTATTCAGGACATTTACAAAGACAGGTGTGTAAAAAGGGCCGAAAGGGTCATTGGGGACCTGAGTCACCCCAACCACAAACTGTTTCAGCTGTTGCCATCCAGGAAATGGTATCACAGCATAAAAGCCAGGACTAACAGGCTCTGGGACAGCTTCTTCCACCAGGCTATCAGACTGGTTAATTCATGCTGATGCAACTGTATTTCTATGTTATATTGACTATCGTGTTATACATTATATTTATTATAAATTACTATAGTTGCACATTGCACATTTAGATGGAGAGGTAATGTAAAGAGTTTTACTCCTCATGTATATGAAGGATGTAAGTAGTAAAGTCAATTCAATTCAATTCACTGCACCTAAGCCTTTCAATATTCAATAGGTTTCAATGACATCTCTCCTCATTCCTTAAAATTTTAGCAAGTGGAGGCACAGAATCATTAAACACTCCTCATACATTAACTCCTTTATTCCCAGAATTCTTCTTCTGATCTTCCTCTGGACTCTTCAATATCATCACATCCTCTCTCAGATAAGCAGCCCAAAATTGCTTGCAATATTCCAAGTACGGCGTGAGTAATATATTATAAAGCCTCATTCCTGCTTTTATATTCTAGTCCTCACGAAATCACTGCTAAAATTGCATTTGTCTTCAGCACTGACACAACCTGCAGGTTAACCTTTAGGATATCCTGCATGAAAATTCCCAATTCCCTTTGCACCTCAGATTTCTGAATGTTTTCCTCAGTTAGAAAATAGTCACAACTTTATCACTACTAATGACTCCACAGTCTCTTCTCCTACCTCTTTCAGAACACTGGTGTATAAATTTCTCAATATAGATAACAATAATTGGAAACTCAATCCAGGACAGGAGCTCATAAGAGTAACTTATACAAAGTTTTATGTATTAATTTTTTAGCCTTGATAATAAACCATTTGTCTTCAATATTCAACATGTTCACTTGTATATGTTAGGGCCACATAGAAAAGACTTCATAAATTGGTGCTAAATTAGATTAAATTGTGTGGAAGGTTGATTAGTTAGACTGAAGTTCTTTAGTATCTTATGAATGTCATATAGTTGGGCTTTGTGAATGTCCTGAATAGTGGGAAGTTCACATCTACAGATGTGCTGGGCTGTCCTCACCATTCTCTGCAGAGTCCTGCGATTGACAGAAGTACAGTTCCCATACCAGGCAGTGATGTAGCCAGTCAGGATGCTTTCAATCAAGCCCCTATAGAAAGATCTTAGATGTCTGGTTGATACTACTATTGTAATCATACTTGTAAAAGATATAGCTCATTTTTAAATGCAAGTCTCTAGTACTACATTGAATGGGACCTGGACCCATTGCCTTTCATAATTGTATCCTCTCACCCTTTTCATAGAGTGCATCAAATTGGTTTGAAGTCTGACTTCTGTGACGTTGAGAATCTCAGGAAAAAAACACAATGATCATCTACTCTGCATTTCTAGCTGAGCATGGCTGTGAATACTTGTGATTGAAAATGCACAATTGTTGCTAATTATGGTTCTCATTCCATTAGCTAAGAAAATCAAGATCCTACACAGGATACTAATCAAGGAATGTCCATGGTCAAGCTAACACAGTTGTGTTCCACCACCTGCATTCTCACCACTACTACAACCAACAGAGCATTCAACTGTGGATGCAACAGTACAGTTATCAGTGAGTCAGACAACCCAGCAATGCCCATTCTACGTGCAAAGAATATCAGGCAGGGTTGGTTCACCTTTGAGACCATGTGCCAAAATTGGTGATATTCTTTGAAAATATTCTCTTGCATGTCATTATAATTTTTAGCAGAAATTATCATTGATTAATTAATTGGTAACAATAATTATGGATATTTTAAGGAAAAAGGATAAGTCTTGTGATTATTTATGTGTATTTGTTGCTTTGCTGTTTAAAAAAAGTATAATAGAAACAGATTGAAATAAACTAAGCATCTTAGAAAACCTGTTCAGAAACTTAGTTTTAAATTTTAAAAAGAGAATTGAGAAATAACATTTCTAAATAGTATGGTTATTGTACCTCATATATAATATCCTTTAACATCTGCCGGATGATGCTGAGGATGTTCTACAAGTCTGTGGTGGCCAGTGCCGTCATGTTTGCTGTTGTGTGCTGGGGCAACAGGCTGAGGGTAGCAGACACCAACAGAATCAACAAACGCATTCGTAAGGCCAGTGATGTTGTTGGGGTGGAACTGGACTCTCTGACGGTGGTGTCTGAAAAGAGGATGCTGTCCAAGTTGCATGCCATCTTGGACAATGTCTCCCATCCACTCCCTAATGTACTGGTTAGGCACAGGAGTACATTCAGCCAGAGACTTATTCCATCGAGATGCAACACTGAGCGTCATAGGAAGTCATTCCTGCCTGTGGCCATCAAACTTTACAACTCCTTCCTTGGAGTGTCAGACACCCTGAGCCAATAGGCTGGTCCTGGACTTATTTCCACTTGGCATAGTTTACCTATTATTATTTAATTATTTATGGTTTTATATTGCTATATTTCTACACTATTCTTCATTGGTGCAACTGTAATGAAACCCAATTTCCCTCTGGATCAATAAAGTATGTCTGTCTGTCTGTAATAGAAGTATGTATGTGAAATTATAAGCTTTAATGCATATTCTTAAAAGACCAAGGAGATGAAAATAAACATACTCTCAGTGAGACTTCAGTTGCTTCATGACCAGTGACGAATATTTTATATCTGGCTTGTATTTGGTTGTTTTGAGAGCTATGCACACAGCACTAGTTTCATCAGTAACCGTACTCCTATAACTAGACTTGACCAAGTTCATCACTAAAGACAATGATTCATATTAATATTCGTAGAGGCACTAAACTACATACAGTATTTGCCGTTAGTTCATTGAATGTCCAGAGTTCACTCACAAATATCAGAAGAAATAAATTATAAACAGCAAAGCCAATGCCAGCTGGCTCAATTACTATGCAATACTGTTGCATACGTAGGGTCTGCAAGGATTTTAACACATATGATCCAACGGCACATGTTTTGCATCTGTCTAGCTGGCACCAAGCTGGTGCAAGGCGTTTCCTGCCTTTGAGTTGTAAAAAATAATTTGCTGCCTCATTTGCTAATAGAGATAATCATTATGTATCGTTTTTTATTGTGGCTGGGTTTTAGAGAATTGGGAGGGCAGCATTTTATGTCACCTGCCAACAAAAATACACGTGCCATAGATTTGCCACCCCTGAATAGGCGTTCCAAAGGATGAGTCTGTTGTTTACAGTCGTTTAGTTAAGTTCAGAAGTGAGAATCTTTTGAGAATGGGTGTGAAAAGGATGTGTTAAAATATACCAGATGTTCTAAACCTACTCTAAGAATGAATTTGGCATCTAACAGAATGGCTGAACAAACTGTCAGATTTGTCAAAGATGCCTTTCTTAGTTTGATGCTTATATAGTGTCTGAATTCATATTACTTCTAAGTGCTACCTTGATAATAATTTGTCATTTGTAATATCATGGAGTTACGCAGAAGGGAAACAGAACCTTCAGCCCATCTTGTCTATGCTGATCAAGTTATCTATGAGATAGTCCCATTAAACCTACTAAACATATCCTAAACCATCTCAATAAACCTTTCATAAACACGTAACTATCCAATTTTTTTTAATGTTCTGATTGTACCAATAGTAATGTAGAATGGCTGTAAAGATAAGAGACAGGGAAGAGTTCCGTTAATTTTTCTTTTCTTTTTATTAATTTTCATTCCATAACTTTTTTCTTATCTTTCTTCATTTTCGCAATGTTCAAATGATTCATATTTACTTTAATGCATTTAGTCATTTTTAAATGATTGGGAGTATCAGAAAAAGAGCCTATACTTGTAAAAGACTGTCAGGACAGGTAGAGGGGGGGGGGATTAGGGCTCAGGATTACCACCTGGGGTCTAGTGGCAACATCGAAAGGTCATGGCAATGAAGACTGAAGTTCCATTAGTGCTGCAGACCTGCAAAATTTATGCAGCTATAGGATCCCATGGGATGGTGAGAAGCAACAATGTGGTATCAACCCTTGGCACAAGCTGGTGCAAGTACGATCTGGCCCATTTAGATCTACATCACACTTGAAGCATTCTGAAATTCAGTGAAACTTGACTAAAGCATGATAGGAACAGAAGAAAATCAATCATAATCTTATTATTTCTTAGCCTAATCTGAACCTTAACCCTATTGTCTGATACTAGCCCCTGTAGCTACTAAAGTGGCCACTTCAAGTTTCAATGTGCTGTACGTTCTCCTGCACGCCTCTGTTGTAATGTCTGAACTACTGTTCCCTTCCTGTCAGCTTGAACCAGTCTGACAGTTCCCTCCAACCTCTCTCATTAATAAGGTGTTTTTGCCCATGGAACTCACTGGATTTTTTTTTGTTTCTCACACTATTCTCTAAAAACTCTGGGTATTGTTGTACGTGAAAATCCCTGGAGATTCAGTTTCTGGTAAACTCAAAAAATCCCATCTTGCATCAACAATCGTTTGATGGTCAAGGTCACTTAGATCACATTTCTTCCCCATTTTGATGTTTTATCTGAACAACAACTGAACCTTTTGACCATGTCTGCATACTTGTATACACTGAGTTGCTACCACATGATTCGCTGACTAAATATTTGCTCTTACAAGTAAGTGCACAGATGTACCCAATAAAGTGGCTTCTGAGTATATATCCTACTATGACAAAAGAAAATGATGCCTCTGGTACACCAATTTTATCTGTTAGGAGAGATGGCTGAGTGCCATTTCTGGTTAATCCCACTGGAAGACGACTTCATTAAGTTTCAAAATTAAGAATAAAAAGAGTACAGATTGTCAGTGGCTTTCTTTAATTTCCTGATCTTAGAAGCAGGATGACAGTCAGAGACCTTGCATTTAAGAAGACTCTCCTTGAGTTTAAATCCAGTTTGTTTGTGCTGTGGTATGCCATGTTTACTAAAGATTTTAAGATCATGATGTTTCCATGATGCAAGTTCTCATTTTCACTATGTACCCCACAGCTGGGAAGCACATTAAACCCCATTTTACAGATTGATTCATGTTAACAATGGGTGTAAAGGCGGCTCAGTAGGAGTTCAGGGATTCAAAACAAATTGTTTACCTGGAATGATGGCCAAACGTGGTCATGATGAATGGGGAAAAAAAAATCAAGGCAGGAGTTGCAAAATGAGTGGACTCATTTGTTGGTTTCCAGGGCTGAAAAGTGAAGACAGCAAGAATGAAACTGCATGAGGGGTTATGGCAACGTGAATCGCATGTTATACTTTTAAAATGTCAAAACTACTGCTGAGAATAAAATAACCAGGTAGAGTTCAGAGCAGCAATAAGCCCTGTGATAGACCTCAAGAGTGACTCCAATCTGAGGCTGAAACTATATCTGTGCCATTAGCAGCAACTGATGGTGCTGATATCAACATTAATCTCCTGGATTTAAGTGATATCAAAGCTTTAAATTACTAAATCAAGTGGAGGAATATAACCATATCATGTCAACAGCAGTTAATTAGGAATTGCCATTAAGCAACCAAGAAGATTACTTAAATGAATATAGCATTACCAAAATACATGCAGAAACCAAAATTAAAAGTAAAATGCAGTCTGTATGATGACCATATTAGAATGCTCAGAGGAAATTTTTGTAGCCCTTCAGACAAATTTTACAGAATACACTGAACTTCTAAAAAATTAGATTAAACCTATTGAGTTTGGGCTTATTCTCTGAAACAGAATTTTCAGAGGTTTCGAAGGGTGAGATCCAATAGTCATCAGAGTAGGATGGGGATTCCTTATAATGAATTCCACTTCTCCAAACCTCAAAGGGATGTAACATTGGCAGTTAGAAGTCTGATCTGATTAAATTAGGTGCACCAGGCCATCAAATGAGCAGAATAGCTTGAGGCTCGAAGATTGGATAAAGATTTTCTTGTTAAAAAAGAACATATGAAGAGGTAACAGGAAACATATTATAATTCATCTGAGGGAAACAACAACATGCTTACAGAAGTAATTTCTTTAAAACATGTAACTTGCACACAGTGGGACAGATAGATGCTTGGGAGGTTATTCTTCTGGTACATGGATCTCCCGGTGATAAAATAAATCTAAGAGATTTACCTCAAAGCTTACAGGTGTACTCAGAATTCTTGATAGAATTTTTGGGTATGGGTCTTCCAACACTCATGGGCAGCCTCCTGTAAATGTTGGGGTCTGGGTGTTTAAGTACATAACTGAGTTTAGCATTTCTAGTTTGATTATAAAATTATTTTATTTTTTATTTCAACATTACTCATCCAGAATTAAGTCTGCTACAGTCTGCTACAAGTAAACTGCTAAGACAGGGAAGAAAACTTTCCATTGACTAGGAGTAATGGAAAGAAAATTTATGGCCTGCTTATAACTGCATGGTGTTTAAATAAAACCCCGCCGTGTAACCTGATGGAACAATATTTTAGGTTATACCTGGAAAGAACCATTCCACTTTCTGTCCTTCAATGATGAAATCAAATTGCACCATACAAGATTCTGAGGGGTTTCTGATAGGTACAAAGAGATTGTATCCTTCATCTAGGAAGACTATAATTCGGAGGTATAATTCCAGACAAGGGTCTATTTAGTACAGAGAAGAATTAAAATTTCTTTGATCAGAGGACTATAGATCTTTGGAAATTTTCATTGCAGACGGTTGTGTCTGATCAGACATTGAGTGCCTTCAGGGATAGGTCTGATTTTGTTTGGATGATAATGAAAAGTCTATGGATGTGGTTTGGTAAAATGGAAGAGACACACGATCAGTATTATCCACTGGTGCAGCAGGAATGTATAGAGTTCCCCTGTCTTTCTTTTATATCTATACTATAATTTCTTCATAATCTTGTTGTCAGTGTGTTACTCATGCAACAGTCATAGATTGGTGCTGAGATAAAGCCCTGCTTTATGTACTGTCTCTTCCTTCAATAAAATTCAACTTCCACTTCAGTAGGAATTAACAGTTGTTTCTTACCACTTGTGATTGCCCCCTGAAGCTAGCAAAGAAAAAAGAAGTCATCAAGGACGAAAAGTTAACAGTTGTAGAGCAATGTTCCTCTAATTTTTAGTAGTCAGTGAGCACAAAAATCTTAATTTTTAGTAGTCAGTGTGCGCAAAAATCTTAAGTGGAGCATATTTTTTCCTGTGACAAAAGTATGTGCGCTCTGAATGCACACATGACACAGTTTATGTAGGTTTACAAAATATCTGGCATAAAACCGCACAGAATAACAACAAAATAACATACATATTTAAGTCACTCAGTTATTTTTTCTCTCTCCTCTCTTTGGCATTTACCCATTCTTTGTAAACTCTATCTAGACTGTAGAACTTCCATCCAATTGATTGAATTTTTTCTTGCACAGAGAATTTGAAATCATTAAACTGTCTAACTATTACAGTATTTTCAGCTAGAAAATCATATTTTAGACATTGTAGACTTTGATCTCCTTTGGGTTTGAACGTTTTCGCTCTTGCTCATCTGCACTCGACCATAACATGTGTAGCACTCCTGTGATGGGTAATGATGGGTTCTGTTGACTGAGCTTTTGTACACCGTCCAAATGTGATTTACTGGCCAAATGATGCTTCAAAAAGTCAAGTTTCCAAATATCCTCCCACTTCTTCCCACTAGCAAATTCTCCCGCAACTTTCGCATCGTGACAATACAAACAGCTAACTCCAGTTTCCGAATCATACATATATTTTTCATAGCGGAATGTTCATGACCTCATGAGCTTTCGGTGTAGCAGTTTCTACTATTTTGTTAAGTCATTCAACTTCAAACAAATTTGCAGTTCTTTTGCACTTCATGCCCTTCATTTCTTTTGAATTCAACATAGTGAATCAATATTTTTTTCAATAAAAACTTAGTAAGCTATCTACAGGATTTGAAACAGACCTTTGTAAACTTTACGATATGAACACTGTCTGTGGAGAGAGAAACAGAGATAATGTTAGACTTATGAACACTGCCATGATGCAGCTGTACAAACTGGAACAGGAAAGGTGAGGTGACATAAATTAGTGATGTGCATTGTGGTATTTCAAAAACCGACTAACTAGTTAACAGAAACATTTAGCTAAAAGATTAATTTCAATAAGTATAATTATTAATTACTGCATTATCTAACCTTTTGTGCACACATTAATTTCCTTTGTGCAGTGGTTGAAAAATGTGTGTGTGTGCGCACACGTGCAAAGCTTAGAGGGAACATAGTTGCAGAGTATCCTTAAGAATCATCTAGGTGTGTTATAATAAATTAAATGTGTATAAAACTCATCCTTGTTAATATCTAAATGGTATAAATACAGAGGAAGATTCAAATGGAGAAAAGAAAGATAATGTGGATGGAATATTGAAAAGTGAATGTTGTAATTAGAACACCCCAAAGCTTACTCTTGAGTTATTGAAATAGCATAACCATTTTCAAAGATTTTGAAAGGAACAGAAAATGCCTGAACAGGTTACGACTTTTCCAAAGACCTGCAAAAAAAATATTAATGTCAAGTTGTTAAAAGCAAATATTTAGGTAGCAACAGAATGTAATTTCTTGCCGTTGCCTCTCAACCTTGAAACAAAATGAATGGCATATTTTGTACTGCACCGACCTGTCAAAATATAATTACAACAGGAACAAAACTTGCATTGCATTCCAATTATGTTACAAATCATCTACAACAAACAGATGTATCAAGCAACCAATAAGCAGAGCAAACCGATACAAGTTACTGTGATACTTAGTTCAGGCATGTACAATGTATGGCTGAGCTAACAAAGTAATGGGACTAGAAAGTCATAACCTTCTGCAAGTTTTCAGTCATATATAATTGACTCTATTTTGCTAAACCTTCTCTGAAGCGTAAAATAGTCGAGATGCAACAACTATTGTTTCTTATGTGACAGGAATGGAAAATGAGGAAACGCTACATGGATGCTGCCTGACCAGCTGAAACTGACAGATAGCATTTCAAGTCTAACATTATCTCTGTTTCTCTCTCCACAGATGCTGCCTGATCTGCTGTACATTTCAAGAATTCTCTCTTTTTATTTCACCCTTCAGTCATCCACAGCTCTTTGTTTTCTGATTTTCTTTATTTCATTTGTCTATAGTTCTTCAATATTGACCAACTAGATTCAACGATATGCTGATAAACACTGATTCTTTAAACCTCTGTAGGCAAAAATATATGTGTCTTGAAATTCAATCAAATTATTTCTGATTTTTTTTTACATTTGAAACAATTAAAAAACGTTTTCTACAAAGTGATATTAAAACAACCATTCCTCGACATTCCTCATCAGTCCTGAATTTTGAGTGCTCCCCCTTAACTCCATATCAAAGTTAATTAGATATCAATTGAATACAATATAATGTCATTGTTTTGCGCAGAGTTCCCTTTACAGCACCTTGCAGGAGAACCACCATAACTGACTCTTGGGTTAACTATGTCTTCACAGTACTGTGCTTGATGTAGGATGAGGCCCACTATGCATCCATTTGGCAACCAACGACATCCTGAAACGTCAGAACTGTGATCTCCCCACCACAAAGCCCATCCCTCTATAAACTGGAAACACAGGGTCCCTCCAAACCCCCAACACCATTCTCAGACCTATTTTAAAGGATCTGATATCCAGCTGCACCTTCCTCATAAGCCCATCAGCCACTCGCCTGATTGCAATGTTTGACCCTGGAAATCAGCCTCAAATCTTGGCCCCTGATCATCAACCCCAGCACAAGGCAGCAAGTAGCCCAGAATTACACTCTTTCGAACAAACCACTCTCTCAGCGTCTCTGGCACTTTGACCCTAATAACACCGTTGGAAGTTGGCCTCAATTCTGACCAGTACGTTTTCTTAAATGAAATTGTGCATTTCCAGTTAATTGTACAAGAACTTTGACATCAGGCGCTTCTGAAATTTGTGGTGAAGAGCTCACTTCCAAATCAGTCATTAACACCCCATTAGAAAAACCGTTTGGATGCACTGAAATTCCGTGGCAATATAAACGCTAATGGGAGTGAAATGACTCCAAATTTCAACGGAGTAGTAGTTACTAGATAATCAAGGGATTTGTATTAAAACATATTCAAGCTTTTGACAATGATAATTTCTTTATCTTAATGACTGTACACAACCATCTGGGAGTCCAATCATAATCCATTTAATTTTTATACCTGATATTGTTAATCACCTATGCAGAAATATAACACCGTTTGACCCACTCTGTACCAAGTAAACCTGAAGTTTACCTTGTGTTATGTAGTGTTACTTTCTACTTTTAAATCAGAACTTTGTGAGTTTAAATCTGAGTACAGGATTGAGGCACTCAAGAATTCAGTGTGCTACGACAGAAGTGCTGGAATCATTTAAATGGCACTATAGATTGAGCTTCAAACAGGCAATGCTCCATGAGTGGAAATTTAAGGTTTAATAGCACAGTTCAAAGAAGAGCCTAAAGTCATAGCATGATTAACTGTCGGTTAACTATTCCTTGGATTGCACTACTTGTATGTATAATCTATATTTTCATTTATATTTATCATTACTATTGTTATGAGCAGAGAGACAACATCTGCCGGAAGTAAATTCCTTGTATGTGTACAGGTACTTGGCGATTAAATTCTGATTCTGATTCTGATATAACACAGAAAAAACCCTTCAGCCCATCAAATCTATATTGACCATCAAGCTTAAATTAATACTCACTCCATTTTATTCTCCCAATAGCTTCTACAAGATGTTATCTAGATAATAGAAGCAATTACCATGGATAATGGTCTACTATTCTATGTCTTTGTAATGTGGGAGGAAAGCAGAGCATCTGGAGAAAGACCACACTATCTAGGCTCATCCTCTGCAGTATTGGCCAAAGATGATGCATGGGAATAATTGTATTTATAGTTCATACCTGAAATCCAATTCCATTGTAATCAGCAGAACTGAACTTTCAAAGTGAAAACCAACATTACTGAATACTTACACTCAATGGCCTCTATTATTTATACCTGCGCACTTGCTTGTTAAAGCAAATATCTAATCAGCAAGTCATGTGGCAGCAACTCAATGCATAAAGCCATACAAGAGATTCAGTTGTTGTCAGAGTAAACATCAGAATGGAGAAGAAATGTAATCTAAATGGCTTTGACTGTGGAATGATCATTGGTGCCAGATGGGGGGTTTGAGTATCTCAGAAATGGCTGATCTCCTGGGATTTTCATACACAACATTCTCTACGGTTCACAGAGAATGGTGTGACAAACAAAAAATAAAATACAGTGACTGGCAGTTCTGTGAGTGAGGATGCCTTGTTAATGAGAGAGCTCAGAGGAGAATAGCCAGACTGACTGGAAGGCAATAATAACTCAAGTAGCCATGTGTTACAGTTGTGGTGTGCAGATAAGCCTCTCTGAACATGTAACACATCAAACCTTAGAGTGGATGGGCAACCACAGCAAAAGACGCACACTCAGGAGGTACCTAATAAAGTGGCCACCTAGTGCATTTAGTGTATACAATAGAGGCCAGACTTCTAATTCTTTTCACTCTGAAGCAAACTTGTACAAAGTCATGTTGAAGCTGTTTGAAGAGATTTTAAAGCTTTATGATTACAGCTGTAGACTGTGAAATTGATGAGTGAGGATTACTATTAAACACTTTCACTCACCATTCTGCCAGAACTCAAACAACTTCAAACACAGCTCTAGCAAACTGAGTAACTTTAAATCTACTGAGTCATTGTTCCCAAAATACAGATGCCTTGATGTGGGTGAAAATCATGTTTCAAGTCTTACACATTTGTAGATACATGGTGTTGGTGCTTGCTTTAATGGACAGCACTATAGAATGAAAGAATTTTGAGCCTTTTAAGAGAACAGGCAGATGAAGACTGATGTATAACAGCTATAATTTCAGAGGCATAATCATTACTT